>NC_090752.1:29860695-29880695 GCF_036898095.1 Palaemon carinicauda
TACCAAAGGATCCTTCATTGTACAGCTGTTACATAAACCTTGACAGGAAATGTAATGCCAACTTGTGGTAGATTTATGGCTGACTTAGCAGCGGCATCTGTGGTAACATCCCTGACTGGTGAACGCCAGACTGGGGTTCGAGTCCAGCTCAAAGTCTTTAGTTCCTTTGGTCGCTGAAATCTCACCATCCTTATGAGGATTTCGGGGGATATTGTAGGTCTATCTGCTGAGTCATCAGCAGCTATTGCCTGGCCGTCCTTGGTCCTGATCATATATAATGTATATACGGTCAGTCTCTATGTCATTGTTCTGTCCCTTACCTCTGCCATTCGGGAGAGGCCTTTAAACCTTCAAACAACTTCAATATGAGCCGGAATCCAACATATTTCAACAATTACTCTTTAAGAATAGAATTTGTTAATTAATCCTTTAATTTCAAATACCCTTTTGAAGTTATGTGTATCTATACTCTCTTTGCGTAATTATCAGTCGACTCTGGGCTGGATACAGACCTCATGTTGGTGATCAGGCATGGACTTGAAAGAGAGAAATTCGGGATATTCAAAGATAGTTAAAGTTTTTCTAACAGTAACTAGCATTTAGACATATCACCCATGTACGAAGTCTATAATAATAATGATAATCATAACAATAATAAAGAAATATAATAATGATAATTATGAATATTATTATTTCTTATTAGTGTAAAACAGGGAGAGATTTCATTACAATTATGAATTTAATTGCAAGAATCCTCTACGGCGGAAATGAAGGAAAAATTCATTCACTTTGCCGGAGCATCTCACTAAGAGACGGAAATACGTTTGACGAATCTCTCTCTCTCTCTCTCTCTCTCTCTCTCTCTCTCTCTCTCTCTCTCTCTCTCTCACTCACTCTCTCTCTCTCTCTCTCTCTCTCTCTCTCTCTCTCTCTCTCTCTCTCTCTCTCTCTCTCTCTCCTACTTGAACCGAGTACTGTAGAATATGATCCAAAAACAGAATATCATTTCTAATGTTCGTTTTTTTCTTCTATTGCTGTCCCAATCAAATGCAACCAGTTTGAAAAACTAATTCCAAAAACTTTTACAGAATCAATTGCCCATGTTTGTGATATAACCTAATATTTATAATTTCTTCTTCTTCTTCTACTGCTTCTTCTTTTTCTTTTCTTCATTATTATTATTATTATTATTATTATTATTATTATTATTATTATTATTATTATTATTATTATTATTATTATTATTATTATTATTGAGTACCGTATAATTCCAAACTGATCTTTAAAAGATAGAAAAACAAAGCTATAAAAAAGAAATACAGAAAAAAACTTCAAAATGGAAATAGGTATGTGCATGAAAATCTAGAAGCAAATTTAGACGTAACTGATTAATTGTTTTGTTTTAAATCATGAAATAAAACCTATAGATCCTACTGTTAAACGAATTTTCCTACTCGTAAATGATGCTAATACAAAGTCATTTCCCAGAACGCTTCATGAGCACTCACTAATTGTTCCGGCCATCAGTCTTTACTTCTTTATTCCATTTGAGGATTACTTCGTCTCTTACGGCTTCATTTTTTTCTTATCTTTCTGAAATATAAAATGCATGTGATTCGTCTCGCAACAGTCGTCTGACTACCAGGTCCAGGGACAATAGGAAGGGATCTCTAGTTATTCCTTCTTCGATTAGGTTCAAGTTTATACCAGCATATATATATATATATATATATATATATATATATATATATATATATATATATATATATATATATATATATTATATATATATATATATATATATATATATATATATATATATATATATATATATATATATATATATATATATATATATATATATATATATATATATATATATATATATATATATTTATATATATATATATATATATATATATATATATATATATATATATATATATATATATATATATATATATATATATATATACATAAATACATGTACATATATACATAAATGCATATATACAAATATATTTATTGTATATTAGATTGATAGGTATATAGTGGCATGAGGGTGCCAATGGTATTTATATATTACTCACATTGAATATGCTTTGGCTTCATACTACAATAGTTGGATTACACCTGATAGGTCTGTGGATCTCTCACAAGGCTATTCAACTGTAAGCGTGCACATAGATCAAAATAAGAGGACACTGGTTTAGTTGAGACATCCTGAGATACCTGATGGGTGTCATGACTTACTGTACTCAACGCAGAGAGAAATTGACGACAGGGTTGGGCACCTGGTTTAAAAAGGATTACCATACTGCTGCCACATCTCTACAGATTTCTGACTTGCCTTCTCTATCTCTTTTTCTATATAAATTGAATAATTTCTGAAATTGTATCAGTAATTGTTTCTGAAATGTTTTCTGGATGAAGGTTTTCCCTGATCCTAAATGAGGCATATGAGCAAGAGCCCTTCCAAACACAAAAGCAAGACGTTGATGCTGCACAGACACACTGTGACACGCACACGCTCGTGATGGACGGTTCTCATGCTTCAAGCTGACCATAAGGCGACATTTATATCCAAGCTAAGGAAGTTATCTACAATGTGAACAGGTACTTCTTGGAAGAGAAGGCAAATAGAGAAAAATGAAAAGAAACACTTTAGGAAATACACCTATATATAGATACAGAGAGAGAGAGAGAGAGAGAGAGAGAGAGAGAGAGAGAGAGAGAGAGAGAGAGAGAGAGAGAGAGAGAGAGATATGGACTTTAAATTTCCCAGTCAAACATTACGAAAACGAATGGTGAAAATCTCTCTCTCTCTCTCTCTCTCTCTCTCTCTCTCTCTCTCTCTCTCTAAACCAAGGAGTAAGTCTCAGGGAAAAAGTCCTTTGTAAATGTAGCCTCAGAGGGAAGTAATGTCTGGTCTGCGTCAAAAGACAAAGGCATCCACCAGGCGATGAAATCAAGCAAGACAACTTGTAAGTGACGAGCAGGCGCTCGTTCAGGTCCACGTTTCAGGCAATTAGGCAACAGATGCCACGTGGGCTCCAGGGCTGGGCTCACTCTCCAGAAGGAACAGGAATGGATCATATATAACGGATTTTGAGCGAAGCGAAAAATCTATTTTTGGCTGAGATGGCCATGTCGTCCTGATGGAAGTTCCTATAGGGTAGCTTCCTAGGGTATATTACAACTACGGTGATATTCCCAGAGAATTTACCTTAAGGTACCAGAATTCTAACTCCTGGAGCGAATATCCCTCGTGAAAGGGATATCGCGACATATCAGAGGACGTATTCTTGACACGCCACATGGCAATCTGCACCCCGAACAGAGATTACCTATCGCAGGGGTCAATTGGCAAGAAACGAAATCGGGAAAGAAAAAGGGGGAGCCGCTCCCAAGGCTCCCTATCTCCCGTTTCGTAAGCGTGCCTGGCGCCAATCCTGGCGCCATCTGTATTCCTTGTAGCGTACACGAGGTGCTACAGATACTGTATGTAGGGAGGGGTCCTACAGCCCTTTCTTAGAAAGGGAAGGGCGGGTCCATCAGGATGACATGGCCATCTCACCCAAAAATAGATTTTTCGCTTCGCTCAAAATCCGTTTTTTGGGCTCAAGCCATGTCGTCCTGATGGAAGTATACCAGAGCATTACTGTATCTGTGGATTCTCAGAACGTGCCGTACTCCCCGGAGGTAATTTTTCCCGGTCGACTAGACCTAGAGACCTAAGATGTTACCGTTATACATCTTTTCAACTAACCATAAACCATGTTAGAGCTTCCTGCCCCCTACAGGGAAGAGTCCTACTAGACTCTGGAAAAGTCTCGAAGAGTACATATACCTATGTATGAATACCAGGCAAGCTAATATAGTGATCTCACCTCTATATTAAGTAAAGCATAGTTTGTAAAGAATCATTGCGTCAATATGAAATATCGACCAGTTCTCCGCACAATACTTGTATTGGACAAAGGTTTATACCCGCATAGGAGGAAACATGTAAAACCGCCACCATCCCCTTCTGGGACGGAGTCCTCCCGATAAGGGAAAGCATAAACCAATGCAACATAGCTTGCATACATGAACAATCTATTAGAATTATCCCAGATAAATATACATAGAATGAATGCTCAATTATATCAATAAATTGACACAGGTGAAGGAGACGCAAGGCTCTCAAGAACAAGTTTATTGATAGACAATAAACGGACAGGTAAACAACAATTCTATATAGATATACATATATATATATATATATATATATATATATATATATATATATATATATATATAAGAAGAGGATAACCAAAACTTTAAGCATAAGTCTGATAGTAAACAGAAATTTGTTTATCTGAAAGAAAAACATTAGTGCCACTTTTAACATACCGAGGTATGAAGGTCAGAAAAGTCTGTATTACTAATCAGTTACATTAGCGTTAGAAACGCTCGGCACACATGTCTGCACTTATGCTAGGTTCACCTTTGGAAGTGGAACAGTCAACGTAGGCACTTCAGTACCGTCACTTAGTTTGTAGCACAGAATGTAACTACACACTCACCCTGGAATTAATTGTCCTAATTAAAACCACTGTTCCTCGCAGAGTTAAACAGCAGGGTTAACGACGCAACCCACTGCTACCACATAACTCTTTAGTTGCTCCACTTGCTTCGCATAGTGGCGAAAGAACACTCTGGAAGACTTCCAGCCAGTGTATGAACGGAGATGTTCAAAATCCATAAAATTAAGGAAATTTAAGGATGAAGCAACTCTCCTCGGATCGTGACCTGCGGGTGTATTGTCAGGATCCGCTCTTCGAATAAAATATGCGATTTTCGCCCTGAATTGATTCAGTGATAAATTTGAGCCTGATGTTTCTCCCCTGAATAGTTGACCACCCTAGAAGTCTGAAGCTCTATGAAGATAGACCTTTAGGCATTCTACTGGACATAGAGATGCATCTCCTTTCAGAGGGCAGATTCTCCAGGGACCCCACCTGTTAGTGGGTAACTCATTCTTGGTGAGAAACAAAGGATCCGGAAACAGGTTCAGTTCTCCCCCATCCGAGAACTGAACACGAAATTCCTCTCTCGAGAAGGCTACAATCTCACTAACCCTGGCCTTGGGCGCGAGTGGAAATAGGAAAATAACTTTTTGGGTCAAATCCATTAACGCACCCTCCTCATTGCTCCACAGAGAAGCGAAATGAAGAACTTTGTCTAAAGACCATGAAATTGGCTTTGGAGGTGCTGAAGGTCTGAGCCTAGCGTAGGCTTTCAGAACTTATTGCCTTCTAATAGATTTGCACTTATTTTCCTCTAGGAAGTCTATGCTGGCTTTCGAAATCCCGAAACGCTTTCTCACGGCTAGGGAGAGAAAATCATGAGCTGCAGGGTCCGGGTTTTCTGTAATGAAGCGCAGACAGTCGACTTCTGGACTTGCTGGGTCAGAACTGGATCTGGTAGCGGTACAAACTTCAGCTGTAGTTCCAATGCCAGGGGGAACCACACGCTGTTCGGCCACTTGTGAGCCACTATTGCCGCTACCCCCTTGAAGGATCTTAGTTTGTTGAAGACTCTCAACAGAAGGTTGTGAGGAGGGAACAGATAAATCCTGGACCATCTGTTCCAGTCGAGGGACATCACGTCCACTGCTTCCGCTAAGGGGTCCTCGTACGGGGACATGTACAGGGGCAACTTCTTGTTGTCTTTTGTCGCAAAGAGGTCTATCTGCAGTTCTGGGACTTGATTCAGAATGAAGGAGAATGATCCTGCGTCTAAGGACCATTCCGACTCTATCGGTGTGAACCTGAATAGAGCGTCCGCTGTCACATTGCGGACTCCTTGAAGGTGAACTGCCGACAGGTACCACTTCTTCTTTTCCGCCAATCGGAAGATGGCCAACATCACCTGGTTGAGAGGTGGTGACCTCGATCCTTGTCGATTCAAGCATCTCACAACTACCTCGCTGTCCATCACCAACCTTATGTGGGTCGAGTGACGCGGGGAAACTTTCTTTAAGGTAAGGAGCACTGCCATAGCTTCTAGAAGGTTTATATGAAAGGTCTTGAATAGCTTGGACCAAGTCCCCTGGACTTTTTTCCGATGAGAGTGACCTCCCCATCCCTCCTACGAGGCGTCTGAGTGAATCGTCACCGACGGGGGAGGTGGCTGAAGAAGAACCTACTTCTTTAGATGTCTGGCTTGGGACCAAGGCCTGAGAAGAGTACGTAGTCGAAGCGGAACTGGTCTTCTCAGATCTCTTCGCGCGTTTGATGCATAACTTCTCCAAACTCCGGTTGCATCCTTTAGCTGTGCTCTTAGCACTGGGTCTGTAACCGAACCAAACTGGAGAGAGCCCAGTACCCTCTCCTGTTCGCGTCTTGATATCCTTTTGGAATCTAGAAGTCTCTTGACAGAACCCGCTATCTCCTTCCTTTTCTTCGCCGGGATGGTGAAACGGTGTGACAAAAGGCCCCAGTGGATTCCCAGCCACTGGAACTTTTGAGATGGAGAAAGTCGAGACTTTTTTCTGTTGATCTTGAAACCTAGGTACTCTAGGAACTGGATCACTTGACTGGAAGCTTGCAAGCATTCTGTCTCGGATGCTGCCCACACCAACCAGTCGTCCAGGTAGGCTACTACCTGAATTCCCTTTAGGCGTAATTGTTTGAGAGCTACGCTCGCAAGCTTCGTAAAAATCCTTGGGGCTATGTTTAGCCCGAATGGCATGGCTCTGAAGGTGTATAGTCTTCGTTGTAGCCTGAACCCTAGGTAGGGGGAGAGTCGACGGTTGATTGGAATGTGCCAATAGGCGTCTGACAAGTCTATAGAGACGGAATATGCCCTCTTGAGCAGTAAGGTCCTTATGTGTTGCAGTGTTAGCATCTTGAATTTGCAATTCACTATGAACTTGTTGAGTGGCGACAAGTCCAGAATGACTCTGAGCTTTTCCGAGTCTTTCTTGGGAACACAAAACAGCCTCCCTTGGAATTTGATGGACTTCACCTTTCGGATCACATTTTTTCCAACAGTTCTTGAACGTACTCCTCCAGAACAGGGGTGGAGTGTTGGAAAAACCGAAGGCAAGGGGGTGGAGTGCTGTACCAGCTCCAGCCCAGTCCATTCTTGAGTAGGCTGTGGGCACAGGGATCGAAGGTCCACCGATCCCGAAAACTTTGAAGTCTCCCTCCTACCGGTATCATCTCACTTGGACTGCTGTCCTGAGGTCTTGCCTCCCTGACTGCGACCACCCCTGAATCCCCTTCCCCTTGAGGGGCGCCTAGACGAGCCTCTGGCTGCTCCTCTAGGCTTTGCTCGAAAGGAAGTAGACTGCCCTTCGAACGATGGGGTGAATGCCGTGGACTGTGTCGACACGGCCTGGGGTACCCACTGAAAAGTGGTCGGGGTTTGTGCCACGATCTGGGGCACTGGAGGTAATGGCAATTGCAGTTGCTGTTGCTGTCTAAAAGGCTTGGCTGGCCGAGACGGTAGCCTAGTCCTCATAGTCTTCCTCTTTGGCTGAGGACCCTCATCCGGGGAAGACTTTCTTTTGATAGCCAGGCCCCACTTTTGGAGAAAGTTTCTATTCTCCAAGGCGGCCTTATCAACTACTTCTTTGACCAAATCGGTAGGGAAAAGGTCTTTGCCCCAAATGTTGGAGGAGAATAGTTTCCTTGGCTCGTGCCTCACCGTAGCCGAGGTGAACACGAACTCCCTACAAGCTCTCCTCGCCTTGACGAAGCCATAAAGGTCCTTCCTCACTGTGGCCAGATGAGTCTTGGCCACTACCATGAACATTTCATGGACCTTGGGGTCACTTGCCATCGTCTCAAGAGTAGTCTGAAGAGACATTGAGGCAGCCAGTCTTTCTTTTGTCTCGAACTCTCTCTGCAAAAGAAAGTCAGACAGGTTAGGGAGGTCCTCGCCGAACTGACGTCCGGCGATATCAGCCTCCAACTTCCCAACTGAGAACGTAAGATGGACGTCCTTCCAGTCTTTGTGGTCCATAGGCAGGGCCAGCGACAAGGGTTTACATTCCTCCAGGGAGGGGCAAGGCTTGCCGGCCTCGACTGCTTTTAGTACAGCCGCAAACCCTTTCTGTAAAAAGGGGAAGGCTCTAGCAGGAGAGGACACAAAGGAAGGGAGCTTCTTGCTCAATGCAGCTACCTTTGAGTTAGAGAAGCCCCTCTCTTTCAACGAGGATGAAAGCAGAGCTTGAGCCATAGTATGGTCCATCACTATGACCTCCTTCGGCTCTGTCTCCTCCTTTGAAGCTGGTTCCTTCCTCAGCCGGACATAACAGTCCGGATATGATGCCTTGCTGGGCCAGAATTCCACCTCCTCTAGGGGAACTGAGCCCAACTTATCCGAGATGACGATCTTTCCAGTCGTCATTTTGCATGTGCTCAGCATACCTCCATGGTTTAGCATCTGAGCACAAGGGAAGGTCTTTCACATTAAGCCTTTTCTGGGGCCCATGTGATTCTGCAAGGCTCTGCATCCGCAGTTCCATTGCAGCCGCCTTCTCCTGATTCTCCTTCTGCATTTGTTGGATCATTCCAACAATGGAGGAGAGGGCCTGTCCCAGCTCGACTGGGAGACCGGCCGATGTTGAGGGAATAGGCTCCGGGATCTGAACCGGAGTAGCCAACACCTCGTCGACCTCTTCCTCTACAAGGTCTGGAGCTTGAACTTCTCCCTGGGCTTCTGCCAGGAGGTCCTCCTCCAGACGCTCGTCCACGTCAGAGATCCTGTCATCAAACTGAATGTCTTGCATAGCGACTGCGACTTCAGCACCCACCTGGATCTGAACTTGGGGATCTCCTCTTGAGGCTGGGGAATCACTGCATCAGCTGATGCCTTAGGGAAAAGATACGCCCTCATCTTCTCACTTGGAAGATAAGGTCCAGAGGTGTTCTTCTAGAAGCCCCTTACCCAGGTACGAAGCTTCTCCCTTGCTATATCCCTTGATTCCGCCATACTAGGGGAATCAAAGGCCTCAGTAATTAGGTTAGTGCATACAGTACATACCCGAGGATCCCAATACCGGAGATCACCCTTGGAGACAGCGCATGCTGCGTGTCTCCTACCAAACTCATGTCCGCAGAGGCTCTTGCTGCGGACGTTGCAGAAGACACTTCCGCACTTCGGAGGGTCCTTCTGTAAAGAGAAGAAATTTCCATGAGTATCAAGTGAACTCTGTATCACTGGATATGTATAGTATAGCATAACAATTCAGAAAGGAAAGACACACACTTGTGTTTCCTTCACAACCAATTGCTGCAGCCTTCCAGATAATAAAATCGAATGGTTAATCTCTTCTAGAATAACCAAAACAAAGTTTCCAGAGGAAACAGGTGGAGCTCACACCTAAGCAATGATTTTAAAATCCTGGATAATAGACAAGAAAGAACTCACTTTCTTATCTGTAGGGCAACAGCAAAGGGCCGCGCAAGAAAACACAAAAGTGTTAGAACGCACAGTGCTGTACCAAAACTTATACTATAGTTTTCTTCTTACAGTATATGTTATACTGAAGAATACTGGTACAGTATAGGAGGTTATGTGCTGGCCGGCACTTGCCGGCCGGCACACACCATAACTAGCTTTAAAGTATACTACTTAACAGCTAAAAGGTGGCAGAACGCTGGTTCAAATGCATGTGCCGGCCGGCAACAGCTAATGTCGGCCGGCAATGACTGCCGGCCGGCAACTACACAAGGTAGTACCCGGCTGCTGGCCACACTCTTGGCGACCGGCAGACAAGGGCTGACATTAGCCAGCCGGCAAAGGTAAACGACCTATGCCAGCCGGTAGCAAAAGAACCAGAGGACTACGACTGCCCAGCTGCCGGCCTCATAGGCCGGCAGCCGGGTCGGGTACAGCACTAGAAGAAAAACCGATTGGATGCCGGGATAAGAGTGTACACTACCTCCAAGCCCGGCAATCCGAAAGAGTGCATATAAGGAAGGGGAGAATCTAATTCAGGCTTCCTGACCAATGCCGTCTGGCTCTACAGGCAGGCATGGATGAGGGACCAAGGGAGATCCGGGCAGCACTCAAAGCAGAAGACCCTTGCCAGCCGGCAGCTCTGCCGGCCGGCAAGGGACTGAGTCAATTCCACATCCTAACCTATTCTAGGTCCAGATGTAGAATGACGTACAGTACTGTAATGGCTAGGCCATTACGGAGATAGAGGGGGAAGGGACAAAAGGGGGTCCTACCAACCTTGCTTTAGTGAAGGATCACCCGCAGCCAAGAAACTCATCTTAGTCTAAGGGAGATCCAAGGAGGGAGGCCAGCAATACTTGCCAGCTCCCAGAGAACCAAAGCAAGGAAGGTGTTGCTACTCCCAGGGAAAGAATCTTATCCTCCCCCGAGAACAGCAACAAGGACTAGTCTTGTAGATCACAAAAGAAGGAATCATCTCGTACAGAAACCTTTGGTAGTGACCTAAGGAGGCTAAGCCTCCTATGTCTGTGCCAGGCCAGCGAGGGAGCTCTACCCCAAGCCAGACAAACACAGACTCAGACTAAAAACTCTGTTGTTCTGTCCCTCTTTGAAACCAGACTTACTGGAACAGGAAGGTACAGTAACACCCCAGTATAGTTTTATCGAAAATTAATTCAGATAAACCACTTAGGGATAAGCCCAAGGCTTAAACAGAGGGAAAGGGATTGCATACCTTCTCCGAAGAAAAGAAAGCAACCGGGGAGTATGAGAAAGTATACTAAGGCTCCATAAGCAACTTAGCCTAGGTACCAAGAGAATCAATTACCTAAATCACCGAAACTCACTCGTATACTATCTTGGAAATATTCAACATAATCTTAAATGTATAAAAAACAGCCTAAAGCTTCAATAAAATTTTAATACACTCTGAAAAACCAAAATCATGCATAAAGTACTAGGACCAAACGACTAGGCTACATGGCCTAGCGTAGGCCAGAATTGGCGAATACTTCGCCAAAATAATACTAGAGCACGAAAGGAAATCCTATGTAACGCTAAATAGCTAAAATTTATTAAAGCAAAACAACCGGGAATGTCGCTCTGGCTAACTAAACTTATACCTAGCGAGCGACAGCGTCCATGACGCCTCCGGTAGGATACGGCTCTTGTAACCAAGATTAAACCTATTAATCACTTAAAAAATTACCAAGAGCCTACACTTATACATAAAAGACATGGTACTCAACTTATCAGAGGCCGACGAAGTTGGAGAAGCCATGAAAAGTAGAATATATCCAAGATTTGAGAGAAACACAGGAAAAAACACCGAGTTGTTAAGCTACACAAAAAGGAATGCAGATGGCGCCAAGATTGGCGCCAGGCACGCTTATGAAACGGGAGATAGGGAGCCTTGGGAGCGGTTCCCCTTTTTTCTTTCCCGATTTCGTTTCTTGCCAATTGACCCCTGCGATACATAATCTCTGTTCGGGGTGCAGATTGCCATGTGGTGTGTCAAGAATACGTCCTCTGATATGTCGCGATATCCCTTTCACGAGGGATATTCGCTCCAGGAGTTAGAATTCTGGTACCTTAAGGTAAATTCTCTGGGAATATCGCCGTAGTTGTAATATACCCTAGGAAGCTACCCTATAGGAACTTCCATCAGGACGACATGGCTTGAGCCCCCCCAAATATATATATATATATATATATATATATATATATATATATATATATATATATATATATATATATATATATATATATATATATATATATATATATATATATATATATATATATATATATATATATATATATATATATATAGTGCGTGTGTATGCATATGCGCGCGCGTGCACGCGTGTGTGTGTGTGTTTAAGTATATAAATGTGTGTGTAGAATTATTATAATATTCATAAAAGTGACTGGCCTTCCATGTACAGATTTTTTGTTCTTGTCTTATTGGGGAAAGTTCTTGATGCTGCTGTTCTTAGGAATCGTTTTTGATACTTGAAAGAAAAAGATAAAACTGAGAAAATGTGGAGCTAATGATGATAGGAAAAAGATATAACAATTTCCTTCAAGTAACTAGAACAAAGTTTCGTCTTTTAATAACTATTTTTAAAAGTAAAACGGAAAAAATAGATTATTCCACCTCGTAAGGAAAATTGTATTCCATGAATAAGATTGAAATGATATAAGGGATGTACAGTATAATTATCTTAAGATGATACTGATATTACGGACAATCCGGTTCTTTCGACCAAAACAAGTTGGCAAAATATTTTTATTGTGTTAATCATATCATTTACGTCTCTCTCTCTCTCTCTCTCTCTCTCTCTCTCTCTCTCTCTCTCTCTCTCATTGGCATGAATTGAGTTTGGTTTTAAGGAACACCCTAAACTACAGTACTCCTTTACCGGTTCAGTGATCAAACTTAGGACCACTCGATGGTAACATATCATTACTACCCATAGAGAGAGAGAGAGAGAGAGAGAGAGAGAGAGAGAGAGAGAGAGAGAGAGAGAGAGAGAGAGAGAGATCATACTGCCACAGTAAAGCCATTAACCAACAACAAAAACAACAGCAGTAATCTCCCCATCGATCAATGTCTCCACAACGTAATAAGCGATGCAGGTTTCTATAGAAAATGAGTTCGAGGCCCTTCTCTTAAAATCTACCTACCCTTCCCTTAAAATCTACCTTCCCTTCCCTTAAAATCTACCTTTCCTTCCCTTAAAATCTACTTACCCTTCCCTTAAAATCTACCTTCACTTCCCTTAAAATCTACCTACCCTTCCCTTCCCTGAAAATCTACCTTCCCTTCCCTTAAAATCTACCTTCCCTTCCCTAAAAATCTACTTACCCTTCTCTTAAAATCTACCTTCCCTCCCATAAAATCTACCTTCGCTTCCCTTAAAATCTACTTACCCTTCTCTTAAAATCTACCTTCCCTTCCCATAAATCTACCTTCCCTTCCCTTAAAATCTACCTACCCTTCCCTTAAAATCTACCTTCTCTTCCCATACATCTACCTTCCCTTCCCTTAAAATCTACCTTCTCTTCCCTTAAAATCTACCTACCCTTCCCTTAAAATCTACCTTCCCTTCCCATAAAATCTACCTTCCCTTCCCTTAAAATCTACCTACCCTTCCCTTAAAATCTACCTTCCCTTCCCATAAAATCTACCTTCGCCTTCCTTAAAATCTACCTTCTCTTCCCTTAAAATCTACCTACCCTTCCCTTAAAATCTACCTTCCCTTCCCACAAAATCTACCTTCCCTTCCCTGAAAATCTACCTTCCTTTCCCTTAAAATCTACCTTACCTTCCCTTAAAATCTACCTCCCCTTCCCTTAAAATATACCTCCCCTTCCCTTAAAATCTACCTTCCATTCCCTTAAAATCTACCTTCCCTTCCCTTAAAATCTACAATCTACCTTCCCTTCCCTTCCCATAAAATTTACCTTCCCTTCCCTTAAAATCTACCTACCCTTCCCTTAAAATCTACCTTCCCTTCCCTTAAAATCTACCTTCCCTTCCCTTAAAATCAACCTTCCCTTCCCATAAAATCTACCTTTCCTTCCCTTAAAATCTACCTTCCTTTCCCTTAAATTCTAACTTCCCTTCCCATAAAATCTGCGTTCCCTTCCCTTAAAATCTACATTCCCTTCCCCACTCCCTGTGTATTTATAGAGGCCCGTCCCTTGAAATCTACCTTCCCTTCCTCACTCTCTGTGTATTTATACAGGCCCTTCCCTTGAAATCTACCTTCTCTTCCTCACTCTATGTGTATTTATATAGGCCCTTCCCTTGAAATCTACCTTCCCTTCCCTTAAAATCTACCTTCCTTTCCCTTAAATTCTAACTTCCCTTCCCATAAAATCTGCGTTCCCTTCCCTTAAAATCTACATTCCCTTCCCCACTCCCTGTGAATTTGGATTGTAGGATGCCGCAACCTGCATTAGATTAAGGCAATCTTACAACCCGGCCCCGCCCATCCACACCCATCCATACCCAACCCCAACCACCCCTCTTCTTAAGCTTTCGTCTAAATTAATTTCTTTAATGGGTTGTCTCTCTCTCTCTCTCTCTCTCTCTCTCTCTCTCTCTCTCTCTCTCTCTCTCTCTCTCTCAATTTTTATCATTTTTCTTCCTCTCGAAACTTGAAACTAACCAGAACATTTTAAAGCATTTTTACCATATTTGTATAAATTCCATTTTATTCAGGCCGGTTTTCATTGCTCTTTCTTTTTGTTGGAGAGGATTTTAAACATTTCGCAATCTGTGTTTTTTTTCACCTGAATTTTATGAATAGCAGGAATTCATATATGAAATTTTCTTAAGAATATAATTCAATTTTTATAAAGCGAAATATGAAGGAAGCCTTTTTGGTCTTAGATCAGTCGGTTTTGAACCGAAACTTTCGGGTTAGATTCCTCACCTTTTTAATCTCGAAGGTTAACCAGTTTTGCTCAATTTTGAATAACTTGATATAAACCTTGTATTAATATTGATATGATGTGCTCCCTCAAGTCTTTCCTTTTCTTTTCATTATTGTTTCCCATAATATGGGGAGAGGA
The DNA here is from genome assembly GCF_036898095.1 of Palaemon carinicauda. Classification (NCBI taxonomy): domain Eukaryota; kingdom Metazoa; phylum Arthropoda; class Malacostraca; order Decapoda; family Palaemonidae; genus Palaemon; species Palaemon carinicauda. The sequence continues at coordinate 29,875,240 of NC_090752.1, forward strand.
AATATTGCTAAACTCGGTACTTGACATATATACTTTTTACTTATGTTTAATACATTTTCATGTGATATATGTATAGTTGATATGTGTTACATATATTCATTATACAACTGCTGTAATCACTGTTATTTGCAGTTGGTATGTTTCATGTTTACTTATCAAACACTGTTATTTGCTGCGATTATGTGATACAGGAGATTTTTGTACAGCATATGTAATCACTGTTATTTCCAGCAAATGGTTATCCATTATATAGCACATACAATAAAATCATTATGTTATTTGCAGGTAATATGTGATACATGATATTGTTATTTGAGTCATGATATAAATATACAATTCGTGTTGAGATTGTAGATCACAGGTAGCAGATTTGGGTCATCAGATTCAGTCCGTATTACATACCATTTAGATACAATAAAGGAAATTTTGAAAATATAAGGAATAAGAAATGGAGAAATATTAGAAGGTAATGCTTTTATAAATTGCTGTTTCGATTTCAACATAACATTTTTACAAGAAGATAAGTCCTTATCAAAGAAAATTCTTATCTCTATAAAAAGATAAATAAAAAAGATAAGATAAACCTGAAAAATTTAGAAAATGGACCATCAAAAATAGAGGAAGATGTGAAGAAAATATTTCAAATAGATTTGACTTTGATACTAAGCTTAATCCCCGCCCCCCCCCCCCCCCCCACCTTCCAGTACCCTTTATTTCATCGTAGTCTATTTCCTCTTTTTTTTTCGTCCAGAATATATAAGTAAAAACATAAAACTAGAAAAATTTACCTTGAACCTAATTTTTTTTTTTTACGCCAAAGGAAAAAAATTAAACACTTTAAAATGAATGCAACTATGATGCTAAACTCTCCCCCACCCCCCGACCAAGTCTTGCACCCATTTTATTTTATTTTATTTTTTTTTTTTTTCTTTTAGGCAACGGCTGAGTGGATACAACCGGGCAGCGGAGCAGCGGCTGCAGAAATTACTATCACTTCTAACATGGTTTATGGTTTGCAACATGGTACCGTTGACCTATGAATTTAGATTAGCTGTGTCTAATTCGTGTAGGTATTTCACTGGACATGTCCTCTCTCTCTCTCTCTCTCTCTCTCTCTCTCTCTCTCTCTCTCTCTCTCTCTGTGGGAGGTCATTTTGTTTTGGTCACCAATGTGTTTCATTAAATGGAATGTCTCACAGAGGAGAATAACTTAATGGAAAGAATTTAAGAAAATAATACATGGACCAAATGAACCTGTGTGTACCTTCATTTAGATTTAAGTATTTGTCCTTCCTACGATTTCATATTTTCATTTTCCTTTTTCACTCAACTTTGGGACGGCAGATTTTTTTACCTTTGCGGTATTCAGCAGATGTTATTGGGGTGAGATTGTTAGTACCTGGTGACTAGCACGAACAGAAATTTCTTGATAGTTACCCCTCAAAGTGTAGATTTGCATCACTAATTCGATGACCATCTGCATAGCGTACACACACACACATATATATATGTGTATATATATATATATATATATATATATATATATATATATATATATATATATATATATATATATATATATACCAAGGCACTTCCCCCAATTTTGGAGGGTAGCCGACATCAAACAAATGAAACAAAAAAGGGGACTTCTCCTCTCTACGGTCCTCCCAGCCTGACAAGGGACTTAACAGAGTTCGGCTAGTACTGCTAGGGTGACACAGCCCACTCTCCCCCGTTATCCACCACAGATGAAGCTTTATAATGTTGACTCCCCTGCTTCTGTTACCTCTGCAGTCATCCAAGGCACCGGAGGAAGCAGCAGGGCCTACAGGAACTTCCTCACAATTGCTCGCCATCCATTCCTATTTCTAGCACGCTCTCTTGCCTCTCTCACAAATATCCTCCTATAACCCAGAGCTTTCTTCACTCCATCCATCCATCCAAACCTTGGCCTTCCTCTTGTACTTCTCTCATCAACTCTTGCATTCATCACCTTCTTTAGCAGACAACCATTTTCCATTCTCTCAACATGGTCAAACCACCTCAACACATTCATATCCACTCTACCTGCTAACTCATTTCTTACACCCGTTCTCACCCTTACTACCTCGTTCCTAACCCTATCTACTCGAGATTTACCAGCCATACTCCTTGGACACTTCATCTCAAACATCCAATTTTTCTCTCTCCGTCACTTTCATTCCCCACAACTCTGATCCATACATCATAGTTGGTACAATCACTTTCTCCTACAGAACTCTCTTTACATTCATGCCCAACCCTCTATTTTTTACTACTCTCTTAACTGGCCACCCAAAACTTTGCATCCTTCATTCACTCTCTGACGTACATCTGCTTCCACTCCACCATTTGCTACAACAACAGACCCCAAGTACTTATACTGATTCACCTCCTCAAGTAACTCTCCATTCAACATGACATTCATCATCGCACCACCTTCCCTTCCTGAACATCTCATAACCTTATTCTTACCTACATTAACTCTCAACTTCCTTCTCTCACACACCCTTCCAAATTCTGGCACTAATCGTCCAAGCTTCTCTTCCTCATCTGCACCCAGTACAGTATGATCCGCAAACAACAACTGATTTACCTCCCATTCATGGCACATTCTCGTGTACCAGTTTCAATCCTCGTCCAAGCACTCGAGCATTCACCTCTCTCACCACTCCATCAACAAACAAGTTAAACATCCACGGTGACATCACACATTCCTGTCTCAGTCCCACTCTCCCCAGAAACCAATCGCTCACTTCATTTCCTATCTTAACACATGCTTTACTACCTTTGCATAAAACTTTTCATTGCTTGCAATAACCTTCCATCAACACCATATAACCTCATCACATTCCACATTTCTTCCCTATCAACTCTATCATACGCTTTCTCCAGATCCATAAACGCAACATATACCTACTTACCTTTTACTAAATATTTCTTGCATATCTGCCTAACTGTAAAAATCTGATTCATACAACCCTTACCTCTTCTAAAACCACCCTGTACTTCTAAGATTGCGTTCTCTGTTTTATCCTTAATCCTATTAGTCAGTACTTTACCATACACTTTTCCAACTACACTCAAACTAATTCCCCTTGAATTACAACACTCATGCACATCTCCCTTACCCTTATATAGTGGAACAATACACGCACAAACCCAATCTACTGGTACCATTGACAACACAAAACACATATTAAACAATCTCACCAACCATTCAAGTACAGTCACACCCACTTCCTTCAACATCTCAGCTCTCACACCATCCATACCAGATGCTTTTCCTACTCTCGTTTCATCTAGTGTTCTTATCACTTCCTCTCTTGTAATATCTCTCTCATTCTAATCTCCCATCACCGGTACCTCAACACCTGCTGTGGAGAGAGAGAGAGAGAGAGAGAGAGAGAGAGAGAGAGAGAGAGAGAGAGGGGGGGGGGGTGGTAGTTAGTGTATTGATTGTTTGTTGTGAGAAAGACTGTTGGTATAAATGAGATTGTTTGTTTATGTTCTTAGCTAGGTTACGACAGTGGTGAACGTCTTGGGTGAATGGCTTTTTTTTATTTGACTGCAGTAAGCATCAGTTCTGTGTAATTTGAATGCTGGATTATTATATATTTTTACCAGTGGGGAAGTTATTATATATTTCAACAGGAAGTACAGTTTTGTTTATATTTGCTTGTCGTGATTGTGAAGGATAGGAACAGTTTATTATTTATCTTTGATTATAGTGCGATAGTTGAGTTAACTAGGAGTGTTTGTAAACGTTTTTTTTTTTTTTTTATTTTTTTTTTTGCAGGCCGTGATTCCTCCTTGGTGAGACTTACTCCTTTGAGAGAGATTTTTTGTGTGAAATTGATTGATGACGACTTGGCTTGTAATAAGGAACTTGATATGACCACTCTGATTTATACAATTGTTGATAACCCGGACCGAATGAAATTCTGATTGCTGTTGATGATGATGATGATGATGATGATGCTAATAATAACCACGACCCCAATCAGGGAAGTAGTGGCAAATTGCCACCCAGTGAACTGTTGAACACAGAGCTGTGTTCGTGTGCCGTAAAGACAGTCCGGCGTGTGTGGCGATAGTGTTGGTGTCCCATAATACTTATAAACACACGCATTCTGTGTTGGGGTGCACGTAAATTTTAAGATTTGTTATGTGGTTTTGTTGTTTATTTGAATGTTAGGTTTTTTTATATTTAGTATAAAGTTGATGATTAGTTTTAAGTATGGTTATTCTTTTGATTGGTGATTCGGTTTAGTTTTAAGTTTATAGCTTTAAAGGATTAGGTATAGATAATATTCATTTGAATGCAGTTGATTCTAGTTTTAAGCGTTTTTGTTGTAAGGAAATATAGTTGTAAGGTTATATTTTGTTTTTATGTCCTTTTTGTCCAAGAGTCCCGCTGCTGATAACGTAAGGGGAAAGTTTGTGTTGCGGAGACAATTGTCTGTTTAGAGTGATCAAGGGTGGAGGGGTTGTTCTTGTAACAACCCACCACATTATTTTGGCGCCCGAACAGGGACAGCCGAGGTGGGATTGAACCAGACTCTTTTACAAAGGTTATATTTAGGATTTAGATTTAAGGTTAATGACAATGGAAAGCAAATTAAAGGCTTTGGAGGAGGAATTGCGGCATTATAAAGAACGGGAGCAAAAGTTGATAGTTGAGAAAGAGAGGTTGCTAGTAGAGAATGAGAGGTTGAACTGTGAGAATGAGGCGATGCAGAAGGAGCTTAGGGAGTTAAATGGAACTGTAGAGAGAGTGGAAGAATGTTTTGAGATGAGGATAAAAGAGAATGATGAACGAATGGAGGAACGAATGGAAGCTATAATGGGGAAAGTAATGGTTATGATGAAAACTTTCATGGGTGAAGGTGCAGTCGGAGGAGTGGTTTCTGCTTCGGGTAATGGGGTGATAGTGGAAGAGAAGGTTAAGGTAAGTGATAATGGGAAATGAAGTGATAGTGATAGTAATAGTAATAGTGATAGTGAGATTGAAGATAAAGGAATTAGGCATAGTAAGGATGAACAGAAATGTGACAGGAAGCATGAGAAGAAAGGTAAAAGTAATATGAAGAGGGAGAAGAAGAAAGGTCAGGATGACAGTGAGGATGATCATGAATGGGTGAAAGTGGTAAGTAAGAAAAAGGGTAAGAAGGGAATGGTTAAGGAAAGGAATTTAATTGTTGAAGTCGATTCATTATATTCAAATGAGGAAGAAGGCAACAAGGGAGTAGGCAGTGAAGATAGTGAGAATGAAGTTGGAATTTGTAAGACAGTGTTTATGAGAGAGGTACCGAGGTGTGAAAGGTTCAATGAGCATAGTAGTAGGGATGTGTATTATTTATTTTAGGGAGTATGAGAGGTATTGTCAGGATTAGTATGGTGATAGTAAGAGAGTTTGGGCTAGGGAGTTAGGAGAA
>NC_090752.1:29885695-29925695 GCF_036898095.1 Palaemon carinicauda
TCCTGAAAATCCTAGGGTTAGATCTTATTATTTTTTTTTTATTTCGAGGACAAAGAGTGGATAAAGCCAGCTTAGTGAGAGACCCATTTCACGTTGCGTCGGTACACATTCGAGAGTGTAAATTGGCAACCTTACGCTCTTAGGTCAACCCCCTACACTACCAGATCTCGGACCTAGAATGTTCTGGAAGTATCTAAGTTTTTTATAGGCGCTCCAGGCTACATAGCCACAGTAGAAAAGCAGAAGTCCTGTAAAAGAGCCAAAGTGCCTCCCTCACTCTCCCTGTTTCTGAGTGCCTATAGTGTGTGGTCTCCTAAGTGATTTTGTGCCCCAGCATATAACGTGTGTTAATAAGTTGTTGCAAACTATCCAGGTGATTTGCATCGTGTAAATTTTTTGTAACTGTCCCTGTAGTAACGTGAAAGGTATTTGTATCGTTATCTGGTTAACTATATTCATTGAGTGTTAAGACTAATTAAATAATGTGTAAAATTTAATTTCAAGGGAGACAGGGGATTGTATAATTTTCATAAGTATTATTTCTTTTGTCTTAGTCTAAGGTTTATTCAGATCTAATATTTCAAGTTAAGTAATTATATAATTTTCATATAGTAACATTTTTGTCTTAATCTAAGTTTTGTCCAGACTAAATATTTCTAGTGATTTATTTTGGTTTTTATGTAGATTCTTTTAAAGTGTTGTATTTTATATAGACTATATTTATTTTTTTAAAAAAATATATTATTTCAATCATCAGTATTTATTTCATACTCTCTCATATCCTGTTAAAGAATCAAAGTAAGAAGTGGTTTTAAATAGATCTTAATCATAATTACCCAGTGTTGTTTTATGTGTACTTGAGAGACCTTTAGGTATTCAGTGTATATTGCTGTTGTGGAGTTATATAACTGTCTCAGAGATCGGGTATTAATATTTCCAAGTGTACCAAATTTAATATAAAAGCAAACAGGTGAATTTGGAACTCGAGAGGTTGTATAGCTTGTCAGTCGTGATATATATAATACTATATGTTTGGGTCCCAAACAAGGGACCATAGTATAATAATAATAACAATATTATATATATATATATATATATATATATATATATATATATATATATATATATATATATATATATATATATATATGTATTTGTAATGCTTGCTTACCAGAATACATGAAATATCACACGAGGTTGGGCTGAAGATGAATACAAGAAAGACAGAGATGATGAAAACGGAGTATGCAATGGAAGATGAAATATCATTGGAGGGAGAAAGGATTAATAAGGTAGAATCATTTAAGTATTTAGGAACTATGATCTCCAATTCAGGGTCTTTAGAATTAGAGTTTAGTGACAGATTAAAAAAAGAAAATCAGACAGAGGCTAGGTTAAGTAAAATTTTGAAATAAAATCGCCTGAAATTACATATAAAAATCAGACTATATATCACTTTAGTGAGATCAGTGTTACTCTATGGAAATGAGCCATGGTATGACAATGAAACAATCTCCAATAGATTTAGTACATTTGAGAACAAAACCCTCAGAAGAATATTGTGAGTTCAAAGGCAGGACAGGATTAGAAATGAAACTATAAGAGAGATTACTCGAGTGCTAGATGTGGCTGAGATTTTGGGAGGCAGATGGAAATGGTTTGGGCATACTCTTCGCACTCCCCAAGAGAGATTAGTTCACCAAGCGTTTAGTTGGGCACTAGAAGAGTTGCAAGACCCAGACCTACAGGGCTGAGGACTATGAAGCGCAAAGTAGATGATTAATGGAGAAGTATTAAATCAAAAGCTCAAGATAGAGATGACTGGCGAAATCTAACCGAAGCCCTCGGGTCAATAGGCGTAGGAGATGATGATGATGATAATGATATATATGTATATAGGTACACACACACACACATACATACATATATATATATATATATATATATATATATATATATATATATATATATATATATATATACATATATGTATGTAGGCCTTATATATATATATATATATATATATATATATATATATATATATATATATATATATATATATTTATATATATATATATATATATATATATATATATATATATATATATATATATATATATATGTATGTATATATATATTTATATATAAATAAATATATATTTTCATATAATCTCTTTCCTGGCACGATCAGCGCTCCCCGTCCCTTGAGTGGGGGTACAAGGTGTAGTCATAGCCTGGTGAGAATGGGGTACGAGTGTTTGTGTTTCCATATGTCTAAATATCTAGACCTCAATTTTGATGGGTCGTGTGCGCTAGTTATGAGGATATTCCCGAATTAGTATATTACTTATCATTATTATTGATTTTTTAAGTAATAGATCTCAGAGATGTTGATGGGCACCATAGTGAGTATAGGAATGTGATATCCGGGGTTTCACAGGGTAGTGTTCTTGGCCCATTATTTTTCATACTATATACACATGACATGTTGTTTGGCCTAGAAAACAAGCTTGTTGCATATGCAGATGATGCTACTCTCTTTGCATCAATTCCATCCCCTGAATGTAGATCTGGGGTGGGTGAATTCCTTAATAGAGATTTAGCTAAAATTAGTGCATGGTGCAAATTATGGGGTATGAAGTTGAATCCTAACAAAACTCAAAGTATGATTGTAAGTAGGTCAAGGACGGTGGCTCCTCAACATCTGGAGCTCAGTATTGATTATGTTTCTTTAAATTGGTATGATTCTTTTGAAATTTTAGATGTGATTCTCGACAGCAAATTTACTTTTGAGAAACCCATTAGGTCTTTCTTCTTCAATTGCACAAAAAATTGGCTTATCGAGAAAGTCTTACAACATTTTCGGTGATCAATCTATTTTGAAGGAGTATTTTAATTCTTTCATTCTACCTTGTTTTGAGTATTGTTCTCCTGTCTGGTGTTCAGCTGCTGATTCTCATCATAGTTTGTTGGACGGAAACTTGCGGTCTATTAAATTTCTCATTCCTGATCTAGATATTAATTTTTGGCACCGACGTTCAATTAGTTCATTATGCATGTTGCATAAGATTTTTTCATAACTCTGTCCATTCTTTACATTAAGATCTCCCTGGACAATTCTATCCTGTTCGTAATACTAGGCAGGCAGTTAATTCTAATAGCCAGGCCTTCTCCATCATGAGGCTCAATACTACACAGTATTCTAGAAGTTTTATTCCAGCTGTTACCAAGTTGTGGAATGATCTTCCTAATCGGGTAGTTGAATCAGTAGAACTTCAAAAGTTCAAAGTTGGAGCAAATGTTTTTATGCTGCCTAGGCTGACATGAGTCGTTTTATAGTTTATATAGGACATATCTGTTTTTGACGTTGTTAATAGTTTATATAGGACATATCTGTTTTGACGTTGTTACTGTATTTAGAATGATTTATTGTTAATTTATTCTATTCATTTATTAATTTCCTTATTTCCTTTCCTCACTGGGCTATTTTTCTCTATTGAAGCCCTTGGGCATATAGCATCTTGCTTTTCCAACTGGGGTTGTAGCTTGGCTAGTAATAATAATAATAATAATAATAATAATAATAATAATAATAATAATAATAATAATAATAATAATAATAATAATCTTTTTGCTGGGTTGTTGCTGCCAGCATCAGACTCTATGGTCTGGTTTAAATTTTACTTTTATTTATTCAATGGCATAAAGTTTTAATCTCAAGTCTAACTCTCCCCTTTTTTTCTGGATTTGTGGCTGACATGAGTTTACGATATCGAAATAAAATATAAACTATGCAGAGGAAGAATGAATGTGTTTTTCTGTTGGTTTAAAAGCGAGCAAGGACATAGCCTTAAATATGGACGTCACATCTAGATTGGAAATGTTAGTCAGAGGATGAAATGACAATTAAAGGTAATGAAAGGAAGCTTCTATCCACTTGACCAGAGAATCCCTTCCAGCTTGAAATGAATTGGTAAATAGTTTGAGCTGCATGACACATTGAAACGCTGCATGAATTTTCATTTTTTTTTTTTACTTATGATTTTTATCGACAGTTTTAGAACGCTACGTAATTTGGAATTTAAGAATTTCTAATTATTACGACTAATAAACAAAATATACGAAAGTGGTGTTGAAACAATTCTGTTTATTAAAATCGTATTTCTACGTTACATGGCATAATGTATAAGACTGACGGATCCGTCATATTCTTAGGCGATTGCAGAGGGATGATCTCTCTCTCTCTCTCTCTCTCTCTCTCTCTCTCTCTCTCTCTCTCTCTCTCTCTCTCTCTCTCTCTCCATCATATATAGAATTTACACTACCTCAGGATCAGAGACCCAAGGGGAATTAACTTTATGATAATAACTTCTAGTTGGCCTTAGATTCAATCTCGAACCAAAGAATCTGAGGTTCCAGTTACTTACCACCGTGGTAAGTCACCGGAGACTCAGTTTCTTGAGCCTGGGTTCGATTCCCTGTCGACCAAAAGCTATTATCATAAAGATAATTCCCCCTTTGATCTCCTATCCACGGGGTAGTGTGAATTCGATATTAAGAGGTATTTATGGCCTAAATGAATATATGTATAAATACGTTTAAATGTGAGGATATAACGTTTTCTACTGCTTGAGCGAAGTACGCCATTGGTGAGAAACTGAACTTCGGCATACTGAAACCAGGCAAATGCTTTTCTGTTGGTGAAGGGCGTCAGTTTCATTGATGCGGCGTGGATAGATGAGTAAGGATCGCTGGGCTGCTTCGTCAAAGGGTAGGGTGCACCGGTAAGTAGGAAGGCAGTGGGCAGCTGTCACTCCGGGGTCACCAGTGTAGCAGGCAGCATAAGGTCTCAACAGAAAGACAGATTTATTAACGCAACATCACAGGTTTATATACATATGGTTGAGGATAACAGTGACATAAATACTTTAACGATATGAAACATCCAATGGCAAGCGTGAACATATTTTTCTAAAATCAGTACGAGAGAGAGAGAGAGAGAGAGAGAGAGAGAGAGAGAGAGAGAGAGAGAGAGAGAGAGAGAGACGAGCAATTACATTACAATGTATGAGTGTGTATGAGGAGTACATGCATTACACACTGAACAATTTATCCACAAACTTGTTCGACGTCAAAGTCGAGATATGTTTCTTCTTCTTTAAAATAATCATTTGAAATAATCTCGAGAAAAAAAGTATATATTAGTAAGAAAACCTTCATCGTATCTTTAGGAAGAAGAAGAAGAAAGAGGAAGAAGACTTCATAAAAACCAATCTCTTCAGAATCTGTATTTTTTTCTGCATAGTCAGCTTTGGAGAAGCGGCCTCGATCCTCTTTTCTTATGGCTGGATTTGTGGGCAGAGAATCCTATTGATCCTTTCACGACGGTCATCATCCTCTTGCACTGAGACGTCTCAAAATGTCTATCATGATCTCAGCTGCGTTGTTATTTACTACTGATAGTTTTGCTTCAATAAAGAGATGGAGAAATTGAAGACTTTTTGTTGCTAACCTTGTAAAAGACCAATTGAAACCAGTCAAAACGTGCTAAATTAATTGATACAAATATTTTCTTTGTTTATAAAGTTGTCATAAGTTATTTTGTATTAATTTTAAAGTTTAAATCTGTTATTATTGTTTATTCTATATACTCCGTTATTTTTACACAATTGGCTGTTTTCCTTCTTAGTACCCTTGGTCTTGTAGCGTTGAGTTTTTCAAACGAATGTTGCAGATCTGTTTGTAATAATAACGATCACAACAAAGGCAGCCATTGCTAGTCCACTGCAGGACATGTTCTTAGTCATGTGTGGGGTTTTGCCATTATCATCACCACACTGACCAGTGCTGATTGGTGATGGTGGGAGATTTTTTTCTAATCGCTCAGCAAACCAACCTAGTATGGGAAGCCCTGACTAGTACAGCTTTGCTAATCATTGCGATACACAAACCCTTTCATTGCGTTAAGGAATACCCACTCATAAAGAGAATAATAATGATATAATAAGATATATAATTAAAGATATTACGATATTAATTTTTATTATGTATGAGATATATGGAGAGACGGGGACAGAAAGAGTGTGGGTACGTGTATTTTTAATAGAGAGAGAGAGAGAGAGAGAGAGAGAGAGAGAGAGAGAGAGAGAGAGAGAGAGAGAGAGAGAAAATCTGTTTTTTTGTAGAAGTGAAACTGACATCAAACCAGACAAGTGAGTGAGTGAAATGTATTTTATACGAGTCCGCGAAGGGCAGACCAGGTCAGATGGGAAACGGAGAAGACCTGGCTATTGGAGATGACAGACAGAGCGACATAGATATATGTTGATAGACGGGGGTTGGATTTGACAGGTAAAATATAAGCTGAAAATCTGACTCTTAAGTGACAGATGGACTGACGGGCAGAAAGTTAAATAGACGGGCATATAGACAATAGACATTGATTCTTGGTGAGGCATTGTTCGTCGGACTTCGAAATTCTGTTTTTATCTTGAAAACGGAGATTTTATTTTCGAAATACAGACGGATTTGACGCAGTGTTGTTACTGTTTTTTCCATTAAGAGTTCGGGGAAGAGAAAATTAATATTAGATAACATGCCGATAGATAAAATCTATGTTAACATCAAAATCAATACTACTACTACTACTACTACTACTAATGATAATAATAAGAATAGTAATAATAATAATTGTATTCATATTTATTATGATATCTTCTAAAGTAATAATCTGATAATCTTATTATTACAATTTCGATAATGGTCATGATAACTAGGTGAACTAGGGACAGATCTTGTTTATGAGATCGCCATTGTCCTTCACTGATATCGCTTACTATCACGCAGTTCACTGTAATGTTGCCACACTGAACATCATATTTAAGAAGGCTACATGATAGCTGTGTCTTTTCAATTGTAGACATAACCATGGAATTTGGCACCAACAGAGAAACTATGTTTCCCATCAATCTCTGTAATTTTCATTTGGATATGTAACTTATTCCAGGAACAATTTACTCCACCGACAAAAATACACATTCATCCCATACCAAAATAAACGTTTTCTGTGGCTTTTCTATGGCAGATATCACAATGAAAATTGGCATGGACTGAGTAAATATCCATCCCACAAATCTCTGAAAATTTCAATTACATATGTGAAGTTTTCTACGAGTAATTTACAGCGCCGCCGAAAATCGGCCTCCTTCGATGCTACTGTGACTTTTCCATGGCAATTATCAATAGGACAATTGATATGAATGTAGATCACATAACACCCATCAAACCCTGTGAAAATCATTTGGATATCTGTAAATCTCTATGGTTAGTTTGCTCCTTTTCACTGATTCTTTGCCTAAAAGTTGTCTTTTACGAACAAAAGTGATAGCCAGGGCATGCCAATAGCTGGTATGAACATGAAAATATGCAGAAACAAAGCTTATGTATATCTAAATAATTCCTTAAAATTTCATTTGAACAGAATTATTGCTCTTATTTGAGTTATTGACTTCGCCGCGGAAAATATCAGCTTCTCCCCCACCCCCACCCCGGCTCATAAATCTACGGTTAGAGAAAGACTGGGCTTCGGGTTGGGTGAGATATCTTACAAAAACTTTGGCATTTCATGTCAGGTCAGTCACTTCATTGGCGGCAAGAATCATGACCATGACCATCACATTCAGTTGTGTGTCTATGGATATAGTAAAATTATTATACTCTTTTTTATTTCATTCCAATTTCTCTGGAGCCTCGTAATATTGCAAGAAATATATTTCTTTTTTTTGTTGCAATCTAGTGCCCTTAGAGTATTTTTCTCCAATAATTTCCCTAGTTACCTCCGCCAACGAAGATGGAAGGAGGTTATGTTTTACCCTCCGTTTGTGTGTGTGTGTTTGTTTGTGAATAGCTTCCTGACAACAATTTTAATGGTAGAGTATTGAAACTTGCAGGGATTAGGTGTTGTAGAAAAAAGCTGGAAATGATTAAATTTTGGAAGGCCAAGGTCAAAGGTCAAGCTTACGGTCAAGCAAAATGACCAATTCACGTCACTTAATCATCCATAAGTTTGGACATCGTTGTCTCAGAGACTTCAAACTTGTTTCATATTTCAGTGTATGAAAATTCACGGCAATTAATGCAAAACAAGAAAAATCGGAAAACTAAAACCAAGAATAATAATATGCAATGTGTAAAATGATGAAGAAATCGCTGCCTGGACCAATTCCAAAATATAGAAGAGAAGATAAGCCTAGTCCTAGAGAAAAATGCTTCGGGTGGGGCCACCCACTATGTGCTGAAATGTGATCCTGAAGTTCAGAGGGCTGTTCATGAAAATGGGGACAACGTTTCGTTACGATGGGATACTTATAACATACGTGATAGGTATCCCGTGATCACGTGCTACCACTGACAGAGGTATGGACATCTTTAAAAAGATTTCAATTCTAGGAATGTTGATAAACTCTGCGGGAAATGTTCAGGAAAGCATTCCACCAAGGAGTGTAATTCGTAAGGGTCAAAGTGTATAAACTACACAAAGTTAAACAAACCAAGTGACTACAGAGTAAATTCTAGAGAATGCAAAGCTTATGACTTGGAATTGAAAAGACTTGCAGAAAATGCTGACCATTGTTACTAAGGATGTCAAAGACTGTGGTTAGGTAAATATACAATCTGTAGGTAATGAAACTATTCAAATTCGAGAATTGATAAACGAGAAATATTTGGACATACTAGCATTATATGAAACATGGTTAAATAACTTGGACAAGGCAAAAATCACTGAAATGACACCCCCCACTCACACCTTCTTTCACATACCGAGAGAAGGTAGGTCTGGTGGGGGTGTCGGGCTCTTTATTCATAAAAGTAACTCAAATCTCAAAATGCTGAAGAGAACTAGTGTAACAAACTTTGAATATATAGAAATAAACTTTACGCAAAAAAAAAAAAAAAAAAAAAAAAAAAAAAAAAAAAAAAAAAAAAAAAAAAAAGAAAGAAAACGGAATAATATCCTTTGTAACAGTCTACAATCCTCCTAGAACAAACACTAGTATCTTTTTTGAAGAATTCGGTGCTCTCATTGAGATGATTATCATGGAGAAAAACCAATTAGTTATCTGTGGAACCTTAAATTTTTGGATGGATGACGCAACAAATTCTGACGCTTTGGCATTTTGCGAGTTACTAGAATCATATCGACTAGTGAATAATGTTGACTATACAACTACTTTAACTGGGCATAAGTTGGATTTAGTTTTAAGTGATGACATGAATAATATTGTATCTGACATAGAAGTTGAAGAGAAATGTACTATCGCCCCAGTGCACAAACTTATTACGTTTAGTCTACCTCTACAGAAACATGGATTAGTAAAGAAAATAAATTTTAGACATAAATCAAATTTTTCTCCTACTGTATTTATTGAAGAAGTTACAAAGAAATAAATGATGCTATCAACATTCCCTGTTATCATGATGACCAACGTCTGTTGGGAGCTAAGTGTCTTACGACCACTTATAATAAAGTGAGTAAAAGTGAATATGATACCATGTACCCATTGATGGAAAAGACTATAACTGTAAAAGACGAATCTTCTTGTTTTGGTGGAGATACTTTGGTAAAAAAAGAGGGAAAAAAGACGTAAAGAAAGAAAGTAGAATAGGTTAAAAACTGAAAGTACATGGGCAGAATACAAAACTGCTGCGTGTCAATATAACTACCTGCTAAGAAGGAAAAAAAGCGATATATACTATAAGAGAAAGATCCTTGAAGCAGCAACAGATAAAAATAAGTTATATCGTCTCCTAAATGGTAAAATGGGAAATGTAAGAGAAAAAAAGCTACCTGATGGGTACAATGACCAGGAACTAGCAAATAATTTTCTAGTATTCTTTAAAAACAAAATTGAAAATATAACCAGGTCATTTGTAAATACTCAACATCAGATTAATGATACACCAGGCACACAGGCAAAATTTATGCGATTTAGCAACGTAACACAAGATGACCACCAGAATTATCACGAGAGCAAAGAAAACAATCTGCACGATCGATCCTATTACAATATCTGAAGAAATTGGAGAGGGAAACTTTTCTAGTCTAGCCGAAATAACAATGAGAATAGCAAATGCAACTATAGCTGAATGTAAGTTTCCCAAATCTGAAAAAAATCGCTATAGTCACACCATTTCTGAAAAATGCTCTGGACTACCAGGAACTAAACTCATATAGACCGTTTTGAATCTATCCTTTGTTTCAAAAGTGCTTGAATACATAATTCTTGAACAACTGGTCAGTCACTTAGAAGTAATAGAAGCTTTGCCTGACAACCAATCTGCTTACAGAAAACTATACTATACCGAGACAGCCATCTGCTCTTTTGTAAATGATATGCTGGAAATGATGGAGGAAAATATATGCGGTATTTTAATATTGCTCGATCTCAGTGCTGCTTTTGATACAGTTGTTCATGAACTACTACTAAATGATCTACGGTCCATCGGCGTTGAAGATCAAGCTTTCGAATACCTAAAAGATTACTTTGTTGGTAGAAATTGCTGTGTACTGGCCATGTTCCCTTTATCTGTGTGGATAGTGCATAAAGGCCCTGGAGCATCAATGATTGCCTTTACTTCCCAGGATGCTGATGTGCCTTTCCACATTTACATAGAAAATGAAAGGATTAAAGTTCGAACTTCTTAGCAGAAGCCACTAAAACGTTTTAATTGCTTTCGATTTGGGCATCTTTCTAAAGTGTGCAAGAGTGAAAAAATGTGTAGTACTTGCTCTAATATTTACCATGGAGAATGTATACTAGAGGCCCATTGTTTAAACTGCAACTTGAATCATAAATCTACTGATAGGAGCTGCCAGCAGTACAAGTTAGAATAGAAGAGGCTGCTCTCAATAAATCAAGTATCGAACAGATAAGTGTGGGTCAGACCAAGAGGCTATTGAGTAAATCAACAAGCAATGCAGAGTCATTGTGAAAAATGCCACAGGAGACCTCCAACCCTCCTATTACTGCCAGGATCTCCCAAAAAAGAAATTCAATATCTTCTGATAACATGCTGCATGATAGGGCAATAATATCACCTAAAGCTTTGCCCACCTATATTACACCTTTGTCTCCCATCACAAAGGATAATGCTAACCTCTTAAAGGCTATATCTTTGCCGGATTTGATTAAAGTTTCACATGAAATTGAGTTATCAGGTCCACCTGTAGTGGGGAAAAAAGAGACCTCCATCTCTCACCCCCTTCCATGAAGAACACCAAAGTTTTGACATCAAATAGATATGATGTTCTATCTGTTGATATTTCAGACCAACAAGGAAATTACTGAAATAAATAAAAAATTCAAGTTGAGGTTCATCATCCCCCTCAAGAATTAGGTAAAAAGAAAATTGAAAAGGCAAATGTAACCTAACTTATCAAGACCCTCACTTAAGAAGCCTACAGAAAATTTTGTTAAATCAAAAACTTCCAATGGGAAAACCTCATCCAAGATGGCTTCCATAAAATAAATCGTTGTTTTTTTCCTCCATTTTGCAATAGAGTTGTCAGGGTTTAAGGGTCAAATATGAAGCACTTGAGCTCCTTGTTCATGAGCATTCCCCCATAACTTTTGTGTCTACAGGAGAGCAAAATGGATGCTAATACTCCTTGTCCTCATGAGTTTATTAGCTATGGAACACCATATGGACAAGAAGGGAGCCATTGCGGAATTCTAATTTACATTCGTCGAGATGTTCCCCTAGTATATTTGTCTAGTTGCACACCTCTCCAGTCAATGATTGTACAGATTAATATAGGGAGATAATATACAATATGCTCTTTGTACTTACCTTCAAATGATAATTTAGTAGAGGTTATACAACAACTCCCTCAACCTTTTCTTATACTTGGAGATTTGAGTGGTCGACACATTCCTTTAAAGGTTTAAAGGCCGCTCATGAATGGCAGGGGCAAGGGACAGTGACATTGCCATATCGGGCGGGACAATGCCCTAGAGTCTGACCACATATACATATGATCAGCGCCCAAGCCCCCTCTCCACCCAAGTTAGAGCCAAGGAGGGCCAGGCAATGGCTGCTGATGAATCAGCAGATAGACCTATAGGCTCCCCCAAACGTCCCATCTTTAGCTCACAAGGAAGGTAAGGTTGCAGTGATCAAAGAAACTAACGCTTTTGAGTAGGACTCGAACTCCAGTCTGGTGTTCACCAGTCAGGAACATTACCACATCGAGGGGCAATAATATATTATCAATTGTGGGAAATGGAGATGTGTGACTCCTCAATACAGGAGAGCCTACACACTTCCATATTCAAACAGGTACTTTGTCATGCATTGACTTTTAAATTGAAAGCTCTATCTGCCTTCTCGATTTCGAATGGAGAACATTAGATGATTGACATACTAGTGATCGTGCACCAATTATTATAAGTACCAACAATAATCCACCTTTACAGAGATCACCACGATGGAAACTTGACAAGACGTACTAGGATAGATATCGTGAGGTAATCAAAATTGAAAGGAAAGTAGAACAATTTGAAAGTGTTGATAATACCATAGACTCACTGAATGGAACTCTTCATACAGTGGGTGTCAATTCAATTCCTAAAACAACAAGGTTATTCAAACGACGACCAGTCCCCTGGTGGTCTTCAGAACTAACTGCCCTTCAAATATCTACAAGGAGATCTTCAATTTGATTGCGCAGACGCCGTACTGAGGAGAATTTAATTATATACAAGAAATGTAGAGCACGATGCTCTAACTGATCACTTATACAATGCATCATGCAAGTGTGAAGCAGCTCCTTGTTACGAGTATAGGAGCATTAAAGAATTGAAAGTTTTTATTTCGCAACCGGACTGGTAGAATCTTACAATTCTCCTTTTACTGAAAGAGAATTTGATTCCACACTTACTACTTATAATTATACAGCCTCTGGACCCAATGGAATTCTATATGCAATGATTTAAACATACCCCTGTTAATGCCAAGTTATTTATTTTAAGCATTACTAACAGAATATGGCACGATCATAGTTATCCAAGTGTTTGGGAACTAGCCAATAATTTAGCAGTTTTAAAACACGGAAAGAATAAGTTTTTAGCAGAAAGCTATCAACCAATTGCATTGACATATTGTTAATGTAAGATTATGGAGAAGATGGTAAATTTAAGACTTGTGTGGTACCTTCACAATAAAAAGTATTTTATCACATATCCAGTGTGGATTTAGAAAAGTGCACTCAACGACTGATGTATCGATATGACTTGAGCCCTCTATTTGTGATACCTTTGCTGCAAAACAGCACCATGTAACAGTCTTTTTTGACCTCGAAAAGGCATATGATACTGCATGAAGATATGGTATACTTGAAACCATTCATGATTTGGGATTGAAGGGAGAGCTACCAATGTTCATTCAAGCATTGGTTTCAAATACATTTTTTCAAGTTGAAGTAGGTGAAACTGTCAGAGAGGAAATGTTAAGGAGGAGGAATTTCTCCAGGGTAGTGTGCTGAGTGTAACCCTATTTCCATTACATATTAATGGGATATCTTCTGTCATTCCACAAGATATTCTCTCAACACTATTTGTAGATGATCTCTCTATAACATTTGCTGTAGCTAGAATGGCAATGGCTGAGAGAAAATTCAATGAGCTGATATGAAGGGATTTAAGTTTTTGACATGCAAAACTGTTGCTTTCCATTTCTCTCGTATTCAGAGAATACATCCCGACCCGGATATGTAAATCAAAGGTCAACGTATCCCATGCGTAAGTGGTTAGATTTTTGGGATTGATATTTGATTGTGGGCTTACATGAGTTCCTCACTTGAAAGCTTCAAAAGTAAAGTGTCTTGAGGCTCTGAATCTTTTAAAAGTTTTGTCCCACATCGTGTGGGACAGACCGCAAAACTATTTCAAAGTTATGCATGGCCTTAGATTATAAAATTAGTTATGGGTGTGAAATATACTCCTCAGCCACCCAATTTGACTAAAGACTTTAGATTCTATATACCATACTGGTACCAGATTGGCCACAGGAGCCTTTAGAACTTCACCTATCCCAAGTCTCCTTATTAACCCTTTAGAGTTACCTTTAGTCATTCACCGAAAGTCTTCAATTGTTCGGTATTGGTTTATGTTACGAAGACTTCCAAACTCTTTAGCCTATCAGACTGCCAAACTTGCTAGGCTCTCAACATAGTATGAGGTGCGACAAAAATCTCCTCAATCTTATGGTTTTTGGGTGAAACAATTGATACATAGCCTTGATATAATTAGAAGTGAGGTGCTTCCATTAAAGATATCATCAACACCATGCAAATTACCGGAGATATCTTTTTGTGAATATTTTATTGGCGTTTAAAAGAATATGACTGACTTAGAAGCCAGGGCTCTGTCCATAGAACATGTTGCAGAACATAGGGAATCAACTGATGGCTCCAAAGCTAATACTGCTGTTGGATTTAGAGTATATAGTAAATCTTTTAATTTACTACCAAACTGCACGGCATATTAACTGCTATTGATTTTTAGTGATCCAAGGAGTGTCCTTCAAACTAAAGAAGTTTTCAATTCCAAAATAAAGATTTTAGAGTGGCTTTTTATCTTTGGTCTGAGAGGTATAGCAATTCATTTTACTAATTTCCGGCACACGTAAGTGTGTCTGGAAATGAGAAGGCAGATTTACTGGCAGAAATGCTGCAGCTGGGTTGCTACCAAGAAGGTACCCATTCTCTGTGATGATTGTTTACCCAGCATTAAGAATTTGATTTATAATAATTGGCAACAGCATTGGGATAGTTTAGTTGAAAATAAAATGAGAGAATTAACGATTGTTATATACCCTTGGAATTATAACATGATGCCCAGAAAGTGGGACACTACTCTTTGTCCTCTCCGCATTGGTCACTATATTGTGACGACTGTTTAGTACCCTTGACAGTGAGGCATTTGTTGACCGAATGCCCCACTAACAGTACCGAAAGAAATAGATACCTGTTTTAGGCTTGAGGTGAGGCCGGCAGGTTCATCCTTGTCAAGATTTTTGGACATGATGTGTCGTACCATGCAAGTGATATTTTCAGCTTTACTTCATATTTAACTCTTATAATGACATCTTTGCTTTTATGGTTTTAATTTAATATTCTTTTATTCATTATTTATAATAAATGGTGTCAGTGCCAGGGACCGTAGAAGTCAGGATGCCAGAAACATCAAATCAATCAATCAGTCAATACATGTTAAGGTCAAAGGGCAAGGTCAAGGTCGACCAAAAGGTTGAAAAATAAGGTGCCGCAGCGGAGGTCCTCGCTCTACTGAGTGCCCCTCTAGTTTTACTTGTATCATCCCTAATCATACATGTAGTTTCCCAAATTTTATATTTCCCAAGTATTTTCCCTAATCATACATGTATTAACCTATTTTACATGTACTTTCCCTATTTTAACATATATTTAATCAATTGTACATATAGTTTCCTTAATTTTACGTATTTTTCCCGAGGTTTCCCTGTATTTTCCCCAGTTTTACCTATATTTCTCTACCTTTACATGTAATTTCAAGGATATTAGATGCCATTTGCCTAATTTTACATGATATTTTTCTAATTTTACATGTATTCCTTAATTTTACTTGTAAATTTTGGAGTTTACATATAATTTGCCAGATTTTACGTTTTTTTCCCACAATTTTAAATGTATTTTTCTTTGTATTTCTTCCTGTAATTTAATTAATTAATTAATTACTTTATTAATTAATTATTCAATTAATTGGTTAACTAATTAATTTTACTTATATATTCCATACATAAATACCTTAGACATTCTCTGTAGGCTACAAGGTAAACGGCAAACATTAATTTAATTTTTTTTTTTTACGACAAAAATTCATAATGGAATTTAAAAAAAAAAGTCATGTGCCAATCATCAATATATTATTAAAATTTGGATTTCAAAGGTTATTCGGTGAGAAACATTTTCCAAAAATATTAGGGACACGAGAAGTTAAGAATTCATTGGAGTGGTCGTCGTTTACATCGGGTTTTCCCCTTCCTATTTCAAATTTACATCAATGAACTAAATTGATTTTTTCTTTTCGGGAGAATTTTAAGCTCAGCTTACTATGCGTTGGTGCCTCTCTCTCTCTCTCTCTCTCTCTCTCTCTCTCTCTCTCTCTCTCTCTCTCTCTCTCTCTCTCTCTCTCTCATTTTACGATTCATGAGCGAGTTTTTAAAAAAGGTAAGAGATGGGTAGATGACGGAGTAGGTGCGGGAGTTAGACATATTGTTGATGAGTTGTATGTATAGGTTATGTTATATATATATATATATATATATATATATATATATATATATATATATATATATATATATATATATATATATATATATATGTATATATATATATATATATATGTATATATATATATATATATATATATATATATATATATATATATATATATATATATATATATATATATATATATATATATATATATATATATATATACAATGTGTATGTGTGTGTATCTGAGTGGGGATACATTGACGTGGTAAAATGTTTGTGTAAAACCATGATCAGCAGAGCTGTACTAGTCAGGGCCACCCATACTAGGTTGGATTGCCGTGAGCGATCAGAAAGCAATCAAAAGAACATGTCAGAGGCCTTTGTCCTGCATTAGACTATAAACAGATGCATTTGTTGCCGTTGTTATATATATATATATATATATATATATATATATATATATATATATATATATATATATATATATGTATATATATATCATAATCATCATCATCATCAACACCTACCGTTACTACTCCACTGCAGAACAAAGGCATCAGACATGCCCTTCCTTTAATATATATATATATATATATATATATATATATATATATATATATTATATATATATATATATATATATATTTATTTATTTACGTATATATATATATATATATATATATATATATATATACATATATATATATATATATATATATATATATATATATATATACAGTAGTACTTTTGTATATAAGCTTAATCTTTTCCAGAATCAAGCTCTTACCATAAAATACTTTTATATCAAAGCAACATTCCCCATAAATAATATAGGGAATCCCCTCAATGTGATCCTTATGTTCATAATCACATATATACACTCATTTTACATGTTTGTCATGGGTATTATTGAATAATTTATTGTCTCTAACATCAGGAATGAACATTAATTAATAATTCCTTATGAAAATAGGAAATAACACTGCAAAATGATATAACTGTCATAGAAATTTAATGAAAGTTCCATTTGGCAACAATCCTTGCTGGTCTGATGAGAAGCCGCATCCTTTTTTCTCATGCGAGTTCGATTCTCTACTTATCAGCTCCTGTGGCTGTGGTGTTGGAATCCTAGGTTAAGGAAGCCCTATTTGTAATCTCCCAGGAGATTACTTCCTGTGGAATTCCCATTGCAAATACAGTAATCTCGCCTGTCAGTGTTCCCATCCGATCGGCTGTTATTGCTCATATTTCAGCTAGTCTTGCCAGTTGACTTGAAATTGTAGGTTATGAATGTAAATATTGCGTAACCCATAGTTAATATACCTGTACAAGTATGTGTTCCCTTAACCTCAAATTCTAAATACTATAACACAATCTTTTTCATTTCCTTTCCTCTAAAGCTTTTAAACTTTTCCCCTTTTACAAGATAATCATTCGTCTGTCCTCTCATTTATAAGAAAATAAAACAAAAGTCACCAAGGGCCCCTGACTGATTTTTTTTTCTTCAGAAATATGCCTAAAAAATTCTTGCACATATATAAGGTAATACTGTATACATTATATTATAGTACTCATAGAGCTATATCTCGATTCGTATAAAATATTCTAAGCGCATCAATTTGAGACATGTAGATATTTCAGTATATCATTGCAGAAGAGAAATTTTTGCGCATTATGTGATTTTCTCATTCGCACAGTACTTGGCCTCTAAAAATGTGCATATGGAGGGAAATTTTTGCTTACAGGCTGATAGAAATCTCATATACTGATTTGGAATTTCATGCTTGTATAACGTTTCACTCGTGTTCAAAGTTACTCACAAAGTGAGGTTCTATCGTATGTGTATTAAGTATATATATATATACACACATACACACACACACACACACACACACACACACACACATATATATATATATATATATATATATATATATATGTATATTTATATATATATATATATATATATATATATATATATATATATATATATATATATATATATATTTATATATATTTATATGTATACATTATTAATATTATTACTTACTAAGCTACAACCTTAGTTGGCAAAACAGGATGTTATAAGCCCAATGCCTCTAACAGGGAAAATAACCCAGTGGGGAAAGGAAATAAGAAAATAAACTGAAAGAGATGTTTAAGAATAACATTAGAATAAATCTTCCCTATATAAACTATAAAAACTTCAAAATAACATGAGGAACATAAATAAAAGAGAAAAGAGCACCCGAGTGTACCCTCAAGCAAGAGAACTCTAACCCAAGACAGTGGAAGACCTGGTACAGACGCTATGGCATTACCCTACACTAGACAACAATTGTTTGATTTTGGAGTGTCCTTCTTCTAGAACGCTGCTTACTATAGCTAAAAAGTCTCTTTTACCCTTACCAAGAGGAAAGCAGCCACTGAACTATTAGAGTGCAGCATTAACGCTCTATGAAAAATTGTTTATTAATCTCAGTGTTGTTATTTGTATGAGGACAGAAGAGAATGTATATAGAATAGGCCAGACAATTCGGTGTATGTGTTGGCATAGGAAAAAATGAGCCGTAACCAGAGAGGGGTCCAAAGTATTATTTTCTGGCCAGTAAAAGGACCCTATACCTCTCTAGCAGTAGTAGTATGTATATATCCATATATATAAATTTATATACATATATATAGATATATATGTATATATATATATATAACATATATATATATATATATATATATATATATATATATATATATATATATATATGTATATATATATATATATATATATATATATATATATACATATACATATATATATATATATATATATATATATATATATATATATATATATATATATATATATATATGTAAGTATACTGTATATACATATATATATATATATATATATATATATATATATATATATATATATATATATACTTATATTTATATATTATATATAGATATATCTATAGACAGACTGACAGACAGACAGACAGACACAGCAAGACAGACTTACACAGGCAGACAGACAGAGAAAGCTCGATCAGGAATAACAACGACAAATCGTCCCTTTGAAACTACGAATGTAAGCTGGAATCATCGTCAAGGGTTCAAAGATCCCTTCATTCCGAAACGAGAATGGGAATACTTAGGAATTGTCGGAGATGAAATAAAGATAAAAAAGGAGGAAATGCGGAGAATAAAAGAAAATGAGAAATGGAAGATAGTTACATCAGAAGAAAATGAGAGTCTGGGAATATGAAAGGACTTCAGATGTTTACCGAAAATGAACGCTGTTTTATCGCTCAGGTAATCTTTTGTGTTGGTTTTTACCTTGTGGTTTTTAAACCATATTTTTTATCAGCATGTGCCCTTCCAAAGGGAGAGAGAGTGGGGAGGGAAGGAGGCAGTGAAGAGAGAAGGTGAAAGAAAAGGTTAAAGAGATAGAAGGGTTGACCAACAACATGCAGTGTAACATTTTTAAATTCTCACCTCAGTAATGAAAACCCTGTGGCCAAATCTTAACCGAGAGAGAGAGAGAGAGAGAGAGAGAGAGAGAGAGAGAGAGAGAGAGAGAGAGAGAGAGAGAGAGAGAGAGAGAGAGAAGGGGTGATTTTTTAAAGAAAAAGAAGCACACAAGTAGACAGACAAACCAGGAAGATACTATACAATACTTAACATTTTCTCCTCAATGATAAGAAATCCTTGATTCGAATCCTATTCGAGGACGAGGATGTTCCGGGGAAACTTAATCTGTAAATCACGGAATTCATAGTTAAATAACTAAAGAGAGATTCAGACAGGCGTTTGTATTTGTGTGTGTTTTTAGTTGTGCGTCTGTTTGCCATATAAACAAGCTTAACGTTTTGAGGCTTGAGATTACTATGGATTTCAATAACTCTTCACGGTCAAGTTTTGGGAATCTCTTCCTGCTTATGTTTCCTTAATTATTTGACTCCTCCTTCAAAGGTCATCCCTACGTTTCATCATTGAAGGGATGTAGTTAAGCTAGAATCCTACATATCTGGCCCGAATTAATTCGGGAGGATGAAATATATTAATATATATATATATATATATATATATATATATATATATATATATATATATATATATATATATATATATATATATATATATATATATATATATATATATATATATACATATATATATATATATATATATATATATATATATATATATATATATATATATATATATATATATGGTATCTTAATGCTAAAAAAAAGTTAGAAATTCAGGATTGTGATAAATAGATAGAAAAGTTTTACCCATTAAAACTGTATTTCCTAAAAGCATTAACTTTTAAAAACATAGAAATACCCAGAATCAGATAGAATGTCAGATAACAGTTCCGACCAAAACATAAATCTCTGTGTTTTAGAAAAAATTATATTCACAAATTATATGTTGGATGGTTAATATATTGTCACACTCACTTCCCTTTTGGATGTTGCGTAAGGTTTGCCCATAAAAAGACCTTGGGTCAATCTTTATGGATAATTCCCAATTTTGTTAAAGTAAATTCTGCAATTTTGTCCTTCTGACTTGAGGATTCCCATGATGAGACAGTTCGTTATGTTTGTTTCAAATTATTATTTTTCAGTTCATTATTCCAAATATTTAGCCATTTTGTTACCAAAGGATCCTTCATTGTACAGCTGTTACATAAACCTTGACAGGAAATGTAATGCCAACTTGTGGTAGATTTATGGCTGACTTAGCAGCGGCATCTGTGGTAACGTCCCTGACTGGTGAACGCCAGACTGGGGTTCGAGTCCAGCTCAAATTCTTTAGTTCCTTTGGTCGCTGAAATCTCACCATCCTTATGAGGATTTCGGGGGATCTTGTAGGTCTACCTGCTGAGTCATCAGCAGCTATTGCCTGGCCGTCCTTGGTCCTGATCATATATAATGTATATACGGTCAGTCTCTATGTCATTGTTCTGTCCCTTACCTCTGCCATTCGGGAGAGGCCTTTAAACCTTCAAACAACTTCAATATGAGCCGGAATCCAACATATTTCAACAATTACTCTTTAAGAATAGAATTTGTTAATTAATCCTTTAATTTCAAATACCCTTTTGAAGTTATGTGTATCTATACTCTCTTTGTGTAATTATCAGTCGACTCTGGGCTGGACACAGACCTCAGGTTGGTGATCAGGCATGGACTTGAAAGAGAGAAATTCGGGATATTCTGAGACACTTAATGTTTTCCCAACATAACCTAGCATTTAGACATATCACCCATCTACGAAGTCTATAATAATAATGATAATCATAACAATAATAAAAAAATATAATAATGATAGTTATGAATATTATTATTCCTTATTAGTGCAAAACAGGAAAAGATTTCATTACAATTATGAATTTAATTGCAAGAATCCTCTACGGCGGAAATGAAGGAAAAATTCATTCACTTTGCCGGAGCATCTCATTAAGAGACGGAAATACGTTTGACGAATCTTTCTCTCTCTCTCTCTCTCTCTCTCTCTCTCTCTCTCTCTCTCTCTCTCTCTCTCTCTCTCTCTCTCTCTCCTACTTGAACCGAGTACTGTAGAATATGATCCAAAAACAGAATATCATTTCTAATGTTCGTTTTTTTCTTCTATTGCTGTCCCAATCAAATGCAACCAGTTTGAAAAACTAATTCCAAAAACTTTTACAGAATCAATTGCCCATGTTTGTGATATAACCTAATATTTATAATTTCTTCTTCTTCTTCTACTGCTTCTTCTTTTTCTTTTCTTCATTATTATTATCATTATTATTATTATTATTATTATTATCATTATTATTATTATTATTATTATTATTATTATTATTATTATTATTATTATTATTATTATTATTGAGTACCGTATAATTCCAAACTGATCTTTAAAAGATAGAAAAACAAAGCTATAAAAAAGAAATACAGAAAAAATCTTCAAAATGGAAATAGGTATGTGCATGAAAATCTAGAAGCAAATTTAGACGTAACTGATTAATTGTTTTGTTTTAAATCATGAAATAAAACCTATAGATCCTACTGTTAAACGAATTTTCCTACTCGTAAATGATGCTAATACAAAGTCATTTCCCAGAACGCTTCATGAGCACTCACTAATTGTTCCGGCCATCAGTCTTTACTTCTTTATTCCATTTGAGGATTACTTCGTCTCTTACTACTTCATTTTTTTCTTATCTTTCTGAAATATAAAATGCATGTGATTCGTCTCGCAACAGTCGTCTGACTACCAGGTCCAGGGACAATAGGAAGGGATCTCTAGTTATTCCTTCCTCGATTAGGTTCAAGTTTATATCAGCATATATATATATATATATATATATATATATATATATATATATATATATATATATATATATATATATATATATATATATATATATATATATATATATATATATATATATATATATATATATATATATATATATATATATATATATATATATATATATATATATATATATATATATTATATATATATAATATATATATATATATATATATATATATATATATATATATATAATATATATATATATATATATATATATATATATATATATATATATATATATACATAAATACATGTACATATATACATAAATGCATATATACAAATATATTTATTGTATATTAGATTGATAGGTGTATAGTGGCATGAGGGTGCCAATGGTATTTATATATTACTCACATTGAATATGCTTTGGCTTCATACTACAATAGTTGGATTACACCTGATAGGTCTGTGGATCTCTCACAAGGCTATTCAACTGTAAGCGTGCACATAGATCGAAATAAGAGGACACTGGTTTAGTTGAGACATCCTGAGATACCTGATGGGTGTCATGACTTACTGTACTCAACGCAGAGAGAAATTGACGATAGGGTTGGGCACCTGGTTTAAAAAGGATTACCATACTGCTGCCACATCTCTACAGATTTCTGACTTGCCTTCTCTATCTCTTTTTCTATATAAATTGAATAATTTCTGAAATTGTATCAGAAATTGTTTCTGAAATGTTTTCTGGATGAAGGTTTTCCCTGATCCTAAATGAGGCATATGAGCAAGAGCCCTTCCAAACACAAAAGCAAGACGTTGATGCTGCACAGACACACTGTGACACGCACACGCTCGTGATGGACGGTTCTCATGCTTTAAGCTGACCATAAGGCGACATTTATATCCAAGCTAAGGAAGTTATCTACAATGTGAACAGGTACTTCTTGGAAGAGAAGGCAAATAGAGAAAAATGAAAAGAAACAATTTAGGAAATACACCTATATATAGATACAGAGAGAGAGAGAGAGAGAGAGAGAGAGAGAGAGAGAGAGAGAGAGAGAGAGAGAGAGAGAGAGAGAGAGAGAGAGAGATATGGACTTTAAATTTCCCAGTCAAACATTACGAAAACGAATGGTGAAAATCTCTCTCTCTCTCTCTCTCTCTCTCTCTCTCTCTCTCTCTCTCTCTAAACCAAGGAGTAAGTCTCAGGGAAAAAGTCCTTTGTAAATGTAGCCTCAGAGGGAAGTAATGTCTGGTCTGCGTCAAAAGACAAAGGCATCCACCGGGCGATGAAATCAAGCAAGACAACTTGTAAGTGACGAGCAGGCGCTCGTTCAGGTCCACGTTTCAGATAATTAGGCAACAGATGCCACGTGGACTCCGGGGCTGGGCTCACTCTCCAGAAGGAACAGGAATGGATCATATATAACGGATTTTGAGCGAAGCAAAAAATCTATTTTTGGCTGAGATGGCCATGTCGTCCTGATGGAAGTTCCTATAGGGTAGCTTCCTAGGGTATATTACAACTACGGCGATATTCCCAGAGAATTTACCTTAAGGTACCAGAATTCTAACTCCTGGAGCGAATATCCCTCGTGAAAGGGATATCGCGACATATCAGAGGACGTATTCTTGACACGCCACATGGCAATCTGCACCCCGAACAGAGATTACGTATCGCAGGGGTCAATTGGCAAGAAACGAAATCGGGAAAGAAAAAGGGGGAGCCACTCCCAAGGCTCCCTATCTCCCGTTTCGTAAGCGTGCCTGGCGCCAATCCTGGCGCCATCTGTATTCCTTGTAGCGTACACGAGGTGCTACAGATACTGTATGTAGGGAGGGGTCCTACAGCCCTTTCTTAGAAAGGGAAGGGAGGGGCCATCAGGACGACATGGCCATCTCACCCAAAAAAAGATTTTTCGCTTCGCTCAAAATCCGTTTTTTGGGCTCAAGCCATGTCGTCCTGATGGAAGTATACCAGAGCATTACTGTATCTGTGGATTCTCAGAACGTGCCGTACTCCCCGGAGGTAATTTTTCCCGGTCGACTAGACCTAGAGACCTAAGATGTTACCGTTATACATCTTTTCAACTAACCATAAACCATGTTAGAGCTTCCTGCCCCCTACAGGGAAGAGTCCTACTAGACTCTGGAAAAGTCTCGAAGAGTACATATACCTATGTATGAATACCAGGCAAGCTAATATAGTGATCTCACCTCTATATTAAGTAAAGCATAGTTTGTAAAGAACCACTGCGTCAATATGAAATATCGACCAGTTCTCCGCACAATACTTGTATTGGACAAAGGTTTATACCCGCATAGGAGGAAACATGTAAAACCGCCACCGTCCCCATCTGGGACGGAGTCCTCCCGATAAGGGAAAGCATAAACCAATGCAACATAGCTTGCATACATGAACAATCTATTAGAATTATCTCAGATAAATATACATAGAATGAATGCTCAATTATATCAATAAATTGACACAGGTGAAGGAGACGCAAGGCTCTCAAGAACAAGTTTATTGATAGACAATAAACCGGACAGGTAAACAACAATTCTATATATATATATATATATATATATATATATATATATATATATATATATATATATATATATATATATATATATATATATATATATATATATATATATATATATATATATATATATATATATATAAGAAGAGGATAACCAAAACTTTAAGCATAAGTCTGATAGTAAACAGAAATTTGTTTATCTGAAAGAAAAACATTAGTGCCACTTTTAACATACCGAGGTATGAAGGTCAGAAAAGTCTGTATTACTAATTAGTTACATTAGCGTTAGAAACGCTCGGCACACATGTCTGCACTTATGCTAGGTTCACCTTTGGAAGTGGAACAGTCAACGTGGGCACCTCAGTGCCGTCACTTAGTTTATAGCACAGAATGTAACTACACACTCACCCTGGAATTAATTGTCCCAATTAAAACCACTGTTCCTCGCAGAGTTAAACAGCAGGGTTAACGACGCAACCCACTGCTACCACAGAACTCTTTAGTTGCTCCACTTGCTTCGCATAGTGGCGAAAGAACACTCTGGAAGACTTCCAGCCAGTGTATGAACGGAGATGTTCAAAATCCATAAAATTAAGAAAATTTAAGGATGAAGCAACTCTCCTCGGATCGTGACCTGCGGGTGTATTGTCAGGATCCGCTCTC
The DNA here is from genome assembly GCF_036898095.1 of Palaemon carinicauda. Taxonomy (NCBI): domain Eukaryota; kingdom Metazoa; phylum Arthropoda; class Malacostraca; order Decapoda; family Palaemonidae; genus Palaemon; species Palaemon carinicauda. The sequence goes on from NC_090752.1 coordinate 29,911,550, forward strand.
CGAATAAAATATGCGATTTTCGCCCTGAATTGATTCAGTGATAAATTTGAGCCTGATGTTTCTCCCCTGAATAGTTGACCACCCTAGAAGTCTGAAGCTCTATGAAGATAGACCTTTAGGCATTCTACTGGACATAGAGATGCATCTCCTTTCAGAGGGCAGATTCTCCAGGGACCCCACCTGTTGGTGGGTAACTCATTCTTGGTGAGAAACAAAGGATCCGGAAACAGGTTCAGTTCTCCCCCATCCGGGAACTGAACACGACCTTCCTCTCTCGAGAGGGCTACAATCTCACTAACCCTGGCCTTGGGCGCGAGTGGAAATAGGAAAATAACTTTTTGGGTCAAATCCATTAACGCACCCTCCTCATTGCTCCACAGAGAAGCGAAATGAAGAACTTTGTCTAAAGACCATGAAATTGGCTTTGGAGGTGCTGAAGGTCTGAGCCTAGCGTAGGCTTTCAGAACTTATTGCCTTCTAATAGATTTGCACTTATTTTCCTCTAGGAAGTCTATGCTGGCTTTCGAAATCCCGAAACGCTTTCTCACCGCTAGGGAGAGAAAATCATGAGCTGCAGGGTCTGGGTTTTCTGTAATGAAGCGCAGACAGTCAACTTCTGGACTCGCTGGGTCAGAACTGGATCTGGTAGTGGTACAAACTTCAGCTGTAGTTCCAATGCCAGGGGGAACCACATGCTGTTCGGCCACTTGTTGGCCACTATTGCCGCTACCCCCTTGAAGGATCTCAGTTTGTTGAAGACCCTCAACAGAAGGTTGTGAGGAGGGAACAGATAAATCCTGGACCATCTGTTCCAGTCGAGGGACATCACGTCCACTGCTTCCGCTAAGGGGTCCTCGTACGGGGACATGTACAGGGGCAACTTCTTGTTGTCTTTCGTCGCAAAGAGGTCTATCTGCAGTTCTGGGACTTGATTCAGAATGAAGGAGAATGATCCTGCGTCTAAGGACCATTCCGACTCTATCGGTGTGAACCTGGATAGAGCGTCCGCTGTCACATTGCGGACTCCTTGAAGGTGAACTGCCAACAGGTACCACTTCTTTTTTTCCGCCAATCGGAAGATGGCCAACATCACCTGGTTGAGAGGTGGTGACCTCGATCCTTGTCGATTCAAGCATCTCACAACTACCTCGCTGTCCATCACCAACCTTATGTGGGTCGAGTGACGCGGGGAAACTTTCTTTAAGGTAAGGAGCACTGCCATAGCTACTAGAAGGTTTATGTGAAAGGTCTTGAATAGCTTGGACCAAGTCCCCTGGACTTTTTTCCGATGAGAGTGACCTCCCCATCCCTCCTACGAGGCGTCTGAGTGAATCGTCACCGACGGGGGAGGTGGCTGAAGAAGAACCGACTTCTTTAGATGTCTGGCTTGGGACCAAGGCCTGAGAAGAGTACGTAGTCGAAGCGGAACTGGTCTTCTCAGATCTCTTTGCGCGTTTGATGCATAACTTCTCCAAACTCCGGTTGCATCCTTTAGCTGTGCTCTTAGCACTGGGTCTGTAACCGAACCAAACTGGAGAGAGCCCAGTACCCTCTCCTGTTCGCGTCTTGATATCCTTTCGGAATCTAGAAGTCTCTTGACAGAACCCGCTATCTCCTTCCTTTTCTTCGCCGGGATGGAGAAACGGTGTGACAAAAGGCCCCAGTGGATTCCCAGCCACTGGAACTTTTGAGATGGAGAAAGTCGAGACTTTTTTCTGTTGATCTTGAAACCTAGGTACTCTAGGAACTGGATCACTTGACTGGAAGCTTGCAAGCATTCTGTCTCGGATGCTGCCCACACCAACCAGTCGTCCAGGTAGGCTACTACCTGAATTCCCTTTAGGCGTAATTGTTTGAGAGCTACGCTCGCAAGCTTCGTAAAAATCCTAAGGGCTATGTTTAGCCCGAATGGCATGGCTCTGAAGGCGTATAGTCTTCGTTGTAGCCTGAACCCTAGGTAGGGGGAGAGTCGACGGTTGATTGGAATGTGCCAATAGGCGTCTGACAAGTCTATAGAGACAGAATATGCCCTCTTGCGCAGTAAGGTCCTTATGTGTTGCAGTGTTAGCATCTTGAATTTGCAATTCACTATGAACTTGTTGAGTGGCGACAAGTCCAGAATGACTCTGAGCTTTTCCGAGTCTTTCTTGGGAACACAAAACAGCCTCCCTTGGAATTTGATGGACTTCACCTTTCGGGTCACCTTTTTCTCCAACAGTTCTTGAACGTACTCCTCCAGAACGGGGGTGGAGTGTTGGAAAAACCGAAGGCAAGGGGGTGGAGTGCTGTACCAGCTCCAGCCTAGTCCATTCTTGAGTAGGCTGTGGGCCCAGGGATCGAAGGTCCACCGATCCCGAAATTTCAGAAGTCTCCCTCCTACCGGTATCATCCCACTTGGACTGCCGTCCTGAGGTCTTGCCTCCCTGACCACGACCACCCCTGAATACCCCTTCCCCTTGAGGGGCGCCTAGACGAGCCTCTGGCTGCTCCTCTAGGCTTTGCTCGAAAGGAAGTAGACTGCCCTTCGAACGATGGGGTGAATGCCGTGGACTGTGTCAACACGGCCTGGGGTACCCACTGAAAAGTGGTCGGGGTTTGTGCCACGATCTGGGGCACTGGAGGCAAGGGCAATTGCAGTTGCTGTTGCTGTCTAAAAGGCTTGGCTGGCCGAGACGGTAGCCTAGTCCTCATAGTCTTCCTCTTTGGCTGAGGACCCTCATCCGGGGAAGACTTTCTTTTGATAGCCAGGCCCCACTTTTGGAGAAAGTTTCTATTCTCCAAGGCGGCCTTATCAACTACTTCTTTGACCAAATTGGTAGGGAAAAGGTCTTTGCCCCAAATGTTGGAGGAGAATAGTTTCCTTGGCTCGTGCCTCACCGTAGCCGAGGTGAACACGAACTCCCTACAAGCTCTCCTCGCCTTGACGAAGCCATAAAGGTCCTTCGTCACTGTGGCCAGATGAGTCTTGGCCACCACCATGAACATTTCATGGACCTTGGGGTCACTTGCCATCGTCTCAAGAGTAGTCTGAAGAGACATTGAGGCAGCCAGTCTTTCTTTTGTCTCGAACTCTCTCTGCAAAAGAAAGTCAGACAGGTTAGGGAGGTCCTCGCCGAACTGACGTCCGGCGATATCAGCTTCCAACTTCCCAACTGAGAACGTAAGATGGACGTCCTTCCAGACTTTGTGGTCCATAGGCAGGGCCAGCGACAAGGGTTTACATTCCTCCAGGGAGGGGCAAGGCTTGCCGGCCTCAATTGCTTTTAGTACAGCCGCAAACCCTTTCTGTAAAAAGGGGAAGGCTCTAGCAGGAGAGGACACAAAAGAAGGGAGCTTCTTGCTCAATGCAGCTACCTTTGAGTTAGAGAAGCCCCTCTCTTTCAACGAGGATGAAAGCAGAGCTTGAGCCTTAGTATGGTCCATCACTATGACCTCCTTCGGCTCTGTCTCCTCCTTTGAAGCTGGTTCCTTCCTCAGCCGGACATAACAGTCCGGATATGATGCCTTGCTGGGCCAGAATTCCACCTCCTCTAGGGGAACTCAGCCCAGCTTATCCGAGATGACGATCTTTCCAGTCGTCATTTTGCATGTGCTCAGCATACCTCCATGGTTTAGCATCTGAGCACAAGGGAAGGTCTTTCACATTGAGCCTTTTCTGGGGCCCATGTGATTCTGCAAGGCTCTGCATCCGCAGTTCCATTGCAGCCGCCTTCTCCTGATTCTCCTTCTGCATTTGTTGGATCATTCCAACAATGGAGGAGAGGGCCTGTCCCAGCTCGACTGGGAGACCGGCCGATGTTGAGGGAATAGGCTCCGGGATCTGAACCGGAGTATCCGACACCTCGTCGACCTCTTCCTCTACAACGTCTGGAGCTTGAACTTCTCCCTGGGCTTCTGCCAGGAGGTCTTTCTCCAGACGCTCGTCCACACCAGACATCCTGTCATCAAACTGAATGTCTTGCATAGCGACCGCGACTTCAGCACCCACCTGGATCTGAACTTGGGGGATCTCCTCTTGAGGCTGGGGAATCACTGCATCAGCTGATGCCTTAGGGAAAAGATACGCCCTCATCTTCTCACTTGGAAGATAAGGTCCAGAGGTGTTCTTCTAGAAGCCCCTTACCCAGGTACGAAGCTTCTCCCTTGCTATATCCCTTGATTCCGCCATACTAGGGGAATCAAAGGCCTCAGTAATTAGGTTAGTGCATACAGTACATCCCTGAGGGTCCCAATACCGGATATCACCCTTGGAGACAGCGCATGCTGCGTGTCTCCTACCAAACTCATGTCCGCAGAGGCTCTTGCTGCGGACGTTGCAGAAGACACTTCCGCACTTCGGAGGGTCTTTCTGCAAAGAGAAGAAATTTCCATGAGTATCAAGTGAACTCTTCTAGAATAACCAAAACAAAGTTTCCAGAGGAAACAGGTGGAGGTCACACCTAAGCAATGATTTTAAAATCCTGGATAATAGACAAGAAAGAACTCACTTTCTTATCTGTAGGGCAACAGCAAAGGGCCGCACAAGAAAACACAGAAGTGTTAGAACACACAGTGCTGTACCAAAACTTATACTATAGTTTTCCTCTTACAGTATATGTTATACTGAAGAATACTGGTACAGTATAGGAGGTTATGTGCTGGCCGGCACTTGCCGGCCGGCACACACCATAACTAGCTTTAAAGTATACTACTTAACAGCTAAAAGGTGGCAGAACGCTGGTTCAAATGCATGCAGCTAATGTCGGCCGGCAATGACTGCCGGCCGGCAACTACACAAGGTACTACCCGGCTGCCGGCCACACTCTTGGCGACCGGCAGACAAGGGCTGACATTAGCCAGCCGGCAAAGTAAACGACCTCTGCCAGCCGGCAGCAAAAGAACCAGAGGACTACGACTGCCCAGCTGCCGGCCTCATAGGCCGGCAGCCGGGTCGGGTACAGCACTAGAAGAAAAACAGAATGGATGCTGGGATAAGAGTGTACACTACCTCCAAGCCCGGCAATCCGAAAGAGTGCATATAAGGAAGGGGAGAATCTAATTCAGGCTTCCTGACCAATGCCGTCTGGCTCTACAGGCAGGCATGGATGAGGGACCAAGGGAGGTCCGGGCAGCACTCAAAGCAGAAGACCCTTGCCGGCCGGCAGAGCTGCCGGCCGGAAAGGGACTTAGTCAATTCCACATCCTAACCTATTCTAGGTCCAGATGTAGAATGACGTACAGTACTGTAATGGCTAGGCCATTACGGAGATAGAGGGGGAAGGGACAAAAGGGGGTCCTACCAACCTTGCTTTAGTGAAGGATCACCCGCAGCCAAGAAACTCATCTTAGTGTAAGGGAGATCCAAGGAGGGAGGCCTGCAATACTTGCCAGCTCCCAGAGAACCAAAGCAAGGAAGGTGTTGCTACTCCCAGGGAAAGAATCTTATCCTCCCCCGAGAACAGCAACAAGGACTAGTCTGGTAGATCACAAAAGAAGGAATCATCTCGTACAGAAACCTTTGGTAGTGACCTAAGGAGGCTAAGCCTCCTATGTCTGTGCCAGGCCAGCGAGGGAGCTCTACCCCAAGCCAGACAAACACAGACTCAGACTAAAAACTCTGTTGTTCCGTCCCTCTTTGAAACCAGACTTACTAGAACAGGAAGGTACAGTAACACCCCAGTATAGTTTTATCGTAAATTAATTCAGATAAACCACTTAGGGATAAGCCCAAGGCTTAAACAGAGGGAAAGGGATTGCATACCTTCTCCGAAGAAAAGAAAGCAACCGGGGAGTATGAGAAAGTATACTAAGGCTCCATAAGCAACTTAGCCTAGGTACCAAGAGAATCGATTACCTAAATCACCGAAACTCACTCGTATACTATCTTGGAAATATTCAACATAATCTTAAATGTATAAAAAACAGCCTAAAGCTTCAATAAAATTTTAATACACTCTGAAAAACCAAAATCATGCATAAAGTACTAGGACCAAACGACTAGGCTACATGGTCTAGCGTAGGCCAGAATTGGCGAATACTTCGCCAAAATAATACTAGAGCATGAAAGGAAATCCTATGTAACGCTAAATAGCTAAAATTTATTAAAGCAAAACAACCGGGAATGTCGCTCTGGCTAACTAAACTTATACCTAGCGAGCGACAGCGTCCATGACGCCTCCGGTAGGCTACGGCTCTTGTAACCAAGATTAAACCTATTAATCACTTAAAAAATTACCAAGAGCCTACATTTATACATAAAAGACATGGTACTCAACTTATCAGAGGCCGACGAAGTTGGAGAAGCCATGAAAAGTAGAATATATCCAAGATTTGAGAGAAACACAGGAAAAAACACCGAGTTGTTAAGCTACGCAAAAAGGAATGCAGATGGCGCCAAGATTGGCGCTAGGCATGCTTACGAAACGGGAGATAGGGAGTCTTGGGAGCGGCTCCCCCTTTTTCTTTCCCAATTTCGTTTCTTGCCAATTGACCCCTGCGATACGTAATCTCTGTTCGGGGTGCAGATTGCATGTGGCGTGTCAAGAATACGTCCTCTGATATGTCGCGATATCCCTTTCACGAGGGATATTCGCTCCAGGAGTTAGAATTCTGGTACCTTAAGGCAAATTCTCTGGGAATATCGCCGTAGTTGTAATATACCCTAGGAAGCTACCCTATAGGAACTTCCATCAGGACGACATGGCTTGAGCCCCCCCCCCCCCAAATATATATATATATATATATATATATATATATATATATATATATATATATATATATATATATAGTGTGTGTATGCATATGCGCGCGCGTGCACGCGTGTGTGTGTTTGTTTAAGTATATAAATGTGTGTGTAGAATTATTATAATATTCATAAAAGTGACTGGCCTTCCATGTACAGATTTTTTGTTCTTGTCTTATTGGGGAACGTTCTTGATGCTGCTGTTCTTAGGAATCGTTTTTGATACTTGAAAGAAAAAGATAAAACTGAGAAAATGTGGAGCTAATGATGATAGGAAAAAGATATAACAATTTCCTTCAAGTAACTAGAACAAAGTTTCGTCTTTTAATAACCATTTTTAAAAGTAAAACGGAAAAAATAGATTATTCCACCTCGTAAGGAAAATTGTATTCCATGAATAAGATTGAAATGATATAAGGGATGTACAGTATAATTATCTTAAGATGATACTGATATTACGGACAATCCGGCTCTTTCGACCAAAACAAGTTGGCAAAATATTTGTATAGTGTTAATCATATCATTTACGTCTCTCTCTCTCTCTCTCTCTCTCTCTCTCTCTCTCTCTCTCTCTCTCTCTCTCTCTCTCTCTCTCTCTCATTGGCATGAATTGAGTTTGGTTTTAAGGAACACCCTAAACTACAGTACTCCTTTACCGGTTCAGTGATCGAACTTAGGACCACTCGATGGTAAAATATCATTACTACCCATAGAGAGAGAGAGAGAGAGAGAGAGAGAGAGAGAGAGAGAGAGAGAGGAGAGAGAGAGAGAGAGAGAGAGAGAGAGAGAGAGAGAGAGATCATACTGCCACAGTAAAGCCATTAACCAACAACAAAAACAACAGCAGTAATCTCCCCATCGATCAATGTCTCCAGAACGTAATAAGCGATGCAGGTTTCTATAGAAAATGAGATCGAAGCCCTTCTCTTAAAATCTACCTACCCTTCCCTTAAAATCTACCTTCCCTTCCCTTAAAATCTACCTTTCCTTCCCTTAAAATCTACTTACCCTTCCCTTAAAATCTACCTTCACTTCCCTTAAAATCTACCTACCCTTCCCTTAAAATCTACCTTCCCTTCCCTGAAAATCTACCTTCCCTTCCCTTAAAATCTACCTTCCCTTCCCTAAAAATCTACTTACCCTTCTCTTAAAATCTACCTTCCCCTCCCATAAAATCTACCTTCGCTTCCCTTAAAATCTATTTACCCTTCTCTTAAAATCTACCTTCCCTTCCCATAAATCTACCTTCCCTTCCCTTAAAATCTACTTACCCTTCCCTTAAAATCTACCTTCCCTTCCCATAAATCTACCTTCCCTTCCCTTAAAATCTACCTTCTCTTCCCTTAAAATCTACCTACCCTTCCCTTAAAATCTACCTTCCCTTTCCATAAAATATACCTTCCCTTCCCTTAAAATCTACCTACCCTTCCCTTAAAATCTACCTTCCCTTCCCATAAAATCTACCTTCGCTTTCCTTAAAATCTACCTTCTCTTCCCTTTAAATCTACCTACCCTTCCCTTAAAAGCTACCTTCCCTTCCCACAAAATCTACCTTCCCTTCCCTGAAAATCTACCTTCCTTTCCCTTAAAGTCTACCTTACCTTCCCTTAAAATCTACCTCCCCTTCCCTTAAAATATACCTCCCCTTCCCTTAAAATCTACCTTCCATTCCCTTAAAATCTACCTTCCCTTCCCTTAAAATCTACAATCTACCTTTCCTTCCCTTCCCATAAAATGTACCTTCCCTTCCCTTAAAATCTACCTTCCCTTCCCTTAAAATCTACCTTCCCTTCCCTTAAAATCAACCTTCCCTTCCCTTAAATTCTACCTTCCTTTCCCTTAAATTCTAACTTCCCTTCCCATAAAATCTGCGTTCCCTTCCCTTAAAATCTACATTCCCTTCCCATAAATCTACCTTCCCTTCCCTTAAAATCTACCTACCCTTCCCTTAAAATCTACCTTCCCTTCCCTTAAAATCTACCTTCCCTTCCCTTAAAATCAACCTTCCCTTCCCATAAAATCTACCTTACCTTCCCTTAAAATCTACCTTCCTTTCCCTTAAATTCTAACTTCCCTTCCCATAAAATCTGCGTTCCCTTCCCTTAAAATCTACATTCCCTTCCTCACTCCTGTGTATTTATAGAGGGCCCGTCCCTTGAAATCTACCTTCCCTTCCTCTTACTGTGTGTATTTATACAGGCCCTTCCCTTGAAATCTACCTTCCCTTCCTCACTCTCTGTGTATTTATACAGGCCCTTCCCTTGAAATCTACCTTCTCTTCATCACTCTATGTGTATTTATATAGGCCCTTCCCTTGAAATCTACCTTCCCTTCCCTTAAAATCTACCTTCCTTTCCCTTAAATTCTAACTTCCCTTCCCATAAAATCTGCGTTCCCCTTCCCTTAAAATCTACATTCCCTTCCCCACTCCCTGTGTATTTATAGAGGCCCGTCCCTTGAAATCTACCTTCCCTACCTCACTCTCTGTGTATTTATACAGGCCCTTCCCCTTGAAATCTACCTTCCCTTCCTCACTCTCTGTGTATTTATATATTCTCTTCCCTTGAAATCTACCTTCCCTTCCTCTCTCTGTGTGTATTTATACAGGCCCTTCCCTTGAAATCTACGTTCCCTTCTTCTCTCTGTGTGTATTTATACAGGCCCTTCCCTTGAAATCTACCTTCCCCTCCTCACTCCCTGTGAATTTGGATCGTAGGATGCCGCAACCTGCATTAGATTAAGGCAACCTTACAACCCAGCCCCGCCCATCCACACCCGTCCATACCCAACCCCAATCACCCCTCTTCTTATGATTTCGTCTAAATTAATTTCTTTAATGGGTTGTCTCTCTCTCTCTCTCTCTCTCTCTCTCTCTCTCTCTCTCTCTCTCTCTCTCTCTCTCTCTCTCTCTCTCTCTCTCTCTCTCTCTCTCTCAATTTTTATCATTTTTCTTCCTCTCGAAACTTGAAACTAACCAGAACATTTTAAAGCATTTTTACCATATTTGTATAAATTCCATTTTATTCAGGCCGGTTTTCATTGCACTTTCTTTTTGTTGGAGAGGATTTTAAACATTTCGCAATCTGTGTTTTTTTCACCTGAATTTTATGAATAGCAGGAATTCATATATGAAATTTTCTTTTTGGTCTTAGATCAGTCGGTTTTGAACAGAAACTTTCGGGTTAGATTCCTCACCTTTTTAATCTCGAAGGTTAACGAGTTTTGCTCAATTTTGAATAACTTGATATAAACCTTGTATTAATATTGATATGATGTGCTCCCTCAAGTCTTTCCTTTTCTTTTCATTATTGTTTCCCATAAAATGGGGAAAGGAAATATTGCTAAACTCGGTACTTGACATATATACTTTTTACTCATGTTTAATACATTTTCATGTGATATATGTATAGTTGATATGTGTTACATATATTCATTATACAACTGCTGTAATCACTGTTATTTGCAGTAGGTATGTTTCATGTTTACTTATCGAACACTGTTCTTTGCTGCGATTATGTGATACAGGAGGTTTTTGTACAGCATATGTAATCACTGTTATTTCCAGCAAATGGTTATCCATTATATAGCACATACAATAAAATCATTATGTTATTTGCAGGTAATATGTGATACATGATATTGTTATTTGAGTCATGATATAAATATACAATTCGTGTTGAGACTGTAGATCACAGGTAGCAGATTTGGGTCATCAGATTCAGTGCGTATTACATACCATTTAGATACAATAAAGGAAATTTTGAAAATATAAGGAATAAGAAATGGAGAAATATTAGAAGGTAATGCTTTTATAAATTGCTGTTTCGATTTCAACATAACATTTTTACAAGAAGATAAGTCCTTATCAAAGAAAATTCTTATTTCTATAAAAAGATAAATAAATAAGATAAGATAAACCTGAAAAATTTAGAAAATGGACCATCAAAAATAGAGGAAGATGTGAAGAAAATATTTCAAATAGATTTGACTTTGATACTAAGCTTAATCCCCCCCCCCCCCACCTTCCAGTACCCTTTATTTCATCGTAGTCTATTTCCTCTTTTTTTTCGTCCAGAATATATAAGTAATAACATAAAACTAGAAAAATTTACCTTGAACCTAATTTTTTTTACGTCAAAGGAAAAAAATTAAATACTTTAAAATGAATGCAACAATGATGCTTTTTTTTTTTTTTTTCTTTTAGGCAACGGCTGAGTGGATGCAACTGGGCAGCGGAGCAGCGGCTGCAGAAATTACTATCACTTCTAACATGGTTTATGGTTTGCAACATGGTACCGTTGACCTATGAATTTAGATTAGCTGTGTCTAATTCGTGTAGGTATTTCACTGGACATATCCTCTCTCTCTCTCTCTCTCTCTCTCTCTCTCTCTCTCTCTCTGGGAGGTCATTTTGTTTTGGCCACCAATGTGTTTCATTAAATGGAATGTCTCACAGAGGAGAATAACTTAATGGAAAGAATTTAAGAAAATAATACATGGACCAAATGAACCTGTGTGTACCTTCATTTAGATTTAAGTATTTGTCCTTCCTACGATTTCATATTTTCATTTTCCTTTTTCACTCAACTTTGGGACGGCAGATTTTTTTACCTTTGCGGTATTCAGCAGATGTTATTGGGGTGAGATTGTTAGTACCTGGTGACTAGCACGAACAGAAATTTCTTGATAGTTACCCCTCAAAGTGTAGATTTGCATCACTAATTCGATGACCATCCGCATAGCGTACACACACACACACACACACACACACACATATATATATATATATATATATATATATATATATATATATATATATATATATATATATATATATATATACCAAGGCACTTCCCCCAATTTTGGAGGGTAGCCGACATCAAACAAATGAAACAAAAAAGGGGACCTCTCCTCTCTACGGTCCTCCCAGCCTGACAAGGGACTTAACCGAGTTCGGCTAGTACTGCTAGGGTGACACAGCCCACTCTCCCCCGTTATCCACCACAGATGAAGCTTTATAATGTTGACTCCCCTGCTTCTGTTACCTCTGCAGTCATCCAAGGCACCGGAGGAAGCAGCAGGGCCTACAGGAACTTCGTCACAATTGCTCGCCATCCATTCCTATTTCTAGCACGCTCTCTTGCCTCTCTCACAAATATCCTCCTATAACCCAGAGCTTTCTTCACTCCATCCATCCATCCAAACCTTGGCCTTCCTCTTGTACTTCTCTCATCAACTCTTGCATTCATCACCTTCTTTAGCAGACAACCATTTTCCATTCTCTCAACATGGTCAAACCACCTCAACACATTCATATCCACTCTACCTGCTAACTCATTTCTTACACCCGTTCTCACCCTTACTACCTCGTTCCTAACCCTATCTACTCGAGATTTACCAGCCATACTCCTTGGACACTTCATCTCAAACATCCAATTTTTCTCTCTCCGTCACTTTCATTCCCCACAACTCTGATCCATACATCATAGTTGGTACAATCACTTTCTCCTACAGAACTCTCTTTACATTCATGCCCAACCCTCTATTTTTTACTACTCTCTTAACTGGCCACCCAAAACTTTGCATCCTTCATTCACTCTCTGACGTACATCTGCTTCCACTCCACCATTTGCTACAACAACAGACCCCAAGTACTTATACTGATTCACCTCCTCAAGTAACTCTCCATTCAACATGACATTCATCATCGCACCACCTTCCCTTCCTGAACATCTCATAACCTTATTCTTACCTACATTAACTCTCAACTTCCTTCTCTCACACACCCTTCCAAATTCTGACACTAATCGTCCAAGCTTCTCTTCCTCATCTGCACCCAGTACAGTATCATCCGCAAACAACAACTGATTTACCTCCCATTCATGGCACATTCTCGTGTACCAGTTTCAATCCTCGTCCAAGCACTCGAGCATTCACCTCTCTCACCACTCCATCAACATACAAGTTAAACAACCACGGTGACATCACACATCCCTGTCTCAGTCCCACTCTCCCTAGAAACCAATCGCTCACTTCATTTCCTATCCTAACACATGCTTTACTACCTTTGCATAAAACTTTTCATTGCTTGCAATAACCTTCCATTAACACCATATAACCTCATCACATTCCACATTTCTTCCCTATCAACTCTATCATACGCTTTCTCCAGATCCATAAACGCAACATATACCTACTTAACTTTTACTAAATATTTCTTGCATATCTGCCTAACTGTAAAAATCTGATTCATACAACCCTTACCTCTTCTAAAACCACCCTGTACTTCTAAGATTGCATTCTCTGTTTTATCCTTAATCCTATTAATCAGTACTTTACCATACACTTTTCCAACTACACTCAAACTAATTCCCCTTGAATTACAACACTCATGCACATCTCCCTTACCCTTATATAGTGGAACAATACACGCACAAACCCAATCTACTGGTACCATTGACAACACAAAACACATATTAAACAATCTCACCAACCATTCAAGTACAGTCACACCCACTTCCTTCAACATCTCAGCTCTCACACCATCCATACCAGATGCTTTTCCTACTCTCGTTTCATCTAGTGTTCTTATCACTTCCTCTCTTGTAATATCTCTCTCATTCTCAACTCCCATCACCGGTACCTCAACACCGGCTGTGGAGAGAGAGAGAGAGAGAGAGAGAGAGAGAGAGAGAGAGAGAGAGAGAGGGGGTGGGTGGTAGTTAGTGTATTGATTGTTTGTTGTGAGAAAGACTGTTGGTATAAATGAGATTGTTTGTTTATGTTCTTAGCTAGGTTACGACAGTGGTGAACGTCTTGGGTGAATGGCTTTTTTTTATTTGACTGCAGTAAGCATCAGTTCTGTGTAATTTGAATGCTGGATTATTATATATTTTTACCAGTGGGGAAGTTATTATATATTTCAACAGGAAGTACAGTTTTGTTTATATTTGCTTGTCGTGATTGTGAAGGATAGGAACAGTTTATTATTTATCTTTGATTATAGTGTGATAGTTGAGTTAACTAGGAGTGTTTGTAAACGTTTTTTTTTTTTTTTTTTTTTTTTTTTTGCAGGCCGTGATTCCTCCTTGGTGAGACTTACTCCTTTGAGAGAGATTTTTTGTGTGAAATTGATTGATGACGACTTGGCTTGTAATAAGGAACTTGATACGACCACTCTGATTTATACAATTGTTGATAACCCGGTCCGAATGAAATTCTGATTGCTGTTGATGATGATGATGATGATGATGATGCTAATAATAACCACGACCCCAATCAGGGAAGTAGTGGCAAATTGCCACCCAGTGAACTGTTGAACACAGAGCTGTGTTCGTGTGCCGTAAAGACAGTCCGGCGTGTGTGGCGATAGTGTTGGTGTCCCATAATATTTATAAACACACGCATTCTGTGTTGGGGTGCACG
>NC_090752.1:29930695-29980695 GCF_036898095.1 Palaemon carinicauda
TAAACACTCTCTGGAAAATATGATTTGCTTCAGTATCTCACATACTTCGTAAAAATAAATTACCAGACAACTCTTGGAGCCATGCTCTAATTAAATTTAATTTATTAATCAAGGTTAATTTAATTTAAACTTAATTTGATAATTTGTTTATGAGAGGAAAAGTCTCCATTTTCCAAAAACCTGCAAATTACGAATTTCGTGATATACAATTTTTAAGAAATTATTTTTTTTTTTTGTAAAATGCATTTAACTGAGACATCCAATATATTCATTTATCTAATTACCAAACAAAAATATGGTAACATTTACCTAATACCATTTTGTTCATATATTTATATATTTATATTTATATTTATATTTATATTATATTCATATATTTATATATATTTATATATATATATTTTCTGAGAAGCAAAAAATTAACCCCTTTGAACACAGTGCTGTATTGGCCTATTCGTCTTCAGTTTTATTATTGGCTGAAGGATCTAATGATAAGATATTGTCTGTATTATTTTTTTCGGTTTATTTTTTTATATTTTCATATTTTCTTATATATATATATATATATATATATATATATATATATATATATATATATATATATATATATATATATACATACGTACACACACACACACACACACACATATATATATATATATATATATATATATATATATATATATATTATTATTATTATTATTATTACTTACTAAGCTACAACCCTAGTTGGAAAAGCAGTATGCTATAAGCCCAGGGGCTCCAACAGGGAAAATAGCTCAGTGCGGAAAGGAAAAAAGGAAAATAAAATATTCTAAGAAGAGTAACAACAATAAATATCTCCTATATAAACTATAAAAACTTTAACAAAACAAGAGGAAGAGAAATAAGATAGGAGAGTGTGCTCGAGTGTACCCTCAAGCAAGAGAACTCTAACCCAAGACAGTGAAAGGCCATGGTACAGAGGCTATGGCACTACCCAAGACTAGAGAACAGTGGTTTGATTTTGGAGTGTCCTTCTCCTAGAAGAGCTGCTTACCATAGCTAAAGAGTCTCTTCTACCCTTACCAAGAGGAAAGTGGCACTGAACAAGTACAGTGCAGTAACCCCTTGGGTGATGAAGAATTGTTTGGTAATCTGTGTTGTCAGGTGTATGAGGATAGAGGAGAATATGTAAAGAATATGCCAGACTATTCAGTGTGTATGTAGGCAAAGGGAAAATGAACCGTAACCAGAGAGGAGGATCCAATGTAGTACTGTCTGGCCAGTCAAAAGACCCCATAACTCTCTAGCGGTAGTATCTCAACGGGTGGCTGGTGCCCTGGCCAACCTACTACCTATATACATATATATATATATATATATTTGCGAAGCTGGTCTAGTGTAGAGTAAATACAATAGTTTATTCATGATTTATTCATGTGTTCATATGTGCATTGAAGAAGTGAATAGCCAGCCCATAAGATGAGCTCCCCTCATGTAGATGTTAGTTTTGTATGCAAATTACCTAAGAGTTTCGTCATTAATTTCATTGTATTCTTTATTTAAGTAAGTATGTGTAAGTTGTACGTAATTTTTAAGAATTAACTATTTATTTCATATATTTTCGTTACGAAGTCTTACATAACTGTTTCAGAGTGTTTTGTGACCATACGAAATAGGAACAAGGGCTTATGTAAATGTTTTTTTTTTTTTATATTTTTATGAGGTATTGCATCCTGTTTGAGAGAAAATAGCAATTCTGTTGTCTGCCATGTGCTTTGGAAGAATCCTGAAAATCCTAGGGTTAGATCTTATTATTTTTTTTTTATTTCGAGGACAAAGAGTGGATAAAGCTAGCTTAGTGAGAGACCCATTTCGCGTTGCGTCGGTACACATTCGAGAGTGTAAATTGGCAACCTTACGCTCTTAGGTCAACCCCCTACACTACCAGATCTCGGACCTAGAATGTTCTGGAAGTATCTAAGTTTTTTATAGGCGCTCCAGGCTACATAGCCACAGTAGAAAAGCAGCAGTCCTGTAAAAGAGCCAAAGTGCCTCCCTCACTCTCCCTGTTTCTGAGTGCCTATAGTGTGTGGTCTCCTAAGTGATTTTGTGCCCCAGCATATAACGTGTGTTAATAAGTTGTTGCAAATTATCCAGGTGATTTGCATCGTGTAAATTTTTTGTAACTGTCCCTGTAGTAACGTGAAAGGTATTTGTATCGTTATCTGGTTAACTATATTCATTGAGTGTTAAGACTAATTAAATAATGTGTAAAATTTAATTTCAAGGGAGACAGGGGATTGTATAATTTTCATAAGTATTATTTCTTTTGTCTTAGTCTAAGGTTTATTTAGATCTAATATTTCAAGTTAAGTAATTATATAATTTTCATATAGTAACATTTTTGTCTTAATCTAAGTTTTGTCCAGACTAAATATTTCTAGTGATTTATTTTGGTTTTTATGTAGATTCTTTTAAAGTGTTGTATTTTATATAGACTATATTTATTTTTTTTTTTTAAATATATTATTTCAATCATCAGTATTTATTTCATACTCTCTCATATCCTGTTAAAGAATCAAAGTAAGAAGTGGTTTTAAATAGATCTTAATCATAATTACCCAGTGTTGTTTTGAGTGTACTTGAGAGACCTTTAGGTATTCAGTGTATATTGCTGTTGTGGAGTTATATAACTGTCTCAGATATCGGGTATTAATATTTCCAAGTGTACCAAATTTAATATAAAAGCAAACAGGTGAATTTGGAACTCGAGAGGTTGTATAGCTTGTCAGTCGTGATATATATAATACTATATGTTTGGGTCCCAAACAAGGGACCATAGTATAATAATAATAATAATAATATTATATATATATATATATATATATATATATATATATATATATATATATATATATATATATATATATATGTATATATATATATATATATATATATATATATATATATATATATATATATATATATATATATATATGTATTTGTAATGCTTGCTTACCAGAATACATGAAATATCACACGAGGTTGGGCTGAAGATGAATACAAGAAAGACAGAGATGATGAAAACGGAGTATGCAATGGAAGATGAAATATCATTGGAGGGAGATAGGATTAATAAGATAGAATCATTTAAGTATTTAGGAACTATGATCTCCAATACAGGGTCTTTAGAATTAGAGTTTAGTGACATATTGAAAAAAGAAAATCAGACAGAGGCTAGGTTAAGTAAAATTTTGAAATCAAATCGCCTGAAATTACATATAAAAATCAGACTATATATCACTTTAGTGAGATCAGTGTTACTCTATCGAAATGAGCCATGGTATGACAATGAAACAATCTCCAATAGATTTAGTACATTTGAGAACAAAACCCTCAGAAGAATATTGTGAGTTCAAAGGCAGGACAAGATTAGAAATGAAACTATAAGAGAGATTACTCGAGTGCTAGATGTGGCTGAGATTTTGGGAGGCAGATGGAAAATGGTTTGGGCATACTCTTCGCACTCCCCAAGAGAGATTAGTTCACCAAGCGTTTAGTTGGGCACTAGAAGAGTTGCAAGACCCAGACCTACAGGGCTGAGGACTATGAAGCGCAAAGTAGATGATTAATGGAGAAGTATTAAATCAAAAGCTCAAGATAGAGATGACTGGCGAAATCTAACCGAAGCCCTCGGGTCAATAGGCGTAGGAGGAGATGATGATGATGATAATGATATATATGTATATAGGTACACACACACACACACACATATATATATATATATATATATATATATATATATATATATATATATATATATACATACATATATGTATGTAGGCCTTATATATATATATATATATATATATATATATATATATATATATATATATATATATATATATATAAATAAATATATATTTTCATATAATCTCTTTCCTGGCACGATCAGCGCTCCCCGTCCCTTGAGTGGGGGTACAAGGTGTAGTCATAGCCTGGTGAGAATGGGGTACGAGTGTTTGTGTTTGCATATCTCTAAATATCTAGACCTCAATTTTGATGGGTCGTGTGCGCTAGTTATGAAGATATTCCCGAATTAGTATATTACTTATCATTATTATTGATTTTTTAAGTAATAGATCTCAGAGATGTTGATGGGCACCATAGTGAGTATAGGAATGTGATACCCGGTGTTTCACGGGGTAGTGTTCTTGGCCCATTACATTTCATACTATATACACATAACATATTGTTTGGCCTAGAAAACAAGCTGGTTGCATATGCAGATGATGCTACTCTCTTTGCATCAATTCCATCCCCTGAATGTAGATCTGGGGTTGGTGAATTCCTTAATAGAGATTTAGCTAAAATTAGTGCATGGTGCAAATTATGGGGTATGAAGTTGAATCCTAACAAAACTCAAAGTATGATTGTAAGTAGGTCAAGGACGGTGGCTCCTCAACATCTGGAGCTCAGTATTGATATGTTTCTTTAAATTTGTATGACTCTTTTGAAATTTTAGGTGTAATTCTCGACAGCAAATTTACTTTTGAGAAACCCATTAGGTCTTTCTTCTTCAATTGCACAAAAAATTGGCTTATCGAGAAAGTCTTACAACATTTTCGGTGATCAATCTATTCTGAAGGAGTATTTTAATTCTTTCTTTCTACCTTGTTTTGAGTATTGTTCTCCTGTCTGGTGTTCAGCTGCTGATTCTCATCATAGTTTGTTGGTCGGAAACTTGCGGTCTATTGAATTTCTCATTCCTGATCTAGATATTAATTTTTGGCACCGACGTTCAATTAGTTCGTTATGCATGTTGCATAAGATTTTTTCATAACTCTGACCATCCTTTACATTCAGATCTCCCTGGACAATTCTATCCTGTTCGTAATACTAGGCAGGCAGTTAATTCTAATAGCCAGGCCTTCTCCATCATGAGGCTCAATACTACACAGTATTCTAGAAGTTTTATTCCAGCTGTTACCAAGTTGTGGAATGATCTTCCTAATTAGGTAGTTGAATCAGTAGAACTTCAAAAGTTCAAAGTTGGAGCAAATGTTTTTATGCTGCCCAGGCTGACATGAGTCGTTTTATAGTTTATATAGGAAATATCTGTTTTTGACGTTGTTAATCGTTTATATAGGACATATCTGTTTTGACGTTGTTACTGTATTTAGAATGATTTATTGTTAATTTATTCTCATCATTTATTAATTTCCTTATTTCCTTTCCTCACTGGGCTATTTTTCTCTATTGAAGTCCTTGGGCATATAGCATCTTGCTTTTCCAACTGGGGTTGTAGCTTGGCTAGTAATAATAATAATAATAATAATAATAATAATAATAATAATAATAATAATAATAATAATAATAATAATAATAATAATCTTTTTGCTGGCTTGTTGCTGCCAGCATCAGACTCTATGGTCTGGTTTAAATTTTACTTTTGTTTATTCAATGGCATAAAGTTTTAATCTCAAGTCTAACTCTCCCCTTTTTTTCTGGATTTGTGGCTGACATGAGTTTACGATATCGAAATAAAATATAAACTATGCAGAGGAAGAATGAATGTGTTTTTCTGTTGGTTTAAAAGCGAGCAAGGACATAGCCTTAAATATGGACGTCACATCTAGATTGGAAATGTTAGTCAGAGGATGAAATGACAATTAAAGGTAATGAAAGGAAGCTTCTATCCACTTGACCAGAGAATCCCTTCCAGCTTGAAATGAATTGGTAAATAGTTTGAGCTGCATGACACATTGAAACGCTGCATGAATTTTCATTTTTTTTTTTTTACTTATGATTTTTATCGACAGTTTTAGAACGCTACGTAATTTGGAATTTAAGAATTTCTAATTAACACGACTCATAAACTGAATAAACGAAAGTGGTGTTGAAACAATTCTGTTTATTAAAATCGTATTTCTACGTTACATGGCATAATGTATAAGACTGACGGATCCGTCATATTCTTAGGCGATTGCAGAGGGATGATCTCTCTCTCTCTCTCTCTCTCTCTCTCTCTCTCTCTCTCTCTCTCTCTCTCTCTCTCTCTCTCTTTCTCTCTCTCTCTCTCTCTCTCTCTCTCTCTCTCTCTCTCTCTCTCTCTCTCTCTCTCTCTCTCTCTCTCCATCATATATAGAATTTACACTACCTCAGGATCAGAGACCCAAGGGGAATTAACTTTATGATAATAACTTCTAGTTGGCCTTAGATTCAATCTCGAACCAAAGAATCTGAGGTTCCAGTTACTTACCACCGTGGTAAGTCACCGGAGACTCAGTTTCTTGAGCCTGGGTTCGATTCCCTGTCGACCAAAAGCTATTATTATAAAGATAATTCCCCCTTTGATCTCCTATCCACGGGGTAGTGTGAATTCGATATTAAGAGGTATTTATGGCCTAAATGAATATATGTATAAATACGTTTAAATGTGAGGATATAACGTTTTCTACTGCTTGAGCGAAGTACGCCCTTGGTGAGAAACTGAACTTCGGCATACTGAAACCAGGCAAATGCTTTTTTGTTGGTGAAGGGCGTCAGTTTCATTGATGCGGCGTGGATAGATGAGTCAGGATCGCTGGGCTGCTTCGTCAAAGGGTAGGGTGCAGTGGTAAGTAGGAAGGCAGTGGGCAAGTGTCACTCCGGGGTCACCAGTGTAGCAGGCAGCATAAGGTCTCAACAGAAAGACAGATTTATTAACGCAACATCACAGGTTTATATACATATGGTTGAGGATAACAGTGACATAAATACTTTAACGATATGAAACATCCAATGGCAAGAGTGAACAAATTTTTCTAAAATCAGTACGAGAGAGAGAGAGAGAGAGAGAGAGGAGAGAGAGAGAGAGAGAGAGAGAGAGAGAGACGAGCAATTACATTACAATGTATGAGTGTGTATGAGGAGTACATGCATTACACACTGAACAATTTATCCACAAACTTGTTCGACGTCAAAGTCGAGATATGTTTCTTCTTAAAAATGGTCATTTGAAATAATCTCGAGAAAAAAAAGTATATATTAGTAAGAAAACCTTCATCGTATCTTTAGGAAGAAGAAGAAGAAAGAGGAAGAAGACTTCATAAAAACCAATCTCTTCAGAATCTGTATTTTTTTCTGCATAGTCAGCTTTGGAGAAGCGGCCTCGATCCTCTTTTCTTATGGCTGGATTTGTGGGCAGAGAATCCTATTGATCCTTTCACGACGGTCATCATCCTCTTGCACTGAGACGTCTCAAAATGTCTATCATGATCTCAGCTGCGTTGTTATTTACTACTGATAGTTTTGCTTCAATAAAGAGATGGAGAAATTGAAGACTTTTTGTTGCTAACCTTGTAAAAGACCAATTGAAACCAGTCAAAACGTGCTAAATTAATTGATACAAATATTTTCTTTGTTTATAAAGTTGTCATAAGTTATTTTGTATTAATTTTAAAGTTTAAATCTGTTATTATTGTTTATTCTATATACTCCGTTATTTTTACACAATTGGCTGTTTTCCTTCTTAGTACCCTTGGTCTTGTAGCGTTGTGTTTTTCAAACGAATGTTGCAGATCTGTTTGTAATAATAACGATCACAACAAAGGCAGCCATTGCTAGTCCACTGCAGGACATGTTCTTAGTCATGTGTGGGGTTTTGCCATTATCATCACCACACTGACCAGTGCTGATTGGTGATGGTGGGAGATTTTTTTCTGATCGCTCACCAAACCAACCTAGTATGGGAAGCCATGACTAGAACAGCTTTGCTAATTATTGCAATACATATACCTTTTCATCGCGTTAAGGTATGGCCACTCATAAAGGGAATAATAATGATATAATAAGATATATTATTAAAGATATTATGATATTAATTTTTATTTTGTATGAGATATATGGAGAGACGGGGACAGAAAGAGTGTGGGTACGTGTATTTTTAATAGAGAGAGAGAGAGAGAGAGAGAGAGAGAGAGAGAGAGAGAGAGAGAGAGAGAGAGAGAGAGAGAGAGAGAGAGAGAGAAAAAATCTATTTTTTTTGTAGGAGTGAAACTGACATCAAACCAGACAAGTGAGTGAGCGAAATGTATTTTATACGAATCCGCGGAGGGCAGACCAGGTCAGATGAGAAACGGAGAAGACCTGTCTATTGGAGATGACAGACAGAGCGACATAGATATATGTTGATAGACGGGGCTTGGATTTGACAGGTAAAATATGAGCTGAAAATCTGACTCTTAAATGACAGATGGACTGACGGGCAGAAAGCTAAATAGACAGCGTATAGACACCAGACATTGATTCTTGGTGAGGCATTGTTCGTCTGAGTTCCAAATTCCGTTTTTATCTTGAAAAGGGAGATTTTCTTTTAGAAATACAGACGGATTTGACGTAGTGTTGTTACTGTTTTTTCCATTAAGAGTTCGGGGAAGAGAAAATTAAGGTTAGATAATATACCGATGGATAAAATATATGTCAACATCAAAATCAATAATAATAATAATAATAATAATAATAATAATAATAATAATAATAATAATAATAATAATAATAATAATAATAATAATAATAATAATAATAATAATAATAATAATATCATTATTATTATTATTATGGTATCTTCAAAAGTAATAATCTGATAATTTTATTATTACAACTACAATAATGGTCATGATAACTAGGGGAACTCTGGACGGATATTGTTTATGAGATCAGCATAATTCCTTCATTGATGTCGCTCACTATCACACAGTTCACTGTAATGTTGCTACATTTAACATCATATTTAAGAAGGCTACATGATAGCTACGTCTTTTCAATTGTAGATATTACCATGGAATTTGGCACCAACAGAGAAATTATGTTTCCCATCAATCCCTGTAATTTTCATTTGGATATGTGACTTATTCCAGGAACAATATACTCCACAGCCTTTAATACAAATTCACCCCATACCGAAATAACGTTTTCTGTGGCTTTTCTATTGCAGGTATCACAATAAAAATTGGCATGGACAAAGTAAACATCCATCCCATAAATATCTGAAAATTTCAATTAGAAATGTGAAGTTTTCTACGAGTAATTTACAGCACCGCCGAAAATCGGCCTCCTTCGATGCTACTATGACTTTTCCATGGCAAGTATCAATACGACAATTGATATGCATGTAGTTCACATAACACCCATCAAACCCTGTGAAAATCATTTGGATATCTGTAAAACTCTAAGATTAGTTTGCTCATTTTCACTGATTTCTTGACTAAAAGATGTCTTTTACGGACAAAAGTGATAGCCAGTGCATTCCAATAGCGGGTATGAACATGAAATATGCAGAAGCAAAGCTTATGTATATCTAAATAATCCCTTAAAATTTCATTTGAACATAATTATTGGTATTATTGAAGTTATTGACTCCGCCGCCGAAAATATCAGCTTCTCCCCCACCCCCACCCCGGCTCCGAAATCTATGGTTAGAGAATGACAAGGCTTCGGGTTGGGTGAGATATCTTCCAAAAACTTTGGCATTTCATATAGGGTCACTCACTTCATTGGCGACAAGAATCATGACCATGACCATCACATTCAGTTGCGTGTGTATGGATATAGTGTAATATTACTATACTTTTTTTTTTTTTTTTTTTATTTCATTGCAATTTCCCTAGTCTCGTAATATTGCAAGAAATATATTTCTTTTTTATGATGCAATCTAGTGCCCTTAGAGTATTTTTCTCCAATGATTTCCCTAGTTACCTCCGTGGCAAAAAGTCGTGCAAGTGTCAGCCTGGCATTAGTAATGAGCTATTTTACCAAGTCTAGAAAGAAGTATCTTCTCTGAAGGCTCTCTCTTTAAAAAGTGTGTAAAAAAAGCAGAAAATTTACCAGTTTTAAACCACTGGCGCCTTCCCTCCCTACAAACTTAATTTTCGAAGAGCCCCTACACATAGCACTCGTAATTAGGCCTCTTTAATAAATTTTCTACCTTTTAGAATGTGGAATTTGCATCGACAACAAATCTAGGTTTCAAGGAACATCACGAAAATTCTTTTTATAAAGTTTTGCTGTTATTTGTAATAGAAGGAGTTGCAGTTTCCTTACAGAATTTTCATCCAGGTACTTTTTTTTTTTTTATAAACGCAATATCACTTAGATGATAACCAGCCGTTTTTTATTGCATTATTTATTTGGGAATTGAGAGACAGGTTACAGTAAAGAAATACATCTAGATCTAGAACATTAACTACTGTAGATATCGGCAGTGAGTCATTATTTATGTTCATTTGAATATAACCCAAGTTTCTCACGATGCTTTTCCTACCCACCACCATGAATTCAATTTTGTTCTCATTTTATTTTAGTTGTTGAATTGTCATCCATTCTCAAACACTATCAAGTATTCGGTTTAGAGTTTCAGTAGTGTCATTTTTATAATTTATGGAGAAGTAGAATTGTGTGTCATCCGCAAGTACTTTGAACTTCACATCATGCATTTTTAGTATTTTCGGTAGACCAATAGCATAGATGCAGAATAAGATTGGGTCAAGTACACTCCCCTGGGGTACCCCTCTGTTTAAGGGTTCACATGATGAATAGGAGTTTCCAAATTGTTCACAACAATTTCTACCAACAAAGTAATCTTTTAGGTATTCGAAAGCTTGATCTTCAACGCCGATGGACCGTAGATCATTTAGTAGTAGTTCATGAACAACTGTATCAAAAGCAGCACTGAGATCGAGCAATATTAAAATACCACATATATTTTCCTCCATCATTTCCAGCATATCATTTACAAAAGAGCAGATGGCTGTCTCGATATAGTTTAGTTTTCTGTAAGCAGATTGGTTGTTAGGCAAAGCTTCTATTACTTCTAGGTGACTGACCAGTTGTTCAAGAATTATGTATTCAAGCACTTTTGAAACAAAGGATAGATTCGAAACGGTCTATATGAGTTTAATTTCTGGTAGTCCAGAGAATTTTTCAGAAATGGTGTGACTATAGCGATTTTTTCAGATTTGGGAAACTTACATTCAGCTATGATTGCATTTGCTATTCTCATTATTATTTCGGCTAGACTAGAAAAGTTTCCCTCTCCAATTATTTCAGATATTGACATAAGATCGATCGTGCAGTTTGTTTTCTATGTTTTCGTTATAATTCTGGTGGTCATCTTGTGTTACGTTGCTAAATCGCATTAATTTTGTCTGTGTGCCTGGTGTGACGGGCCGAGAGAAAGGTTGCGACTCAAAGGCAGGAAGTAATCAACTGGGTAACTTTATTATAGAACAGTCTCCTTTATATACAAAACCTCAAGGTAACACGCATTTTCATGTTCACAGGACAGACAAAGTTACAGAGGAAACAGCAGACATGAATTTTCATGTTCGTTTAGTGCGAGGGAAGAGCGCAGATACAAGCATAATATATGCAAAAGGAATTATGTACAATTGTGTGACACACGGTTGGTACATGGCTCCCCCCCTAAAAATGACATACTGTATATGTTAAATAGGGCGCCCTGATCTGGAGAGGTGAACTGTAGGCGGGTCATCTGGCAGAAGATAAGCAGGTTTTAGACGATCAATGGAGACCCAGTCTTCTTTGCCCCGAATGTTTAGTAGGAATGCTTTCGGACTGCGTCGGATCACAAGGAAAGGGCCCGTGTAAGGGGGCGTTAGTGGTGGCTTGCTAGTGTCGTTGTGCAGGAAGACGTGCGTTGCAGAGTGCAAGTCCGTTGGTATGTGATGCTTCGCTGGGGGCTTGTAAGTCTGGCGGCACGGAGTAAATTTTCCCACGACGTGACGTATGCGCTGGAGATCGTCGGAGGAGGTTGTAGAAGGAAAAAATTCGGCAGGGACGACCAACGGGTCGCCATACACCATTTCAGCTGCCAAGACGTCGACGGCGTCTTTAGGAGTGGTCCTTAGTCCCAGGAGGACCCAGGGAAGCTGAGTAAACCAGTTGCAATCCTTGCAGCGGGACATCAAAGCTGCTTTGAGGGTGCGATGAAAACGTTCAACCATTCCATTTGCAGCGGGGTTGTAGGCCGTTGTCTGATGTAGGGTGATGCCCAGGAGATTCGCTAATGATGTCCATAATTGAGAGGTGAAAGTGGTTCCCCTGTCAGAAGTAATATGCTCAGGGATACCGAATCTTGAAATCCATCCAGAGAGTAAGGCAGATGTACATGAGGCGGACGTTGCAGTTTCCATGGGAATGGCTTCAGGCCAACGAGTGGAGCGGTCGATGACGGTAAACAGGTAACGATGTCCTTGTGATGTGGGTAGGGGGCCTACAACGTCGACGTGAATGTGTGCGAAACGACGCTGAGGTTGAGGAAAGGTGCCCACTCCGGAATCCGTGTGTCGATGTACTTTGGAAGTTTGGCAAGAAGTACAGGCACGGACCCAATCATTAGCATCCTTAGAAATGCCGTGCCAAATGAACTTTGCCTTCAGCAGCTGTGCAGTAGAACGGCACGAGGGATGTGAAAGGCCGTGGATGAAATCGAACACCTGTCGGCGCATGGGAGCAGGAATCCAAGGTCGCGGTCTACCAGTACTGACGTCACAGAGGAGGGTGGTGTTGGAGTTTTCGAGGGGAAAATCCTCCCAACGGAGGGACGTGCAGGATGTCCTACAAGCTTGATACTCTGGATCCTGTCGTTGGGCTTCAGCCAGGGCGTTGTAATCCAATCCCAGTTGAACGGCAGCCAACGTGTTTCTTGACAGGGCATCGGCAACGGGATTCATTTTACCAGGGACGTATTGGAGGGTGCAATTGTATTCAGCCACGGCGGAGAGATGTCGGCGTTGACGGGCGGACCAGGCGTCAGACTGTCGAGTGAAGGCGTGCACCAGAGGCATGTGGTCTGTGCGAATGACGAAGGGCGTACCTTCTAAGAAATGGCGAAAGTGACGGACAGCCAAGTGCACCGCCAGCAATTCTTGATGGAAGGTAGAATAACCCGATTCTGCCTTGGACAGTTTTCTGCTGAAGAAGGCCAATGGGCGGGGCGAGCCTTTGACCACCTGCTCGAGTACTGCACCAATAGCGACGTCGCTGGCATCGGTGGAGAGAAGGAGAGGGGCGTGGGGGATAGGAAAAGTGAGAGCCGCAGCAGTTGATAGGGCCTTCTTTGCATTGCAGAAGGCCGCTTCTTGAAGGGGACCCCACTTCAGGTCCTTTGGCTTGCCCTTGAGGGAGGCGTAGAGGGCAGCAAGAGTGGCGGCAATGGCTGGCAGAAAGAGGTGATAATAGTTGATCATGCCCAAGAATTCCTGCAGAGCTTTGACGGTCGAGGGCGTGGGGAAATTCTGAACGGCTGCTACCTTCTCAGGGAGGGGATGGACTCCCTCAGGAGTGATACGGTGCCCTAAGAATGACACTTCGTTGGCGCCAAAGGTACACTTGTCGTACCGGACTACAAGGCCGTTTTGTTGCAGGCGGTCAAGCACGATGCGCAGGTGACGGAGGTGTTCCTCTTTTGAGGAGGAGAACACAAGTATGTCGTCCACATAACGTACACAGAAAGGGAGGTCCCCTAAGATGCCATCCATGAGACGTTGAAACGTTGCCCCAGCGTTACGAAGGCCAAAACAGGAGTAATTGAAGGTGTATGTACCAAACGGAGTGGTGATGGCGGTCTTGGGGATGTCTTCTGGGTTCATAGGCACCTGATAATACCCCTTCAGGAGGTCAAGCGTAGAGAAAACCTTTGCTTTGTGCAGGTAGGAGGTTACATCGGCAATGTTTGGGAGGGGGTAGTGATCCGGTTCTGTTTGCATGTTCAGGCACCTGTAATCCCCGCACGGACGGAGGGAGCCGTCTTTCTTCAGAACGATGTGTAAGGGTGATGACCATGGGCTGGAGGCCTTTTGGCAAAGGCCCATTTTCTCCATTTCGGCGAACGTCTGTTTGGCGGCTGCCAATCGTTCCGGTGCCAGACGTCTGAATTTTGCGAAGACTGGGGGTCCCGTCGTCTTGATATGGTGATAAATACCGTGCTTAGCAGGAACCGTGGGCGTTTGGCGAAGTTCTGGACGGAAAACTTCCGGGTACGACGTGAGGAGGTGGGCGTAGGCATCCGTGGGTGCGCTGTTGTGGAGAGCGAGGTTAGAGGGGGCGGGTTGAAGAGGTGTCGACAAGTACGAGTCCGCGTTGACCAATCGTCGGTGGGCAACATCAACCAGAAGGTGGAAATGAGAGAGGAAATCTGCACCGAGGATTGGCATTGTGACGTCAGCAACGAGAAACTTCCAATTAAATTTACCGTTTCCGAACGATAATGTGAGGCTCTCGTAACCGTAGGTGGGTATCGCAGATCCGTTGGCAGCTACCAAGCGGACGTCGGCAGATGTAGACAGACTACGTTGTGCCTTGAAGAGTTTCCTTGGCAAAAGAGAACGACAAGCACCCATGTCTACCAAAAAT
Organism: Palaemon carinicauda; assembly: GCF_036898095.1. NCBI lineage: Eukaryota > Metazoa > Arthropoda > Malacostraca > Decapoda > Palaemonidae > Palaemon > Palaemon carinicauda. Next base: position 29,945,096 of record NC_090752.1, read on the forward strand.
CGCACGCCCGTTCCTGCATCCTGTAAAAAGAAAAGATTAGAAACATGGGAGGCCACCGCCACAAGCGATGGCTTACTTACACGTTTTTTGGCCACTGACAATCTTTGGCACATTTCTTCGCGGTTGCCCCGAATCTGAAGTTGTAGTAGCAAAACTGCGGTGGATGGGAGGTAGTAAGTGGCTGTAGAAGTCGTTCGTTGGGGCTCGAGCGATTGGTGGGTGGTGGGCGGCTTTGTCGCCCCTTCGGCACGTCACGGGGAAGGCGTGTATGTCCTACGGCATTCATGTCAGCTTCGGTGTACGTTGAATAGGCATCCTCGTCGTCAGGGGTGGAGGCGTTGATGGAGGTCTTGAAGTGGCTGTCCATAAGGGCGTCGGCTTTGGTCATCAAGTCCTTTATGGGTAAACTATCGACATCGGGTATGGCAGCGCGCACAGGTTCAGGTAAACGGCGTATCCAAAGGGCACGGAGTAGGTTCACCTCACGAGGAGAGCCGTCTGCGGCAGGTTGAAGGCGAGCGATACTGGTCATTTCCCTGAGGGCAAGCGAAGCCCTTTGGTCCCCCAACGGTTGTTGCGAGAGCTGAAAAAGCTTTGCTATACGGGCGGCTGGCGACGGCGAGTACTGTTGCAGAAGGTATGATTTGAGGTCGTCATACGCTATTGGGGTGTCTCCTTGTTCACAAAGCCAGTCGGATATTTCTGGGAAGGTGTCCTCGGGTATCGCCGCGAGAACATAATCCGCTTTGGTGGTTGAGCGAGTCACGCCCCTGATACGAAACTGGACTTCTGTGCGCTGAAACCAAGCAAACGCCTCTCCGCTGGTAAACGATGAAAGTTTGAATGGAGAGGCCATAGCGCCAAGTGCCGTAGAGTCCGTCATAGTACCAACGATGGAGGGGCGAGGGGGTGGGGGTGGAAGGCGGTGGAAGCGAGTCGACTTGCGTGGTCACCAATGTGACGGGCCGAGAGAGGAGTTGTGAAATCAAAGGCAGATTGGAAACGACTGAGTTATATTGTTGTGGAACACTCTCCTTATATACTAAACCTCAAGGCAACAGGACATGACAAGTTCACAAGACAGACAAAATCACAGAGGAAAAACCAGACTTGAATTTTCATGTTCGTTTTAGTGCGAGGGAAGAGCGAAGATACAACCATAATATATACAAAAGGAATTATGTACAATTGTGTGAAACACGGTTGGTACAGACGAAACGGTGATTTTGAATTCATTGTATTAGGGTGAGTGTTGGCATTGTGTAAAGTTTTTGTAACTGGCCCTGTAGGAAGGTTAGGTATTTGTATTGTGATCTGGTTATCTGTTTTTCATTAGGTGTCAATTTTAAATATTGTATTAAGATTCAATTTCATGTGAAACGAGTGATTGTATAGTGTTCATAGTATTTCTTCTGTCTTAGTCTAAGATTTATTTAGATTTAACATTTAAAGTCAAGTTACTATATAATTTTCAGATCGTAACATTTTTGTCCTTATATAAGTTTTGTTCACTCTTAATTTTTCAAATTATTTTTTTTGTTATTATGTAAACTCTTTTCAAAGTGTTGTAATCTATATAGAATATATTTATATTTGTAAAGAGTGTATTATTCCAATCACCATTGTTTATAATAGAATCCGCTCGTATCCTGTAAAGAGCAGTAGTAAATCTTAACTAATTCTTAAGAGTAATTACCCAGTTTAGTTTTGAGTGTACTTAAGAGACCTTTGGATATTCAGTGTTTTCTACTGTATATTGCTGTCCGGGAGTTTTTTAGCTGTCTCAGAATTCGTGTAATAATATTTTAAAGTGTAACAGTTTTAATGCAAAACCAAACAAGTAAGTTTGGAATTCAAGAGGTTGATTAACTTACCAGTCGTAGTATATATTATGTTATATGTTTGGTTCCCAGTCACGAGTCATAGTATAATATATTTTTGGTGCCCAGATCTGGGACCCATCATCATATAATAGTATGTATGTATGTATGTATGTATGTATGTATGTATGTATGTATGTATGTATTTATATATGTGTGTGTGTGCATGTAATATATGGATCGATACTGTTTATCCTTGTGTATTTGTTATCAATTATTAACATCCTCAAGCTTTGATATTTTCTGTACGCTCACTGATTGCTTGATTTGAATATTCATTAGGAAAGATTTGACAATTTCTCAATAATAACAATAAATAAAAGAAAATTTTCTAGCCAGTGAAAACCTGTATTATCTCTTTTACAATGCAATTATCCTTTTTTTTTTTTTCATCTCATTTATGAAAGTTTCTATTACTAGCAGGTGCAACTCGGGACGGATTTTGTTTATGAGATCGTCGTTTTCCCTTTTTGATGTCGCTCACTATCTCGCGGTTCACTGTAATGTTGCTATATATAAAGGCTTATTTAAGAAGGCTACATGATAGCTGTGTCTTTTCAATTGAAGATATTACCATGGAATTTGGCAGGAACAGAGAAACTATGTTTCACATGAACCTCTGAAATTTTTATTTGGACATGTGAATTATTCTAGAAACTATTTACACCACCGCCAAAAATACGCATTTAACCTTTACCGAAATAAACGTTTGCTGTGCCTTTTCTTTGGCAGATATCAAAATGAAACTTGGCATGGACAAAGTAGATATCCATCCCATAAAGCCCTAAAAATTCTATCTAGATATGCGATGTATTCTACGAGTAAATCACAGCGACGTCAATACCGGCCTCCCGCGGATATAGAAAAATGACTACTGTGACTTTTCTATGGCCATTATTAATACAAAAATTAGTATGAATATAGTTCATATGACACCCACAAGACCCTGTGAAAATCATTTCGATATCTATAAAACACTAGGAGCAGTTTGCTCCTCAATGATTATTTTTTTATCTAAACGTCTTCACTTACGAATAAAAGTGACAGCCAGTGCATGCATATAGCAGGTATGAACATGAAAATTGGCAGAAACAAAGCTTATATATACGTATATCTAAAAAATCCCTTAAAATATCATTTAGATATAGTTATTAGTAAAGGAGCTGCTCCCCCCACCCACGACCTTCCCCCACTCCGAAATCTACGGGTTGGGTGAGATGTCTTCAGAAACATTTTGGCATTTCAAATGTCACTCACTTCGTTCACTACAATCAAATAAAAGAACAATTCCTGTCTACATGTTAGGTCTTCTGAATGTTCATTCTAGAAGGTTCCTTGAAAAAGCTTACAAAAAAGCTCTTTTAAAAAGTTCATTCGATTTTCAGCTTGTCCTTTAATAACTCTCCAGGTACAGAGTAACTTTGTCTTTAGTCACGCGAACGAGAAAGAAGTAGAATTCATTTTAGTCAAGAGAGAGAGAGAGAGAGAGAGAGAGAGAGAGAGAGAGAGAGAGAGAGAGAGTTCCTTTTAGGATGAGGCATTAAGAAAGAAAATATTTGATGTTTGTTTTATAAAACAAGAAAGAAATAAGAATAGTCTGTACTTTTTCCTCTTTATTCGATGCTTTTATTCTCTTATAAAACTTGAAAAAGCCTCAGCTTTGTTGGAAAAAATGAACCATAGCTGAAGAAAAAATTATTACATTTATAACAATTAATTCAACGACCTTATTGCTTCATATCCGAGGATATGTTGGAAGGTAATTTGATTTGCACAGATAAAAAAAATATAGTTTTTATTAACTGGAATAAAATGGATGGAAGAAATCTAATACACAATTATTTATATTACTGTCATGAAAAAAAATTACCCTTTTGCCGTAAAAAGTGTTGTTATATACGTTTAATTTTATGGTGTTCAATAAAAAATAAAATATATATCAATATATTTTAACTCAGGAATCACTTTCAACATTAGTTTTCATTTTTATATTTATATAACGAACAGGTTTGGTTCTAGAACAAAGTATAGCGAGACTAACATACTAATGTTCTTTTTGAAGACAAGAAATTAAAGCATATATATCACAAGGATCAGAAAAAAGGTTAGGTAGAATATTCCAAAGCTTGGTAGAAAGAGGAAAGAAAATTGGTGAAAAATTGCATAAATTTATGTTGATCTTAAATGAAAATAAAATATGGATGTTGATAAAACTGAAATGGATCAAACAACCTATCATTCATATCTTGGCTGATGAAGGGAAATTTCCTGTCATTAATTACGTTGTTATGGAATGTCTGGGATATGTGTCAGAAGCACAGTAACTCGCAAATTCCCCCGAGAAATGTCATGTGCCGGTAATTAGCGAGGAAGTACGAATACAATAGCAGACATACATCATAGTCAACGTCATTATCTTTATTATTCTGCTAATGCTGCGATTAGAACTATTACTCTAAATAATAATAGTGCCTGTTATTATTATTATTATTATTATTATTATTATTATTATTATTATTATTATTATTATTATTTTAGTAGTAGTAGTAATAGTAGAAGTAGTAGTAGTAGTAGTAGTAGTAAATTATTTCATTAGAGGATATCATAGAAAGAATAGAAATATTAATTTCCGTTGGAATCTCTGTAGCCATTTAATTATTTCCTTTATATAAATTTCAAAGATTATTGAACATTAGATAAGGACATTCAAAATAAATAGATGTTGACATTACGTAAAAAATAATTCTTTTACTTCCAGAATATTTACTTAAATTTTTCACTAGTTTGTTATTTGATGATCAGTATTTATTTAGTTTAAACATTTCTCTCTTCTATTACATTTGTAATTTATACATATATATATATATACATATATATATATATATATATATATTACATATATATATATATATATATATTTATACATATACACAAATATATATATATATATATATTATGTATGTGTGTGTGTGTGTGCTCCGTGAGAGAGAGAGAGAGAGAGAGAGAGAGAGAGGTGACATAATGCTCGAGGTGACATAATTGTCAAAGAGATGAGAAAGACAATCATTGTCATAGATGAGAGTGCTCCCATGAAATATTTATACTAAAGATGAGGTATTGTTACACAATGTCGCACTTTTCAATCATAAGGAAAAGTATGGATAACCGTTTCAATATCTTTTTCAGATTTTAATTCGTATTCTGTACCTGAGGCTCAAAGGAGAAATTCATTCGTTGTTTTATTTGAATTATATGTCGTATGTAAGAAAGGATTGATGGAAATTTTAATTTAAAAATTCTCTTTGTGATTATAATCGAAACGTTTGTTCTGATTCAAGAGAGTGAAGACTGAATTAATCTGTAACATTTTGTAGTGAAATGGCTTGGCTATTTTAATCTCCAGACGCCAAGATTAATTTACAAATCCCACAACTTCATCTATCGCTATAAACGTTGTCTGGCTGATATTCGTTGCGTCAGTCTTTGGAACCTCATGAAAATATTAAAGCAAATGGGAATCTTGTTCTGAGGATTTTACACATCTTGGTCAAGTTCACATGGAAAAGAGATGGAAGGAGGACTCTGTTTCGCATCATAAACACAGTCTGGAATGATGGACGAAATTGAAAATTCATGGCAAAATGTTGTAAAGGTTCATCTGATGAGTATAACAAGATCGCCAAAAAATAGTTGGGGTGTGGGAGGCCACTGGTTTTTCTATACACTGCAATAAGATAGAAATTATAAAGGAAATTGTAGTAATTGATGTGAGGTCAATTTTCAATTTAAATAGTTAATTATATTGGTTATATATATATATATATATATATATGTATATATATATATATATATATATATATATATATATATATATATATATAAATATATATATATATATATATATATTTATATATATATATATATATATATATATTCATTCATTTTGAGATTCACGTAGAAACAGCGTTAATTGTTTCTCATTTATGATAACAAGTTAGATATAGATAAAAGGTAACAGAACTGAAGGAGTTATTTATATTGAAAGAAAATAATTTGCCATATAATCATGATTCGTTTTCAACTTATTTATGCACAAGTTTGTTCATTTGTCAGTGTTTCTGTCTTTCTTCACTTATATTTTATTATATTTCTTCTCCTACCTTTTTTATACTCATGAACATTATGTTCTGTTGAAATTGCGTAGCGGTTTGGTTGATTTTTTCTACACATATACATTTTCATGATAATAATAATAATAATAATAATAATAATAATAATAATAATAATAATAATAATAATAATAGTAGTAGTAGTAGTAGTAGTAGTAGTAGTAGTTGTTGTTGTTGTTGTTGTCTTTCACTTTTGACATATTGATAATAATAATAATAATAATACTAATAATAATAATAATAATAATAAAAATTGTTGTTGTTGTCTTTCACTTTTGACATTACAATAATAATAGATATAATAGTAATTACCCGTTACATTTTAATGAATGATAGAAACGATAATGAAAGTAATAACTAATAATAATAATAATAGTAATAATGATAATAGACAAAAGGTCCCATTATTTATTAGAGGGACATTAATTTAAATTCAGAGTAACAGCGGGATGAATGGCCAATAAATGATTGAAAATGTATAATGTTTCGTTGGATGAGTCTCGTGCATTTGGGACCATCAGCCTAAATAACACCATAGATCATGCGAACCATCATATGAATATGCCATTTGAATTTGACTTTTTGATTACCATGAAATATTAGGGATAATATTTCCACAAATAATTGGTATTACAAAACATACCTCGGATTTATGCATTATCAATGATTTTTTTTTTTAATTGATGATGATGCAATTGCTATTTTTGTAAATATTATTTTCCTTGTACAAAAATGATTTGAATATCAAGGGTGCTCTTTTGGATGGGGTACCTAAGGATGTAGATATATACAAGACTGCAGATTGGATTTAGAGCGATATGGAGGTGGTTGTACCCTCCCAGAGCAAGCCAAAACCACCAAAGTGGCACCACTTATTACTCAGTCAAAAAGGAGTAAGAGAAACTATTTTAAGATATGTAAATTTTTTTCAAAAGAGAGTAGGTACCATCGCACCAGGAGATATATCTCTTTTTGGAAGGAACAGGTTCCTCATAAGTGCCAAATTAAAAACACAGTTTGTTGTACTATGGAATTTAAAGACAGAAAATTATGACATATAATTGGGTGTGAAACACCATCTGAATTTCACTTATGGAAAGGAAGTAGTGTTCAATAGACTTGTATGAGTTTACGGATGAAGAGATACTGGCCATGTATCCTTTATCTGTGTGGACAGTGCATAAAGGCCCTGGAGCATCAATGATTGCCTTTACTTTCCAGGATGCTGATGTGCCTTTCCACATTTACCTAGAAAATGAAAGGATTAAAGATCGAACTTTTGAGGAGAAGCCACTACAATGTTTTAAATGCTTTCGATTTGGGCATCTTTCTAAAGTGTGCAAGAGTGAAAATATGCGTAGTACTTGCTCTAATATTCACCATGGAGAATGTATACTAGAGGCCAATTGTTTAAACCGCAACTTGAATCATAAATCTACTGATAGGAGCTGCCAGCAATATAAATTAGAATAGAAGAGGCTCCCTTCAATATATCCAGTCTCGAACATATAAGTGTGGGTCAGACCAAGAGGCCATTGAGTAAATCAACAAGCTATGCAAAGTCGTTGTGAAAAATGCCACAAAAGACCTGCAACCCACCTATTACTGTCAGGATCTCCCAAAAAAGAAATTCACTATCATCTGATAATATGCTGCATGATAGGGCAATAATATCACCTAAAGCTTTGCCCACCTATATTACACCTTTGTCTCCCTCTTTAAGGCTATATCTTTGCCGGGTTTGATGAAAGTTTCACATAAAATCAAGTTATCAGGTCCACCTGTAGTGAGGAAAAGAGAGAGATCTCCATCTCTCTCACCCCCTTCCATTAAGAACACCAAAGTTTTGACATCAAATACATATGATGTTCTATCTGTTGATATTTCAGACCAACAAGGAAATTACTGGAATAAATAAAAAAATCGAGTTGAGGTCCACCATCCCCCTCAAGAATTATGTAAAAAGAAAGTTGAAAAGGCAAATGTAAAACCTAACTTATCAAGACCCTCACTTAAGAAGCCTACAGAAAACTTTGTTAAATCTAAAACTTCCAATGGGAAGACCTCATCCAAGATGGCTTCCATAAAATAAATCGTTGTTTTTTTCCTCCACTTTGCAATGGAGTTGTCAGGATTTAAGGGTCAAATATGAAGCAATTGAGCTGCTTGTTCATGAGCATTCCCCCATAATTTTGTGTCTACAGGAGAGCAAACTTGTTGCTAATACTCCTTGTCCTCATGAGTTTACTAGCTATGGAACACCATATGATCAACAAGCAGGGAGTCATTACGGAAGTCTCATTTACATTCGTCGATATGTTCCCTAAGTATATTTGTCTAGTTGCACACATCTGCAGGGAGTGATTGTACAGATTGATATAGAGAGATAATATACAATATGCTCTTTGTACTTACCTTCAAATGATAATATTTTGAATGATAATTTAGTAGAGGTGATACAACAACTCCCTCAACCTTTTCTTATACTTGGAGATTTGAATGGTCGACACATTCCTTTAAAGGTTTAAAGGCCGCTCATGAATGGCAGGCGCAAGGGACAGTGACATTGCCATATCGAGCAAGACAATGCCCTAGAGACTGACCACATATACATATGATCAGCGCTCAAGCCCCCTCTCCACCCAAGTTAGGACCAAGGAGGGCCAACCAATGGCTACTGATGACTCAGCAGATAGACCTATAGGCTCCCCCAAACATCCCATCTTTAGCTCACAAGGAAGGTGAGGTTGCAGCGACCAAAGAAACTAACGTGTTTGAATAGGACTCAAACCCCAGTCTGGTGTTCACCAGTCAGGGACATTACCGCATTGAGGGGCAGTAATATATTATCAATTGTGGGAAATGGAGATGTACGACTCCTCAATACAGGAGAGCCTATACACTTTCATATTCAGACAGGTACTTTGTCATGCATTGACCTTTAAATTGAAAGCTCTATCTGCCTTCTCGATTTCGAATGGAGAACATTAGATGATTGGCATACTACTGATCATGCACCAATTATTATAAGTACCAACAATAATCCACCTTTACAGAGATCACCACGATGGAAACTTGAAAAGACGTACTAGGATAGATATCGTGCGGTAATCAAAATTGAAAGGAAAGTAGAACAATTTAAAAGTGTTGATAATGCCATAGACTCACTGAATGGAACTCTTCATACAGTAGGAGTCAATTCAATTCCTAAAGCAACAAGGTTATTCAAACGACGACCAGTCCCCTGGTGGTCTTCAGAACTAACTGCCCTTCAAATATCCACAAGAAGATCTTCAATTCGATTGCGTAGACGCCGTACTGAGGAGAATTTAATTATATACAAGAAATATAGAGCACGATGCTCTAACTGATCACTTATACAATACATCATGCAAGTGTAAAGCAGTTCCTCGTTACCAGTATAGGAGCATTAAAGAATAGAAAAATTTTATTTCGCAACCGGACTGGTAGAATCTCACAATTCTCCTTTTACTGAAAGAGAATTTGATTCCACACTTGCTACTTGTAATTATACAGCCTCTGGACCCAATGGAATTCTATATGCAATGATTTAAACATGCCCCTGTTAATGCCAAGTTATTTATTTTAAGCATTAATAACAGAATATGGCACGATCATAGTTATCCAAGTGTTTGGGAACTAGCAACTATTTTAGTAGTTTTAAAACCCAGTAAGGATAAGTTTTTAGCAGAAAGCTATCAACCAATTGCATTGACATATTGTTTATGAAAGATTATGGAGATGGTAAATGTAAGACTTGTGTGGTACCTTCAGAATAAAAGTATTTCACCACATATCCAGTGTGGATTTAGAAAATTGCACTCAACGACTGATGTATTGATATGACTTGAGCCCTCTATTTGTGATACCTTTGCTGCAAAACAGCACCACGTAACAGCTTTTTTTACCTCGAAAAGACATATGATACTGCATGAAGATATGGTATACTTAAAACACTTCATAATTTGGGATTGAAGGGACAACTACCAATGTTCATTCAAGCATTGGTTTCAAATAGATTTTTTCAAGTTAAAGTAGGTGAAACTCTGTCAGAGAGGAAATGTTAGGAAGAAGGATTTCCCCAGGGTAGTGGTGTGCTGAGTGTAACCCTATTTGCACTAGCTATTAATTGGATATCTTCTGTCATTCCACAAGATATTCTAAGAACACTATTTGTAGATGATCTCTCTATCACATTTGCTGGAGCTAGAATGGCAATGGTTGAGAGAAAATTCAATGGGTTGATATAAAGGGATTTAAGTTTTTGACAAGCAAAACTGTTGCTGTCCATTTCTGTCGTATTCAGAGAATACATCCCGACCCGGATATGTAAATCAAAGGTCAACGTATCCCATGCGTAAGTGGTTAGATTTTTGGGATTGATATTTGATTGTGGGCTTACATGGGCTCTTCATTTGAAAGCTTTAAATGTAAAGTGTCTTGAGGCTCTGAATCTTTTAAAAGTTTTGTCCCATACATCATGTGGGACAGACCGCAAAACTATTTCAAAGTTATGCATGGCCTTCATTTTTTCTAAAATTAGTTATGTGTGTGAAATATACTCCTCAGCCACCCAATTTGACTAAAGATTTTAGATTCTATACACCATACTGGTACCAGATTTGGTCACAGGAGCCTTTAGAACTTCACCTATCCCAAGTCTCCTTATTAACCCTTGAGAGTTACCTTTAGACCTTCACCGAAAGTCTTCAATTGTTCAGTATTGGTTTAGGTTACGAAGACTTCCAAATCCTTTAGACTATCAGACTGCAAACCTTGCAAGGCTCTCAACATACTATGAGGTGCGACCAAAATATCCTCAATCTTATGGTTTTCGGGTGAAACAATTGATACACAGCCTTGATATAATTAGAAGTGAGGTGCTTCCATTAAAGATATCATCAACGCCTCCATGGAAATTACCCGAGATATCTTTTTGTAAATATTTCATTGGTGCTTAAAAGAATATGACTGACTTACAAGCCAGGGCTCTGTCCAGAGAACATGTTGCAGAACATAGGGAATCAACTGATAGCTCCAAAGCTGATACTGGTATCGGATTTAGAGTATATAGTAAAGCTTTTAATTTACTGCCAAACTGTACGGTATAACAACTGCTATTGATTTTTAGTGATCCAAGGAGTTTCCTTCAAACTATAGAAATTTTCAATTCCAGTAAAGATTTTAGAGTGGATTTTTTATTTTTGGTCTGAGAGGTATAGCAATTCATTTTCCTGGGTTCCGGCACATGTAGGTGTGTCTGGAAACGAGAAGGCAGATTTATTGGCAAAAAATGCTGCAGCTGAGTTGCTACCAAGAAGCTACCCCATTCTCTGTGATGATTGTTTACCCAGCATTAAGAATTTGATTTATAATAATTGACAACAGCATTGGGATAGTTTAGTTGAAAATAAAATGAGAGAATTAACGATTGTTATATACCCTTGGAATTATAACATGATGCCCAGAAAGTGGGACACTACTCTTTGTCGTTTCCGCATTGGTCACATTCAGTTGTCAAATGAATTTCTGCTAACTGGCCAATACCAATTATATTGTGACGACTGTTTGGTACCATTGACAGTGAGGCATTTGTTGACCGAATGCCCCACTTACAGTACCGAAAGAAATAGATATCAGTTTTAGGCTTGAGGTGAGGCTGGCAGGGCAGGTTCATCCTGGCGAAGATTTTTGGACGTGATGTGTCGTACCATGCTAGTGATATTTTTAGCTTTACTTCATATTTAACTCTTAAAATGACATCTTTGCTTTTATGGTTTTAATTTAATATTCTTTTATTCATTATTTATAATAAATGGGGCCAGTGCCAAGGACCGAAGAAGTCAGGATGCCAGGAAACATCAAATCAATCAATCAGTCAATACATGTTAAGGTCAAAGGGCAAGGTCAAGGTCGACCAAAAGGTTGAAAAATAAGGTGCCGCAGCGGAGGTCCTCGCTCTACTGACTGCCCCTCTAGTTTTACTTGTATGGTCCCTAATCATACATGTAGTTCCCCAAATTTTGTATTTCCCAAGTATTTTCCCTAATCATACATGTATTAACCTATTTTACATGTACTTTCCCTATTCTTACATATATTTAATCAATTGTTTATATAGTTTCCTTAATTTTACGTATTTTTCCCGAGGTTTTCCTGTAATTTCCCCACTTTTACCCACATTTCTCTACCTTTACATGTAATTTCAAGGATATTAGATGCCATTTGTCTAATTTTACATGATATTTTCCTAATTTTACATGTATTCCTTAATTTTACTTGTAAATTTTGGAGTTTACATATAATTTGTCAGATTCTACGTTTTTTTCCCACAATTTTAAATGTATTTTTCTTTGTATTTCTTCCTGTATTTTAATCAATTAATTAATTAATTAATTAATTGATTAATTATTTAGTAAATTGATTAACTAATTAATTTTATGCATATATTCCATAAATACCTTAGACATTCTCTATAGGCTACAGGGTAAACGGCAAACATTAATTTTTTTTTTTCATTTACTACAAAAATTCATAATAGAATTTAAAAAAAAAGTCATGTGCCCATCATGAATACATTAATAAAATTTGGATTTCAAAGGTTATTCGGTGAGAAACTTTATCCAAAAACACCAGGGACTCGAGAAGTTAAAAATTCATTGTAGTGGTCGCCTTTTACATCGGGTTTTCCCATTTCTATTTCAAATTTACATCGATGAACTAAATTGATTTTTTCTTTTCGGGAGAATTTGGAGCCCAGCCTACTATGCAGTGGTGCCTCTCTCTCTCTCTCTCTCTCTCTCTCTCTCTCTCTCTCATTTTACATGTTTCATGAGCGATTTTTTTTAAAAAAGGTAAGAAATGGGTAGATGACGGAGTAGGTGCGGGGGTTAGCCATATTGTGGATGAGTTGTATGTATAGGTTACGTTTATATATATATATATATATATATGTGTGTGTGTGTGTGTGTCTGTTTGTGTCTGAGTGTTGATACATTAACGTGGTAAAAAGTTTGTTTATCACCATGATCAGCAAAGCTGTACTAGTCAGGGCCACCCATTCTTTGTCCTGCAGTGGACTATAAACAGATGAATTTGTTGCTGTTGTTATATATATATATATATATATATATATATAAATTTATATTTATATATATCATCATCATCGTCATCATCATCATCAACAACTACCGATACTACTCCAAAGCAGAACGAAGGCATCAGACATGTCCTTCCTTTTATATATATATGTATATATATATATATATATATATATACATGTGTGTGTGTGTGTGTATATAGTATTACTTTTGTATATAAGCTTAATCCATTCCAGGATCAAGCTCTTACCCTGAAATGCTTTTAATTCAAAACAATCTATCCCATAAGTAATATAGGGAATGAACATTAATTAGTAATTCCTAATGAAAACAGGAAATAACACTGCAAAATGATATAACTGTCATAGAAATGTAATGAAAGTTCCACAAGGCAACAATCCTTGCTGGTCTGATGAGAAGCCGCATCCTTTTTTCTCTTGCGAGCTCGATCCTCTACTTACCAGCTCTTGTGGCTGTGGTGTCGGAATCCAAGGTTAAGGAAGCCCTATTTGTAGAGCCTCCCAGATTAGCACATTGGGAGGAGATTATTTCCCCGTGGAATGCCCATTGCAAATACAGTAATGTCGCCTGTCAGTGTGCCCATCCAATCGGCTGTTATTGCTCATATTTCAGCTAGTCTTGTCAGTTGTCTTCATATCGTAGGTTATGAATGTAAATATTGCGTAACCCATAGTTGATATACCTGTACAAGCATGTGTTCTCTGAACCTCAAATTTCAGATAGTGAAACTCAATCTTTTTCATTTCCTTTTCTCTAAAGCTTTTAACCTTTTCCCCTTGTACAAGATAATCAGTGGATTTCGTCTGTCCCCTCATTTATAAGAAAAAAAAAAATAAAAAGTTACCAAGGGTCACTGACTGAATTTTTTTCTTCAGAAATATGCCAAAAAAATTCTTTCACATATATAAGGTAATACTGTATACATTGTATTACAGTGCTCATAGAGCTATATCTCGATTCATATAAAATATTCTCATCGCTTCAAATTGAGACATGTAGATAGTTCAGTATATCATTGCAGAAGAGAAATTTTGCGCATTATGTGATTTTCTCATTCGCACAGTACTTGGCCTCTAAAAATGTGCATATGGAGGGAAATTTTTGCTTACATGCTGATAGAAATATCATATACCGATTTGAAATGTCATGCTTGTATAACGATTTACTCCTGTTCAAAGTTACTCATAAAGTGAGGTACTACTGTATGTATATATATATATATATATATATATATAAACTTTAAAAACTTCAAAATAACAAGAGCAACAAAAATAAAAGATAAAAGAGTACCCGAGTGTACCCTCAAGCAAGAGAACTCTTACCCAAGACAGTGGAAGACCTGGTACAGATGCTATGGCATTACCCTACATTAGACAACAATTGTTTGATTTTGGAGTGTCCTTCTTCTAGAGACCTGCTTACTATAGCTAAAAAGTCTCTTCTACCCTTACCAAGAGGAAAGTAGCCACTGAACTATTAGAATGCAGCAGTTAACGCTCTATGAAGAATTGTTTATTAATCTCAGTGTTGTTATTTGTATGAGGACAGAAGAGAATGTGTATAGAATAGGCCAGACTATTCAGTGTATGTGTTGGCATAGGAAAAAATGGGCCGTAACCAGAGAGGGATCCAAAGTATTATTTTCTGGCCAGCAAAAGGACCCTATAACGCTCTATCAGTAGTATATATATATATATATATATATAAATCTATATACATATATATAGATATATATGTATATATGTATATATTTAAATATATATATATATATATATATATGCAAACACAGATATATATATATATATATATATGTGTGTATATATACATACACATGTATATATGTATATATATATATGTGTATATATATGTATACATACATATATATATATATGTATATATATACACATATATATACATATATATGTATATATATATATACATTTATATATACATATATATGTATATATATATACATATATATATATATATATATATTTATATATATATGTATATATATATATATATATAAATATATATATATATATATATATATAAGTATATATATATATATATATATATAAATGTATGTATATATACTTATATTTATATATTATATATAGATATATGTAAAGACAGACTAACAGACAGACAGACAGACACAGCAAGACAGACATACACAGATAGACAGACAGAGAAAGCTCGATAAGGAATAACAACAACAAATCGTCCCCTTGAAACTTTAGGAATGAAAGCGGGAATCATCGTCGAGGGTACAAAGATCCCTTCATTCCGAAACGAGAATGGGAATGCTTAGGAATTGTCGGAGATGAAATAAAGATAAAAAAGGAGGAAATGCGGAGAATAAAAGAAAATGAGCAAAGGAAAAGAGTTCCATCAAAAGAAAATGAGAGTCTGGGAATATGAAAGGACTTCAAATGTTTACCGAAAATGAACGCTGTTTTTTATCACTCAGGTAATCTTTTGTGTTGTTTTTACCTTGTGGTTTTTAAGCCATATTTTTTATCAGCATGTGCCCTTCCACAGGGAGAGAGAGAGTGGGGAGGGAAGGAGGGAGAGAAGAGAGAAGGTGAAAGAAAAGGTTAAAGAGACAAGAAGGGTCAACCATCAACCTGCAGTGTAACATTTTTAAATTCTCTCTTCAGTAACGAAAAACCTAAGGCCGAATCCCACCAGAGAGAGAGAGAGAGAGAGAGAGAGAGAGAGAGAGAGAGAAGGGGTGATTTTTTAAAGAAAAAGATACACACAAGTAGACAGACAAACCAGGAAGATACTGTATAATATTTAACATTTTCTCCCAAATGATGAGAAATCCTTAATTCGAATCCGATTCGAGGACGAGTATTTTTCCGGGGAAACTTAATCTGTCTGTGAATCAGGCAATTGATAGTTAGATAACTATAGAGAGTTTCAGACAGGCGTTTGTATTTGTGTGTGTTTTTAGTTGTGCGTCTGTTTGCCATATAAACAAGCTTAACATTTTGAGGCTTGAGATTACTATGGATATCAATAATCCTTCACTGTCAAGTTTTGGGAATCTCTTCCTACTGAGGTTTTCCTGGATTACTTGACCCTTCCTTCGAGGATCATCCCTACATTTCATCATTAATGGGGAGGGGGGGGGGGGTCAAGCTAGACTCCTAAATAGCTGACCCAAATAAATTCGGGAGGGATAAAATGTATATAGGAAATGTTATTGATATAAATAATTGGAAATTAAGGCCTTTGATAAATCGATTGTACATTAAATCTTTTAAAACTGTATTTCCTAAATACATTAACTTTTAAAAACATTAAAATACTCAGATTCAGATAGAATGTCAGATAACATCTCCTGACCAAATCATAAATTAGAAAGAGTACTCTCACAAATTATATGTTGACTGGTTGATATATTGTTAAGCTCACTGCCCTTTTGGACTGTTCATGAAGTTTGCCCATAAAAGACCCTGGGTCCATTTTTATGGCCAATTCCCAATTTTGTTAAAATAACTTTTTGTCCTTCAGTCTTGAAGAATCCCATGGTGAGACAATTAGTTTTGTTTTTTCAAATTATTATTTGTTTATTCATTATTCCAAATATTTTGCCATTTTGTTACCAAAGGATCCTTCATTGTACAGTAGATGCAGACCTCAGGTTGGTGATCAGGCAAGGACTTGAAAGAGAGAAATTCGGGATAATCAGAGATAGTTAATGTTTTTCCAACAGTAACTAGCATTTGGATATATCACCTAAGTACGAAATGTTTAATAACGATAATAATCATAATAAGTGATAGTTATGGATATTATTATTTCTTTTTTATTGTCAAAACCGGAGAGATTTCATTACGATTACGAATTTAATTGCAATAATCCTCTACGGCGGAAATAATGGAAAAATTCATTTACTTTGCTGGAGCATCTCATTAAGAGACGAAAATAATTTTGACGAATCTCTCTCTCTCTCTCTCTCTCTCTCTCTCTCTCTCTCTCTCTCTCTCTCTCTCTCTCTCTCTCTCTCTCTCTCCAAACCAAGGAGTAAGTCACAGAAAAAAAGTCCTTTGTAAATGTAGCCTCAGAAGGAGGTAATGTCTGGTCTGCGTCAAAAGACAGGCAACCACCGGGTGATGAAATCAAGCAAGACAACTTGGAGGTGACGAGCAGGCGCTCGTTCAGGTCGTTCAGGTCGTTTCAGGCAATTAGGCAACAGATGCCACTAGGGATCCGGGGACGGGATCACTCTAGAGAGAACGGAAAAGGATTATATATATATATATATATATATATATATATATATATATATATATATATATATATAAATAGTGTGTATGGATATGCGTGTGTATGTGTGTTAGTGTATGAATGTTTGCGAGAATCATTACAATATTCATGATAGTGACAGTTCTTCCCTTTATTGATATTTTGTTCTTGTCTTATTGGGGAAAGTTCTTGCTGCTGCTGTTTTCAGGAATCATTTTTTGATACTTGAAAGAGAAAGATAAAAAACTGAGAAAACTTAAAGCTGATGTTATTTATAGAGGCCCTTCCTTTGAAATCTACCTTCCCTTCCCCACTCCCTGTGTATTTGGATCACAGGATGCCGCAACCTGCATTAGATTAAGGCTACCTTACACCCCCCTCCGCCTCTCTACACCCCTCCAAACACCATCCCAACCCACCCCTCCTCTTAAGCTCTCGTCTAAATTGATTTCTTTAATGTGGGCTCTCTCTCTCTCTCTCTCTCTCTCTCTCTCTCTCTCTCTCTCTCTCTCTCTCTCTCTCTCTCTCATTTTTTATCACTTTTTCCTCCCGAAATTCAGGACTAACTAAAACATTTTAAAGCATTTTCAGATTTGTGTAAATTTCATTTGATTCAGGCCGGTTTTCACTGCATTTTCTTTTCGTTGGCGACGATTTTTAACATTTTGCAGTATTTTTTTTTTCTGAATTCTTTGAATAATAGTAATTCATATATGAATTTTTCTTTTGAAAATTGAATAATTTTTGAAACAGCGAAATATGAAGGAAGCCTTTTTGGTCTTGGATCAGTCGTTTTGAACAGAAATTTCGGGTTAGATTCCTCACCTTTTTAATCTCGAAGGTTATTCATTTCTGCTCAATCTTGAATAATTTGATATAACCTTGTATCAATATTAATATAATGTGCTCCCTCACAAGTATTTCATTTTCTGTTCATTACTGTTTCCCACAATATGGGGAGAGGAAATATTGCTAAACTCGGTACTTGACATACTTTGTACTCAATTGTAGTACATATTGTATGTTATATGTATAGTTGATATGTAGTACATATATTTATTATACAGCACATGTAAACACTCTGTTAATTGTGCCAATTATGTCTCATGGTTATTCATTATACAGTATAATTATTGTGTTGTCTGCAACTGATATGTGAAATAAGGAGATAGATATTTGAATTGTGATTATAAATATATATATATATATATATATATATATATATATATATATATTATATATATATATATATATATATATATATATATATACACATATATATATGTATATATATATATATATATATATATATATATATATATATATATATATATATATAATATATATATATATATATATATATGTATATATATACATATATATATGTATATATACATACAATTCATTTTGTAGCAGATTTGGGACATCAACTCAGTCCGTATTACATGCACCTGCCATTTAGATACAATGAATGAAATTTTGAAAATATATGAAATAGGAAATAGAGTAATATTAGAAAGTAATGAATTTCGATTTCAACATCACGTTTTCACAATCAAAGAAAATTTTCAATATTATAAAAACCAGAAAAATAATAGTCAGAAAAAATGAGAAAATAAACGATAAAAAAATAATATAAATATGAAGAATTGTGGAAATAAACCATTGAAAATAGAGGAAAATTAGAAGAAAATATTTCAAATAGACGTGACTTTGATACTAAATTTCAACAGCCCCCCCCCCCATTCCTTAACCATTTATTTTATCCTAGTCTTTTTTCTCTTTTATTTTCGTCCAGAATATATAAGTAAAAACATAAGCCTAGAAAAGATAACCCTGATACTAAAATCCCCCCTCTATTAACCCAAGTTTTTTTACTTCCAGAATATTTACTGAACAATGAAGTCAAAGGACAAAATTTAAATACTTTAAAATGAATTGAACCATGATGCTGAACTCCAACTCCCTCCACCCTACCCAAGTCTTGCATCATCTTTTTTTCATTTTTTTGAGGCAATGGCCGACCGGATGAAATCGGGCAGCGGAGCAGCGGCTGCAGAAATTGCTATCGCTTCTAACATGGTTTATGGTTTGCAACATGGCACCGTTGACCTATGAATTTAGATTAGCTGTGTCTAATTTGTGAAGGTATTTCACTGGACATGTTCTCTCTCTCTCTCTCTCTCTCTCTCTCTCTCTCTCTCTCTCTCTCTCTCTCTCTCTCTCTCTCTCTCCAGGAGGTCATTCTGTTTTGACTACTGATGTGTTTCATTAAATGGAATGTACTACGGGGGAGAGTTACTTAATAATAATAATAATAATAATAATAATAATAATAATAATAATAATAATAATAATAATAATCTTTATTTCAGCAAAAGCCATATACAGAGATACAATAGGGGTACAGTGATTTTACACTTTTGACATCAGTAAAGAAGATGAGATATGCAATAATATCAGTGATATAGTACAAACATCAATTAGCAGGCTGCCACAGAGTTCCATGGTCTGGGTAATAAAGTAACAATAGCATTAACGCCTAATAATGATGATAATATGCATATCAGCAAACAAAAAAGAGAAAAAAAGTGGCGATGTCAATGATAATTATGTTGGAACAAAAATTGCTTGGATAATGACAGAACTCGGAAAAAGAAATCTAGTTACAGAGAAGGTGGTGTGAAGGAAATACAGGACTTCCAGACAACAAAGATATAACATGAAAAAACACGTTATCATAACATTACTGGGTATTATACCTAAGTTATTTAGAGATGAAGATTTGGCATAGCCACACTAACAAAGATTAGTAAATACAATTAATTGCACTGACGCTTCCCTATGCCACGTTTCCTACATTTAGGATTTTATTCTAGCTGCACTTGCAAGCACATTTTGAATTAGGGGATTTTCAGTAGATCCTAGGCGGGAGGTGAGACTTACTATAGAGCGTCGAATGATGGGTTTTAGGTTAGCCAGTCTATTTTCAACAAACATCGCTGAAGCTGAATGGTGCCTCGGGGTATTGGTGAGGCGTCTTAGGATATCATTGTGAATGACTGTGATGCGTCTCATCGATTCACGCGTATAGTTTGCCCATAGCGAGCAGCCGTACACGTTACAGCAGTAGGTTTGAAACAAGAGTTTTTTATATCTTGGCGGCAGAAGGCAAATCTTCTCGTTACCCTGTTCCCTAGACAACACAATTTACGTCGCCTGTTTTCACTGTCAGATGTGTCCTTTAAATCTTTCGTAATGATATGACGTAGGTAAGGAAAATCATTGACAAATGCTAGCTGATGGTTTTGGAGGAAAATATGTGGGTCTTCTACGAATCGGAGCGCTCTAGGAAAGACAGACATGCACTGGGCCTTCGATACGTTATAGATTATGTCATGTTCATTAGCGTATGCTTTGCAGGTGTCAATAAGACGTTGTAGGCCTTGGGCAGAGGGGGAGATGAGGACCATATCGTCGGCATAGCAAAGGTTATTTATGGTAAAGCCATTAACCGTGCAACCAATGGGAAGTGAATTCAGTCTGATATTCAAATCATCTGTGTAAACATTAAATAAATATGGTGAGAGGATGCATCCTTGCCTTAGACCGTTAGATGAACCGAAAGGCTGGGATAGGACATTGCCCCATTTGACACAGAGCTGCCGTGTTGAGAACCAACTGCATTATATGCTGATGATATATAGAGGAGTGTGACGGTGCCGAGAGAGGGTTGTGAACTCAAAGGCAGGAAGCAATCAACTGAGTTGTTTATTAAGGAACACTCTCCTTTATATACAAAACCTCAAGGCGACAGGACATAACCTGTTCGAGAGACAGACAATGTTACAGAGCAAAACGGAGACATGATCATTCAGGTTCTTTTTAGTGCAAGGGAAGAGCGCAGATACAAGCATAATATATACAAAATAATTATGTACAATTGTGTGACACACGGTTGGTACATGGCTCCCCCCTAAAAATGATATACTGTACATGTTAAATAGGGCGCCCTGATCTAGAGAGGGGAACTATAGGCGGGTCATCTGGCATAAGATACGCAGGTTTTAGATGATCAATGGAGACCCAGTCTTCTTTGCCCCGAATGTTTAGGAGGAATGCTTTGGACTGCGTCGGATCACAAGGAAAGGGCCCATGTAAGGGGGCGTTAGTGGGGGCTTGATGGTGTCGTTGCGCAGGAAGACGTGCGTTGCAGAGTGCAAGTCCGTTGGTATGTGATGCTTCGCTGGGGGCTTGTAAGTCTGGCGGCATGGAGTAAATTTTCCCACGACGTGACGTATGCGCTGGAGATCGTCGGAGGAGGTTGTAGAAGGAAAAAATTCGGCAGGGACGACCAACGGGTTGCCATACACCATTTCAGCTGCCGAGACGTCGAGGGCGTCTTTAGGAGTGGTCCTTAGTCCCAGGAGGACCCAGGGAAGCTGAGTAAACCAGTTGCAATCCTTGCAGCGGGACATCAAAGCTGCTTTGAGGGTGCGATGAAAACGTTCAACCATTCCATTGGCAGCGGGGTTGTAGGCCGTTGTCTGATGTAGGGTGATGCCCAGGAGATTCGCTAATGACGTCCACAATTGAGAGGTGAAAGTGGTTCCCCTGTCAGAAGTAATATGCTCAGGGATACCGAATCT
The DNA here is from genome assembly GCF_036898095.1 of Palaemon carinicauda. Taxonomy (NCBI): domain Eukaryota; kingdom Metazoa; phylum Arthropoda; class Malacostraca; order Decapoda; family Palaemonidae; genus Palaemon; species Palaemon carinicauda. Next base: position 29,967,196 of record NC_090752.1, read on the forward strand.
TGAAATCCATCCAGAGAGTAAGGCAGATGTACATGAGGCGGACGTTGCAGTTTCCATGGGAATGGCTTCAGGCCAACGAGTGGAGCGGTCGATGACGGTAAACAGGTAACGATGTCCTTGTGATGTGCGTAGGGGGCCTACAACGTCGACGTGAATGTGTGCGAAACGACGCTGAGGTTGAGGAAAGGTGCCCACTCCGGAATCCGTGTGTCGATGTACTTTGGAAGTTTGGCAAGAAGTACAGGCGCGGACCCAATCATTAGCATCCTTAGAAATGCCGTGCCAAATGAACTTTGCCTACTGTAACTGTGCAGTAGAACGACACGAGGGATGTGAAAGCCGTTAATGAAATCAAACACCTGTCGGCGCATGGGAGCAGGAATCCAAGGTTGCGGTCTACCAGTACTGACGTCACAGAGGAGGGTGGTGTTGGAGTCTTCGAGGGGAAAGTCTTCCCAACGGAGGGATGTGCAGGATGTCCTAAAAGCTGGATACTCTGGATCCTGTCGTTGGGCTTCAGCCAGGGCGTTGTAATCTAATCCCAGTTGAACGGCAGCCAACGTGTTTCTTGACAGGGCATCGGCAACGGGATTCATTTTCCCAGGGACGTATTGGAGGGTGCAATTGTATTCAGCCACGGCGGAGAGATGTCGGCGTTGACGGGCGGACCAGGCGTCAGACTGTCGAGTGAAGGCGTGCACCAGAGGCATGTGGTCTGTGCGAATGACGAAGGGCGTACCTTCTAAGAAATGGCGAAAGTGACGGACAGCCAAGTGCACCGCCAGCAATTCTCGATGGAAGGTAGAATAACCCGATTCTGCCTTGGACAGTTTTCTGCTGAAGAAGGCCAATGGGCGGGGCGAGCCTTTGTCCATCTGCTCGAGTACTGCACCAATAGCGACATCGCTGGCATCGGTGGAGAGAAGGAGAGGGGCGTGTGGGATAGGAAAAGTGAGAGCCGCAGCAGTTGATAGGGCCTTCTTTGCATTGCAGAAGGCTGCTTCTTGAAGGGGACCCCACTTCAGGTCCTTTGGCTTGCCCTTGAGGGAGGCATAGAGGGGAGCAAGAGTGGCGGCAATGGCTGGCAGAAAACGGTGATAATAGTTGATCATGCCCAAGAATTCCTGCAGAGCTTAGACGGTCGAGGGCACGGGGAAGATCTGAACGGCTGCTACCTTCTCAGGGAGGGGGTGGACACCTTCAGGAGTGATGCGGTGCCCTAAGAACGACACTTCGTTGGCGCCAAAGGTACACTTGTCGTACCGGACTACAAGGCCGTTTTGTTGCAGGCGGTCGAGCACGATGCGCAGGTGACGGAGGTGTTCCTCTTTTGAGGAGGAGAACACAAGTATGTCGTCCACATAACATACACAGAAAGGGAGGTCTCCTAAGATGCCATCCATGAGACGTTGAAACGTGGCCCCAGCATTATGAAGGCCAAAACAGGAGTAATTGAAGGTGTATATACCAAATGGAGTGGTGATGGCAGTCTTGGGGATGTCTTCTGGGTTCATAGGCACCTGATAATACCCCTTCAGGAGATCGAGCGTAGAGAAAACCTTTGCTTTGTGCAGGTAGGAGGTCACGTCGGCAATGTTTGGGAGGGGGTAGTGATCCCGTTCTGTTTGCATGTTCAGGCGCCTGTAATCCCCACACGGACGGAGGGAGTTGTCTTTCTTCAGAACGATGTGTAAGGGTGACGACCATGGGCTGGAGGCCTTTTGGCAAGCCCATTTTCTCCATTTCGGCGAACGTCTGTTTGGCGGCTGCCAATCGTTCCGGTGCCAGATGTCTGAATTTTGCGAAGACTGGGGGTCCCGTCGTCTTGATATGGTGATAAATACCGTTCTTGGCAGGAACCGTGGGCGTTTGGCGAAGTTCTGGACGGAAAACTTCCGGGTACGACGTGAGGAGGTGGGCGTAGGCATCCATGGTTGCGCTAATGTGGAGAACGAGGTTAGAGGAGGAGGGTTGAAGAGGTGTCGACAAGTACGAGTCTGCGTTGACCAATCTTCGGTGGGCGACATCGACCAGAAGGTGGAAATGAGAGAGGAAATCCGCACCGAGGATTGGCATGGTGACGTCAGCAACGAGAAACTTCCAATTGAATTTACCGTTTCCGAACGATAATATGAGGTTCTCGTAACCGTAGGTGGGTGTCGCAGATCCGTTGGCAGCTACCAAGCGGACGTCGGCAGATGTAGACAGACTACGTCGTGTCTTGAAGAGTTTCCTTGGCAAAAGAGAACGACAAGCACCCGTGTCTACCAAAAATCGCACGCCCGTTCCTGCATCCTGTAAAAAGAAAAGATTAGAAACACGGGAGGCCACCGCCACGAGCGATGGCCTACTTACACATTTTTTGGCCACTGACAATCCTCGGCACATTTCTTCGCAGTTGCCCCGAATCTGAAGTGGTAGTAGCAAAACTGCGGCGGATGGGAGGTAGTAAGTGTCTGTAGAAGTCGTTTGTTGGGGTGCGAGCGATTGGTGGGTGGTTGGCGGCTTTGTCTCTGCTTCGGCACGTCACGGTGTGGGGGTGTATGTCCTATGGCATTCATGTCAGCTTCAGTTGTGGAGGCGTGGAGGCGTTGATGGAGGTCTTGAAGTGGTTGTCCATAAGGGCATCATACGCTATTGGCGTGTCTCCTTGTTCACAAAGCCAGTCGGATATTTCCGGGAATGTGTCCTCGGGTATCACCGCGAGAACATAATCTGCTTTGGTGGTTGAGCGAGTCACGGCGTTGATGCGAAACTGGACTTCTGCGTGCTGAAACCAAGCAAATGCCTCTCCGCTGGCGAACGGTGAAAGTTCCAATGGGGCGGCCGCAGCGCCAACTGCTGTAGTAGAGTCCGTCATAGTACCAACGATGGAGGGGCGAGGGAGGTGGGGGTGGAAGGCAGTGGGAGTGAGTCGACTTCTGGGGTCACCAATGTGACGGTGCCGAGAGAGGGTTGTGAACTCAAAGGCAGGAAGAAATCAACTGAGTTGTTTATTAAGGAACACTCTCCTTTATATACAAAACCTCAAGGCAACAGGACATAACCTGTTTGGGAGACAGACAATGTTACAGAGCAAAACGGAGACATGATCATTCAGGTTCTTTTTAGTGCGAGGGAAGAGCGCAGATACAAGCATAATATATACAAAATAATTATGTACAAAATTGTGTGACACACGGTTGGTACAGGAGTTCCCCTTTTGCGTAGTTTCAAAAGGGTTTCAGATAGCTTACTCTGTCAAATGCCTACCGCACGTCCACAAAACATAAGTAGACCTGTAAGGCCGAGGATATACAGAAATTTAATATCTCCTTTAAAATATATATACAGGTGTCAGTCGACTGGTTAGTCTTAAAACCAAATTGATTGTCTGCGGTGTGGAGAAAGGGTGTAAGGCAACAGAATAGAAGAGAGTCAAATATTTTCGATGAAATTGTTGTGATGGCGATGGGGTGGTAGTTTCATGGGTCCCTCGCATCTTTCAGTTTGTTTTTTATGAGAGGTATTAAGTGGACAAGTAGAAAGGTTTCGGGGAGATATTGGTGTATTACACAGGCATTGAATAGTGCAGCAAATAGGATATAAATTATACGGTGGCAGAATGTGAAAGCCTTGGCCAGAAGGCCACCGCAGCCGGATGCCTTGTTACCAGGTAATTTCTTGATAGTCTCGCCTACCTCACTCGGAGAGATAGGGGCACTATATTGAAATTTCATATTGACATTGATGAGAGTATCCACTTCATTCCGGGTATCTTGGTCATTTATACAATTTAGGATGGTGTTAAAGTGATGCCCCCACATTCTTGCAATGGATTCTTCGACAACTGCATCCTGCAACTGTGACCTGCATGGGTATGTGGTCGAATGCAGACGATAGGTCGTATCGTTTAATACATTCAGTGATAGAGCTATGCAGGCGGTCAGTGGTAATACAGTGTTCAAGCCAGGGTGTGCTTGACATATTATTTCTGTTTTGTATATAAGTAGAGGAGGAAGGAGGCAGGATGGCAACATCGCTAATTTGAAGAGATTGTTGATGACAGAGACGCTGTAATTCATTATAAAATAGTCTAGTTGGGTGCGCATTAAAGTCTCCTATTAGACACACATGGTCAGCGGAGGTATCACTAATAATACCTTCAACTTCTCCTAACAATATACAATACTGATCAAAGTTTAAATGGCACTCCCAGGGGATGAATGCATTAATCACTAATATGGTTTTACCTTCGATCGTTACTTGCAGGCCGAGAAGTCTGTCAGTTTGATACGTCAATGATTTCATGCACATATCCAAAGATCTATGCCATAGAAATGAGAGACCACCTTTTGGACGACCTTGAATGATATAGTCGTGAGCATTCATCGATGAGACAGAGAAGCTGTTATAATTAACATAAACGGAATCACTGATAGCCAGGTCATGGGGGAGGAGTAAGGTTTCTTGCAGTGCAATAATGCCACGAAAATCATTGCAGAACTCATTAAGAACAGGTAAATTCTGCTTGATCCCGTATATGTTCCAAGACAAAATACTTAATGACTCCATGAATTTCGTCGACCTTTGGAGATAAGAGCAGAAATCTCAGGGCGCGTGAGTGTGGCAGGTGCTGGGGCGTTGCTGGGTGAGGCTGATTGTCGTAGATCAATTTGAGTGTTTAGGGTCTCCGTGGGAGGCTGGTCTCTCTTAAGATCATAAAAGGACACTCGTATTTCAGTTTTTGCCTACAAGGACCTTCCGATGATGGAATAAACAGGAAACCCTATATGCAACTTGACCTTCTACCTTACACTTGAGGCTATGAAGAATGAGGGGGTCTGATCCTGTTAGTTTCCTAACATGTAGCCTGATGGCATCTTCAGTCACTGAGAAATGCAGGTTGTGGACAACAATGTGGCATCTCTTCTGTGGGCGATGGTGAGGGGAGATATTCCCAAATGCATGCTGGCTGACCTGTCTGCGGTTGTGGTCTGGTCGGAACTTTGTCTTTCGCCAAGAGGTCTGCCAGCCCTCGTCGTCTTCTTGGGCATTCGACATTAGCGCCCTGGCATATGAGTCGGTGGCAGGGAGCGAGGGGGGAGAGGTAGGAGTGGATGGTACTTCTCTTGAATATCTTCTGTCTAACGATAGCGAGGGGGAAGTGGTGGTATCCACAACTGGTGCTTGCTTCATAATGACCCTTGGCCCTGTATTAGGTTGGTCAGAGGTGTTTTGTGGGTCCAATGTGGGCGTGGGCTCGGTCGAGGGTTGTTCATGAATTAACTGGGGTTGGCCCGTGGAATCATTCAACTTACTATATTTTCCCTTCAACTCTCCAATTTGATTTGTTATCTCACTCATTTGCAGCCCCATTGCAGCGAATGCATCATTGATTTGGGGAGCCATTGCATCACTGATCTGCTGCTTCATTACAGCAATAGTATCACTGATTAGGTGACCCAATGCATCACTGATTTTTGGCCTCATTGCAGCAATTGCATCATTGATTTGCTGCCCCACTGCATCACTGATTTGCTGCCCCATTACAGCGATTGCATCAGGGATTGCACGGAGATCTTCAGAGTTATTTGACAGCGAAGTTGACAACTCCAAGGCTTTTACTGCAATGTTATGGACAGTCAATATGTTGAGGTCGGGTGGCTGGGCAGGAGGTAGGGTGTATGGGTCATCCGGGCAAACGGTAACATTTGTTGTGGTTTTGAGACATGTTGAAATGAGAGATATTTTTTCTGAGAAGTCAGGCTCTTTGCATTTTGATCATTCCGAAAGCCATCGGGCATATAGTCTTTGCACGAGACATGCAATTGTAATTTCTTCTTCCGAGAAAAGATTTCTCACGAGATCTGTGATGGATTCCGGATCGCTGTTGTTAGAACGAGAATTGATAAAATAAACACAATTGTTCTGTATGTGAGAGAGGGAGGGACGAGAGCCACTATTGACACTCGGGGTCAGAGCTAAGAGCAAACCATTACTCCTCACTTTTTATTTTTCTTATTTTCCCTGTTTGAACCAAAAGCAACCAATGGCACTGAGGGGAGAAGAAATTTCGGGCACTGATTGGATTAGAAGGAAATTTTCAATTATAACAGGAAGCACAGGATTGCAAGTAATAGAGAACACTTCACTAGGCAGAACAGCACTTCATGCACTTACACACACATTTTTAACTTAATAAAAAGAATTTAAGAAAATAGTGCAAGGACCAAATGAACGTGTGTGTACCTTCATTTACATGTAAGCATTTGTTCTTGCTACATTTTCATATTTCCAGCACCTTTTTTCACTTAACTTTGGGACGGCAGAAGGTTATACCCTTGCAGTATTCAGCAGATATTATTGGTGTGAGATTGTTAGTCCCATACCCTGGTGACTAGCACGTACTGAAATTACTTGATAGTTACCCTGCAAAGTGTAGATTTGCTGTGCTAATCGGGTGACCATTTCATAGCGTATGTATGAACACACACACACACATACATACATATATATATATATATATATATATATATATATATATATATATATATATATATATATATATATATATATATATATATATATATATGTGTGTGTGTGTGTGTGTGTGTATGTGTGTGTGTGTTTGTGTGTTTGTATATATATGCATACAAATATTTATATATATATATATATATATATATATATATATATATATATATATATATATATATATATATATTACAGCGGGCAAATTACATAAACTTCAAATTTCCAAACTCATCTGTTTGTATATACATAAATCTGTTACACTTGAATAAGACCCGAGATCTAAGAAATTATATAACTCCCGGTTGGCAATATACAAAATCACTGAATATCCAAAGGTCTCTTACGTATACTCAAAACAAACTTGGTAATCATTTATTGAGATCTATTCAAAACAACCTGTTACTTCGTTTTGTAGTCAGGGATTACGAGAGAGCTTTGTAAGAAATTCTTCTAGTGATCAAAATAATACACACTTTACAAAGATAAATGTTTTCTACAAAAATTTACAACATTAATACCAAAATTTATTACCAAAATGAATCACTTGAAATATTAAATCTGAACAAAACCTTAGACCAAGACAAGAAAGTATTACACTCTGAAAATTATATAATCACTTGACTCGGAATATTAAATCTGAACAAAACAGTAGATGATTAGACTAAGACTACTACACACTGAAAATTATATAATCAATGGAAATTAAATTTTACACAAATATTAATCTTGATATATAATGAAAATAGTTAACACTTTAAAACTATAAGGATTATCAAACTCTTATTGAAAATTACATAAAAGTAATTTATAAACTTATGTGTTTTTAGCTCACGCAAGCTTTCCAACCAGATAAAAATACAAATACATTTCACTGTTTTAAGCTAAACTCACAGAGCCAGTTACAAAAATTTATACTAAACACGTACTTACAGTAACGCAATACTCATAAAATATCTTTCAATGGAGTGGGCAATGTTTGAACACACTACACACGATATGTGTTGGATAAACCTATTCACTCTCAAGAGGGCACATACTCGAGGCCCTTACGAGGAGGCAAACTTTTGCTTTAACAAAGGGAAAGGTTGGATCTCTTCTGCTCCTATGCATTCCTAAGGTCATATGTATATTGACTTAAAAAGTTCTAGATTATTCTAAATAGATTATTCTCATGGCTTAGGGACAGGCTTAGCGACATAAGGTTGCCAACTAAGTTTATCAAACAGGAGATCTAACCTCACTTGCAAGGCAACCCTCTCTCAGCTGGCTCCACCCACCTCCGTTCTTGAAGTAATAAAAAAAGATAAAACTAACTCTGGGGTTTTCAAGAACATTCCAACCCCGTGGAAAATATAAGAATTGAGTAATCTCTCACAAATATGATGCAGTACCTCAAGAAAGCATAAAAAAATCACATAATCCCTCGTCCATACCTCTTATGGCTCATACAGCACACTTAAGCAATGTTGCATAAGACTTTGGAACAAAATATGTGAAATAAAAATTTAATTCTTAAAAATAACGTAAATTTATATTTACTGACTTGAATGAAAAATACAATTGCATGAACGACGAAAGTATTACGCAATTAACATACAAATACTTGAACATACAAGAGAGGAACTGCTCTTACGAGCTGGCTATATACTTCTTAAATACACAAATAAAATACATGAATGAAATATTTACTCTACACTAGGCCACCTTCGCAAGAATATATATATATATATATATATATATATATATATATATATATATATATATTATATATATATATATATATATATATATATATATATATATATATATATATATATATATATATATATATATATATATATATATATATATATATATATATATATATATATATATATATATACATATATATATATATATATATATATATATATATATATATATATATATATATATATATGTAGATATATATTTAGTGTGCTATGTGGTACATCTTAGGAATCCATGTTTGCCAACTGTTATACTCATATAAGCGAATGAGCAACTTGGTGAAGCAATAAGAGCTTTGGGTGTGGAGGAAATGCCCCCTTAGATCTCGATGAAGTCACTGGCAGCAGGTGACGGATTGGGTTTAAGGCGATGGACAAACTGTCTCTTTGGCTTTTACTCCTGATGCTTGGTGGTTGATCTTATTAGAATTAGTACAGACTGGCAGGGGTCACTTGCCATAGTTAGATAGCCACTGCACATCACAAGGAACTGGCTATTCTTTTATGTATCTAGCCAATGGATTCTCTATGAATTTAGTAAGTCTTGGAAAGAGAGGATGACAGAATAGCCCCCAGTCCCAGGCGTAGAGGGTTGCTAAGAATCTCCCGGTTTATAGATACTAAACAAAAATTGAAAATAGGTAATTGGAATTTTGGAACCCTGAATTAGATTGAGAAGTTACAGCTAGTGGAGGGTGAATTTATGAAATATAGTTTGGAATCTTGTCCCTAAGTGAAACACTTTGGAAGGGGATTGGTAAGGAAACTTTAGACCAAGGCAATATATATATATATCTATATATATATATATATATATATATATATATATATATATATATATATATATATATATATATATATATATATATATATATATATATATATATATATATACTCAGGAAGATCAGATGGAGTTGGAAGAGAAGGGGTAGAAATGATGATGACAGCAGGAGCAGAAAAGGCATTAATCGAGTAGAGAGCTGTAAATCAAAGCATTGCAATATGAGTATTATAGTTTGCTATGCCCCAACAAATGATTCCCCTGAAGAAATGAAAGATGAAAACTATGAAGAACTGCAGAGGGTAATAGATGAGATCCCTGAGAGAGATATGAAAATTGTGATTGGCAACTTCAGTGTTAAAGTTGGAAGAAATAATGAAAGGATAGAGAATTGATGGGTGTCGAGGGCCTTGGTGAATTTGCAAATGAAAATGGAGCACATTTCATAAGTTTCTGTTCAGCAAACAATGTTGTCATTGGATGTACTCTTTCTCAACACAAGAAAAGAACATCTACAATTATACATGGACTTCACCATGTGGTAATTACAAAAATCAGATAGATCACATTAACATTAATAAAGAGAGAAAGAGGACTCTGAGAAATATAAGAAGCTATAGAGGCGCAGATATTGGTAGTGATCAACAACTCCTCATTGCAACATTGAACTTGAAACTACAAGCACCCAACAGAAAGATAGATAGAATGCCTAGGTTTGATATCAACAACTAAGCTTTTAGAAGATCACAGAGAAACATCTGCAACTGAATGTAGGAGTCGATTTGCAGTCTTAGATACTTTAAGAGACGAAGAACAGACAATTAATGAAGACTGGTATAATACTAAGAACATATATCAGTCAGTTAGTAGTGAAATCTTGGGACACGCAGTTACAGGGAGAAATCCATGTATATCAAATGTTACCTGGGATACTATAAAAAGGACACAAAGACAGAAATTGATTGTTGAGATGTTTTGAGGTAGTAATAAAAATCAAAAGGGAGAGCACGCTAAGTATTCCATTACTGATAGTGAGGTCAAAAGAAAAGCCAGGAATGACTTGAGAGAATATTTAGACAGTAAAGCAGATGAGGCTGACAAAGCTATGAATTCAGAAACTGGCTATGGTGTAAGAATTGCTCATAGAATTATTAATGAAATCTCGACTGGGGCAAAGAAGAAGCACATACCCGTCTAAAAGAGGGATGGCTGCTATAACAACAGAGGATGAAGAAAGACAACGTTGGATGGAACACTTTTAGTGAGGTTATGAATAGGAGATATGAAGGGAATAGTTTGATTGATATACCTGAAGCTGAAGAAGACCTTGATGTGCCCATGAATGAATTCAGTGTGTTTGAAGTCGAAGCTATCCTCAAAACATTAAAGAGATGGAAATCCCCCGGATACGATGTAATAACTGCCGAGATGATACTGGCCGAGAATGAAGTGGCTCAAAGACTACTTACAAGATTATTTTGTAGAATGTGGCATGGAGAAGCAAAATCTGATGATTGGGAGTTAGGAGTGTTGGTGAAAATAGTAAAAAAGGAGGCCTGACTGATTGCAATAATTACAGAGGCATAAAACTTACGTCACTTGTTATGAAAATATATAGTATTCTTATTCAAAAGCGATTGGAGAGAAAGATTGATGAAAAGCTTAGAGATGAACAAGCAGTATTTAGAAAAGGTAGAAGTTGCACTGACCAAATTTTGATTTTTAGGCATGTTGTACAGTAATACGAAGAATATAGATATCCCCTATGAAAAAGCTTTTGATAGTGTGCACTGGCCAATTTTATGGAGAGTCCTGCGTTATTATGGAATTCCCCTTAAATATGTAAATTTGATTAAGTCTGTTCATGAGCATAGCAAGTGAAAAGTTAATGTTAATAAAGTCTTATCCAATGAATTTTCAGTGAACAGCGGAGTACTTCAAGGGAATGTACTGGCACCTATGTTGTTTATCCTCCTCATGGATTTTGTAATGCGTAGAGCAATCAGAGATGGTGGAGAAGGATTGTACTGGATTTCTGATAGGAATTTAGCAGACCTAGAGTATGCTGATGATGCCATCTTTGTTAGCAGAACACCACAGGATACGTAATGCTTGCCTACCAGAATGTATGAAATATCACACGAGGTTGGGCTGAAGATAAATAGAAGAAAAACAGATATAATGAGAACGGAGTGTACAATGGAAGATGAAATATCATTGGAAGGGGAAAGGATTAATGAAGTAGAATTATTTAAGTATTTAGGAACTATGATTTCCAATAGAGGATCTTTAGAATTAAAGTTTAGTGAAAAACAAAATCAAACAAGGGCTAGATTAAGTAAAATTTGGAAATCAATCGTTTGAAATTACATATGAAAGTCAAACCATATATCAGTTTAGTGAGATCGGTGTTACTCTACGGACATAAGTCATGGTATGACATTGAAACAATCTCCAATAAATTTCGTAGATTTAAGAACAAAAACCATCAGAAGGATATCGGGAGTTGAATGGTAGGACAGGCTTAGAAATGAAACTATACGAGAGAGTACTCGAGTACCATATGTGGATGAGATCATGATGAACGATAGATAGACATGGTTTGGCCATGCTCTGCGTACTCCCCAAGAGAGATTAGTTTACCAAACATTCAGCTGAGCTCCACAAGGCACTAAAACGTGAAGTAGGAGATGATAAGTGGAGAATTATATATATACACACATATATATATATATATATATATATATATATATATATATATATATATATATATATATATATCTATATCTATCTATCTATATATATACATATATATATATATATATATATATATATATATATATATATATATATATATATATATATATATGTAAATATATTTATATATATATATATATATATATATATATATATATATATATATATATATATATATATATATATATATACAGAGAGAGAGAGAGAGAGAGAGAGAGAGAGAGAGAGAGAGAGAGAGAGAGAGAGAGAGAGAGAGAGAGAGAGATGACTGGCGAAAGGAGGAGATGATGATGCTATAAATATATATATATATATATATATATATATATATATATATATATATATATATATATATATATATATATATATATATATATATAAATGTATATATATATTTATATGTATATGTATATATATATATATATATATATATATATATATATATATATATATATATATATATATATATATACATATACATATATACTTATATATGGCTTGTGGTAGAGTTTTCTTGCTTAAGCGTACACTCTGGTACACTTATCTATATTATTTCCCTTTCTAATGTTTTTATGAAGTTTTTTAGTTTATACATATGTAAGGTTTATTTTAACGTTCTTACTATTCCTAAAATATTGTATTTTAATTGTTCCTTACTTCTCTTATAGTTTAGTTTTTTCCTTATTTCTTTCCTCGCCGGGATATTTTTCCCTGTTGTAACCCTTGTGCATCATTCTTTTCCAAATAAGGTTGTAATTTAGCTTATAATGATAATAACAATAATAATAATAATAATAATAATAATAATAATAATAATAATAATAATAATAATAATAATAATAATAATAATAATAATAATACATATGTATGTAGGCACAGCACACTACAGGAACTGGCTATTCTTTGATGAATCTAGCAATGAATCGTCTATGGATTTAGTCATTTCATGGAAAGAGAAAATGATAGAGACGAGTGACGAAATCTAACTGAGGCCCTTTGCGTCAACAGGCGTTGGAGGAAATGATAATGAGTATATACTATTAACAATATATGCACTTTATAATTGAACATATCATTGATTTTGTTCCTGGACCCACATACATATATACATACATACACAGTGTATTTATACATTTACAGTATATATATATATATATATATATATATATATATATATATATATATATATATATATATATATATATATATATATATATATATATATATATGTATATATTTCACCTGTGTCCACGAGAAAGCTGTAGCATTTAATATCAAAGAGAAAAACTGTTCATTCGTCGTGATTGAAAATTACAAACGGTCCTGAAATTCAAACTTAGCCTTAATTTTTCTCTGGGAAATTCTGTAATGAATTTTTGCTGTAATTACGTTTGAAAGTCTGGTAATGAATTTAAAAGTTGAAATCAAATATGCTATGTAAAACGTTTTGGGGAACTCTGAACTCTCTCTCTCTCTCTCTCTCTCTCTCTCTCTCTCTCTCTCTCTCTCTCTCTCTCTCCTCTCTCTCTCTCTCTCTCTCTCTTTATAGCTGGATACTATATATTTTAAGACCCTTATTATTAGTATACATATTATCTATTCATCCCCTGTTAAAGACTATTTTCTAAAAAAAACAAGAAAATTGTAAATAATTGATATCATTTATCTCTTGAATGATATTTACAAAATCCCTAAACT
>NC_090752.1:29985695-29988195 GCF_036898095.1 Palaemon carinicauda
CGATTTATTCTACGAGTAAATTACAGCGACGTCAATATCGGCCTCCCGCGGATATCGAAAAATGACTACTGTGACTTTTCTATGGCCATTATCAATACAAAAATTAGTATGAATGTAGTTCACATAACACCCATCAGACCCTGAGAAAATCATTTTGATATCCATAAAAAACTAGGAGTAGTTTGCTCCTCACTGATTTTTTTTTTTTTATCTAAAAGTCGTCACTTACGGATAAAAGTGATTTACAGAAACAAAGCTAATATATATCTATCTAAAAAATCCCTTAAAATATCATTTAAATATGTTTATTAGTAAAGGATTTATAGATCCTGCCGAAGAAAATATCAGCTGCTCCTCCCACCCACGACCTAACTTCGCTCTGAAATCTATGGTTAAGGAATGACTGGACTACGGGTTGGGTGAGATGTCTTCGGAAACATTTTGGCATTTCATATAATGTTATTCTCTTCTTTCACTGCAATTAAATAAAACCTCAATTCCTGTCTACATGCTAGGCCTTCTGAATGTTCATCCAATAAGGGTCTTCGAAAAAGCTTACAAAAAAGTTCTTTAAAAAAGTTCATTCGATTTTCAGCTTGTCCTTTAATAACTCTCCGGGTACAGACTAACTTTGTCTTTAGTCACGCGAACGAGAAAGAAGTAGAATTCATTTTATTCAAGAGAGAGAGAGAGAGAGAGAGAGAGAGAGAGAGAGAGAGAGAGAGAGAGAGAGAGAGAGAGAGTTCCTCTTAGGATGAGGCATTGAGAAAGAAATTATTTGATGTTTGTTTTATAAAACAAGAGAGAAATAAGAATATTCTGTGCTTTTTCCTTTTTATTCGATGCTGTTATTTCCTTATAAAACTTGAAAAAGCCTCAGCTTTGTTGGAAAAAATGAACCAGAGCTGAAGAAAAAAATAAAACATTTATAACAATTAATTCAACGAGCTTATTGCTCCATATCTGAGGATATGTTGGAAGGTAATTTGATTTGCACAGATAAAAAATATAGTTTTTATCAACTAGAATAAAATGGATGGGAAAAAATCTAATACACAATTATTTATATTACTGTCATGAAAAAAAAATAAATTACCCTTTTGCCGTAAAAAGTGTTGTTATATACGTTTAATTTTATGGTGTTCAATGAAAAAAAATATATATATTTTAACTCAGGAATCACTTTCAACATTGGTTTTCATTTTTATATTTATTATATAACGAACAGGTTTAGTTCTAGAACAAAGTCTAGCGAGACTAACAAACTAATGTTCTTTTTGAAGACAAGAAATTAAAGCATATATATTATAAGGATCAGAAAAAAGGATAGGTAGAAGATTCCAAAGCTTGGTAGAAAGAGGAGAGAAAATCGGTAAAAAATCGCACAATTTTATGTTGATCTGAAATAAAAATGAAATATGGATGTTGATAAAACTGAAATGGATCAAACAACCTATTATTCATATCTTGGCTGATTAAGGGAACTTTCCTGTCATTAATTACGTTGTTATGGAATGTCTGGGGTCTGTGTCAGAAGCACAGTAACTCGCAAATTCCCCCGAGAAATGTCATGTGCCGGTAATTAGCGAGGAAGTCCTAATACAATAGCAGACATACATCATAGTCAACGTCATTATCTTTATTATTCTGCTAATGCTGGGAACAGAACTATTACTATAAATAATAATAGCGCCAGTTATTATTATTATTATTATTATTATTATTATTATTATTATTATTATTATTATTATTATTATTATTATTTTAGTAGTAGTAGTAGTAGTAGTCGTGCCATTTATTTCATTAGAGGATATCATAGAAGGAGTAAAAATATTCATTTCCTTTGGAATCTGTGTAGCCATTTAATTCTTTCCTTTACATAAATTTCAAAGTTTAATGAATCTCAGAAGGGCCATTCAAAATAAACAGTTCGAAATTAACATTAACACCTAAAATTTTAGTTCAGATAATGAAAAATACATTTGTTTACTTCCAGAAAATTTACTTTAATTTTTTATTACTTTGCTATTTGATGATCAGTAACTATTTAGTTCAAGCGATTCTCTCTTTCATTATATTCATAATTTTCCTTTTGGTTCTCTTGCCTCTGAATATCACGTTTCTATATAAGTTTTACTTACCCACAAACACACACACACGTATATATATGTATATATATTTTTACATACACACTAATATATATATATATATATATATATATATATATATATATATATATATATATATATATATATGTATATATATATATATATATATATATATATATATATATATATATATATATATATATATATATATATATATATATATATATATATATATATACATATATATATATATATATATATATATATATATATATATATATATATATATATATATATATATACATATATATATATATATATATATATATCTATATATATATATATATATATATATATATATATATATATATATATATATATATATACAGTAT
>NC_090752.1:29993195-30003195 GCF_036898095.1 Palaemon carinicauda
GTTTTTCTCTGTTAAACTTCAGTAATGAAATACCAAAAAGATTTAGTTTATTCGAATTGGGTAGTTAGATTCCAAAACATTTATCTATCCTTAACTTCGGAAAAGAGTTTCCATAACGTTTTCTTTGGCTGAAATTTGGAAAAGATTAAAATATTTCTTTGCTTAACATTGAAAACAGAATTTCTAAAATTTTGTTTGTTTAATAATGGAATTCATATTGAAAAAAAATTATTTGGTTACTTTCGGAAATGATATTCCAAATCATTGTTCTTGGGAAAACTTTGATTATCTTAATCAAAGTTTTCCCAAGAACAATGTTTTTTTTTTATTTTTTTTTTCAGCGTGGGAAATGAGATACCATTTTTTTTCTTTTTAACTTTGGAAACTAGATTAAAAAACGAATTTCTTTGTTTAACGACGAAAAAGGGATTCTAAAATATTTTCCTCTCCTGAACTTTGGGAAAGGTATTCATTTTTTTTTTCAGAAAGATTTGCTTAGTAAAGATTGGAAATTCGATTTGAAATCGATTTTCTTTGAAAAATTTCGGAAAGGAGATTCTGAACTTTTTTTTTAACTTTTGAAATTAAATTCCATGACGTTTTTGTTAAATGACCTTAGGAGTTAAGTGTCCATGATTATTTATTTATTATTATTTATAAATTGAATAACCAAAATATTTGCCCCTGCCAGAATTATATACTGAGATTTCAGAACGTTTTCTTCTCCTAATTCAAGAACTAGGCTCTTTTGGATAACCCCAGAGTTGAGGTTCCTCAACTTCTCTCTATTCTTTACTTAGGAGTTGGGTGTCAAAAACGTTTTCCTCTTCTAACCTCGTAATTGGGGTTTTAAAACATGTATGTTAGCAGAACATGAGAACTGAGCTTCCAAAACGTTTTCCTCTTTAACATAGGAAACTTATCAAAACGTTTTCTTAGCCGAAATAGGAAATGGTCTTCCAAAATATTTTCTTATACCAAACTAACGATTCAAACTTCTATGGCGGAGTTTTTGCAACCTTAGTAACTAAGCATCCAACCAAAACTAATTTGACTCATCATTATAAGTTTATCAACTAAATTTTCTTGAGGTCAACTTCAGTAACCAGAACCAGTCGTTCAGTACAACCACTACACTGAATTACAAATGGCTACAGAGCTGGCGCCTCTTTCTTTAAAAAAAAAAAAAAAAAAAAAAATACGTAGATTGAACCTGAACAGAGCCTTGAATTAAGTGCAGTTTTTGGTTCGTGTCTTGACGACTCGAGTTTCAATTTTCCTCTCTGATTTGTAAGTTAGAAATTACACGATCTCTGAAGCTTTCAACAGAACACTTTTCTTTTCTTTCCTCTCTACAGCTTTAGCTAAATGCACCTGAAGCATATTTCATCCTTTTATATTTTTGTTATTCTTAGGTTTTTTAATGTTCGGATCCTCCTTTCTAGTAGAGTTTTATTTTTCCCTTTCCCGAAGTTTTAGAGCCATTTTGAAATGCATTTTCTAACCATTTATTTTCATTCGTTCTTATTTTGCGAATAAAGAGAGAGTTCCGTTTGTTTTCATTGGCGCTGAAAATGTATTGACATAACGACGTTGTTATCTGTATATTCTTGTTATTACAATCATAAAGGACCAACATTTGCAATAACTATAATGTCTGAAAAGTAGGAGCTGTTGCAAAATGCACTAAAAGTTTTTCCTCATAATTTGTATCAGCTACATATGCTTAATAAGATCTTTTTAGACGGAGATTTATCCGGAAACCTAAAGTAATAGAGGGTTTCACTAAATTTTTGGTGACTTGTGATCTCGAAAACGAGAGCCCATCCGTGACGTTACTAAATTTTTGGTGGCTTGTGATCTCGAAAACGACAGCCCATCCGTGATGTTACTAAATTTTTGGTGGCTTATGATCTCGGAAACGACAGCCCATCAGTGACATTACTAAATTTTTGGTGGCTTGTGATCTGGAAAACGACATCTCATCCGTAACGTTACTAAATTTTTGGTGGTTGTTATCTGGAAAACGACAGCCCATCCGTGACGTTACTAAATTTTTGGTGGCTTGTGATCTCGAAAACGAGAGCCCATCCGTGACGTTACTAAATTTTTGGTGGCTTGTGATCTCGAAAACGAGAGCCCATCCGTGACGTTACTAAATTTTTGGTGGCTTGTGATCTCGAAAACGAGAGCCCATCCGTGACGTTACTAAATTTTTGGTGGCTTGTGATCTCGAAAACGAGAGCCCATCCGTGACGTTACTAAATTTTTGGTGGCTTATGATCTCGAAAACGAGAGCCCATCCGTGACGATACTAAAGTTTTGGTGGCTTGTGATCTCGAAAACGACAGCCCATCCGTGACGTTACTAAAGTTTTGGTGGCTTGTGATCTCGAAAACGACAGCCCATCCGTGACGTTACTAAAGTTTTGGTGGCTTGTGATCTCGAAAACGACAGCCCATCCGTGACGTTACTAAAGTTTTGGTGGCTTGTGATCTCGAAAACGAGATCCCATCCGTGACATTACTAAATTTTTGGTGGCTTGTGATCTGGAAAACGACTGCCCATCCGTGACTTTTGGCATCACTTAATTCATTATTAATGGGCGTCACCAACACCCAATATAGCTGGCACTAGTTAACTTGTTCAAGTGCAAGTGGGTGTTAGTGACTTCTGAGATCAAATAAACTCTGTGCTATTAGGCGTTGCTAACTTTTGATGCCATAACCTCAACTACAACTAGGTGTTGATGACTCGTAATATCTCAGAAGCTCAGTGTTCGAAGTATTGTAAATTCCAGTTATAGTGATTGTGTATGGCTGTCGTTAACCAAATCCAATTTTTTTTTCTTTTTGCGACAGTGACAAACTTCATATGTCATCCTTAAATGCCACAGAATGTTGATAAGTGCTGTCTCAAAAGCTCAGTGCTAGGAGGCAGTACCCATTTCCGATGTCAATACCTCCATAACAATCAATCATTGATTATGATTAGTGTTGGTATGAAAAAACGGCAGTGATAGAGGTGTTCCCAACTTCCAGTGTTTCGATGCCTTTGTATCACTAAAAGCTAAGTGATGATGGTGTCCCTACCTTCCGGTATTACAATGTCTAGTGTGACTGTGTGTTGACAACTCTTTATGTTGCAACTAATCAGTGTCAGAGAACACCTTCAGGTTTGCGTGACTGTTTTCTGTGCAAATGGGCTTCAATACCTCTTGATAATACAACTTTTTATATACATAAACTGCAGTGTCACTGGGCTTTGATACCCATAATCTCAGTGTTGTGGGAAGTCACCAATTTCTAGTATCACAACCTCCATTGCCACTGAGCATTAATTACTCCTGATATCCCTGAAGCTCAGTGCTAGAGTGGTCACTAACTTTTAGTGTCACTACCTCCATGGTATCATGGTATCATGGTATCACTAAATCTCAGTGTTAGGAGTGTCACCAACCCCAGTGTGATAACCTCATGTGTGAATAGGCACCCGTTACTGTTATTGGCTCTAAAGTTCAGTGCTAGGTGTGTTACAAACATTAAGTGTGACAATCTCCATGGATAATAAACATCTATGACTCTTGGTGTTACCATATATCAATGGCAAGGGGCATCACCAGCTCTTAGAGTCATCCTCAAGTGCAACTGGGAGTTGGTGACTTTGTAATAGGGTACATCATCCACTTCCATTGCTGTCATTAGCTCTTGGTGTCACAAAAGCTCAGTAACTCCAACACAGCGGAGAGGGTGGTTCGGGCAACCAACCCCTTAGTGGAGTAAATGCAAACAAATGATAGAATTTCTAGTTAAGATATCCCATGAAAGGAGCATAGTAAGCAAAGGGAATAAACTTTAGAAATAAAAATTGAAAAGAATACGTCAGCTTTACTTAGTCAATCCAGATCAATGACTATGAGTAATTCCTACAATTCCTTCTCTAAAATTGCTTTGAATATAACAATATTCCTTTGTGTTTATTCTGCATTTCTATCTAATCAAATATCCTTCTTGTGAATTTTTACTCATTAGTTTTTTTAATCAACCACTACTAAGAGTTTATATATATATATATATATATATATATATATATATATATATATATATATATATATATATATATATATATATATAAACTGTATACTATAAAATAAAAAAAATTGTGTATTTATGATGAATATAATAAACACAATTTCCCCTTTCGTACATGAAGGTTTATTATTATTTCTATATTATTGTTAATATTATTATTATTATTATCATTATTATTATCATTATTATTATTATTATTATTATTATTATTATTATTATTGTTATTATTATCATTATTATTATATTATACATACATGTATATATATATATATATATATATATATATATATATATATATATATATATATATATATATATATATATATATATATATATATACAAATATATATATATTATTATACGATATGGCTCTCTGGTCTGAGCACTAAGAAGATATATTATACTATGACTCATGACTGGGAACCAAACATATATCATATATACTATAACTGGCAAGTTAATTAACCTCTCGAATTTCCAAATTACCTTGCTTGCTTTTACATTAAAACTGTCACATCTTAAAACATTAATACCCAAATTTGGAGACCGTTAAATATCTCCCATACAGCAATATATAAAACACTGAATATCCAAAGATCTCTTAAGCAAACTCAAAACCAAATCTTATTTCATTCTCACTGTGTTTCTTAACAGGAATCGAGAGGAATCTGGTCTTAATATTGATGACTGGTATAATACTCTCGATGCAAAAATAAATATATTCTATATAAATTATAACACTTTGAAAAGAATTTATATAAAATTAAGTCACTAGAAAAATATTAAGTCTGAACAAAACTTAGAATAAGACAAAAATGTTACGATCTGAAATTATAAAAGAACTTGATTTCAACTATTATATCTGAATAAACTTTAAGCCAAGAAAAGAAAAATTGTAATTTAAAAAATACAAAGTTTAAGTTTGACTCTTAATGAATAATAGTTAACCAGATCACTTTGCATAACCTATCCTGCCTACAGGGCCGTTTACAAAAAATTTTATACGATGCCAACACTCACCCTAATACAATGATTTCAAAATCACGTTTTAGTCTTGCGTGACAAAAGAATTGCTTTGGGGCACAGAGTCACTTACTGAACACTTTCAAGGAATAACACTGGGGTACTGGTGGGAGACAGAGGGAGAGAGTAAGGCTGCGGTTCTAACTTGATCTCTATGTCTGTCTGTCTCTGACTCTAACCCAACCTTGGGTCGCCCATATATGTCAAACCTAAAGGCTTACAGAACCTTTCAGGATCAAAGTCTGGTAGCGTGGTCGGTGCCCAACCGTCAAAGTTTCCAACTAGATAGAAATGCCAAGAGGCAAGTCAAGGGGTTTAAAGCAACTCTCAGATACACAGCAACGGACCCATGAGACGACTCTCCTAATTAGCTCTTCCTACCTATTGTCCCCGAAATAAAAAAAAAAAGATAACCTCCTTTCGCCAGGTATTCTCGAAATTTCGAAAACACGTGGTAAAGAACATTCCGAAGCACATGTTCTGAAATACTCTCAAACATGACACAATACATCATAAAATATAGAAAAACATTACCTAATCCCTTGTTCTTATCTCGCATGAATCCTACAACTCTTTCAAATAGACTACGCAAGACTTCATAGCAAACACGTGAAATAAAAAGTTAATTCTTAAAAAAAAAAAATACGTAAAATCTATATATTAACTAGAATAAGGGTTATAATGAAATTCACGACAAAAGTCTTACGTAATTAACATAAAATACTTGTATCTATATGAGAGGGGCTCATTTTACGGGATGGGTATCATCTCTTCACTGTACAAATGAAAACAATATACTTAATATAAATAAAATTATCAATAAACAACGATATTTACTCTACAATAGACCAGCATTGTAAATATATATATATATATATATATATATATATATATATATATATATATATATATATATATATATATATATATATATATATATATCTCTATCATCAGTGGTTACTAGTCACACATATCCTTTAACTTGCATCTGTCTACGGTCTTTCTGTGCCCGTCCACGTCCGCAAATTTTCATAGTTCATCAATTCATGGTCTTTTCTTCCTTCCTTTGCTTCTTTTTGCAATCTCTAGGGACCTATTCTGTTATTCTAAATGTCCATCTATTATTTGTCATTCTCATCATATTTCCGGCCCTAGTGTATTTCTTTCTTTTACATATTGTTATAATATCCATCATTTTTCTTTCCATAGCTCTTTGAGTTATAACTAAATTAGGTTCTGAGGCTCTAGTAAGGCTCTAGGTTTCTGAGAATAAGTTAAAACTGGTAGGATATCTCGTTAGATATTTTTCTTTTCATAAAAAGTGACATTTTACTTTCCCTAATCACATTTTGTTTTCCAAATTCTCTGTATCCCATGCTTACCCCTCGTTTAATTTCGGTCTTATGTCCTACGGAACACTTATAGTACTGTCTGTTCTAAGTATGTATATTCATTACACTCTCTAAAGGTTCATCCATAACTCTTATTTGTTGTCTCTCTGCATTTTCATTGATCATTATCTTTGTTTTACTTATATTCATTTTCAGTTCTAAATTTCTACTTTCTCTATTGAAATCTATCATCTTTTGTAATTCCTATGTCATCTGCAGGTCATAAGTAGTTAAGATATTCCCCATAATATTTATTCTCATATTTTTCGAATATAATTTTTTAAAAAACTACTTCTAGGCTCGCTGTGAATAATTTAAGAGGGATGGGGTCTCCCTGTCCAACTCCTTTCTCAATATGAATTTTCTCACTATCTTTATGTAGTTTTAGGATGGCTGTACTTCCTGTATAGATATCTTCATGTATACTGATGTAAGATTTATCTATTGCTTGTCTTTTAAGGGTTTTCATTACTGCTAAGATTTTGACAGAATCTAAAGCTTTTTCATAGTCTATAAATGTGATTTGTTATATTTTTTTTTCATTATATATAAGTAAATATATGCTATATATATATATATATATATATATATATATATATATATATATATATATATATATATACATATATATATGTATATATATATATATGTATATATATGTATGTATATATATATATATATATATATATATATATATATATATATATATATATATATATATATATATATATATAAACATCACCCACGAATGACATTCAATACTGAATTCTATCTTGGGAATATATATCCACTTGGAATTCATTTTATGGTAACAGCTTCTGGCTGGGTGGAGATTCGACCCCCACCTGTCCGGCCGGAAACCATGCCTTTGAAGACTCTACTGACTGAGCTATCAAGATATATATATATATATATATATATATATATATATATATATATATATATATATATATATATATATATATATATGTTGAAAATGGATTGAATATGCCATGAAGTTCAGCATTTACATTGATATGTATGATATAATTGAGTTACTATGCATGTGTTGCTGAACATATTTTTGAACTTATTTATAAGATGGTATTCCACAGAATAAAGTTTTAAAAGATAGAATCACATTTCAGCAAACAACCTGACTTAAGGGTGGTTGACACTTACGCACTTTTTTGTTGCGACGCGTTATGACGTGGCCTTGTGCCACCTCGCAAAACAACTCGCTGCAACTCATGGAAGGTCGTGACAAGACCTCGCAAGAAAATTGTAAAATGTCATGACGTCGCCAGATTTATAAAACCTGTTTGAATTTTGTAGTGGGGTTGTGCAAGGTAGATGACCTTGTGCCACATGCAAGCTGGGTTTTGTGACGTCGTGCAAACACCCCGTAGAATGTCGCCCATGTTCGTGACATTTCGTGCCACCTCGCGCTGGTTATAAATTCGCTTATAAGGGACGGCAGGGACAATTTCATCTATATTTTGGCCATTCATGTACTTGTATGTACATAATTCAATAGCCAAGGAAATACTGTATGCTATTCTGGGTTTTGGTCATACCTTCGTTCATACACATAACAAGTATAATTATGTAGATGAGAATGTGTATATGCATATATATCTGTGCGTGTATATATATACATGTGTGTTTGCATATATATATATATATATATATATATATATATATATATATATATATATATATATATATACGTGTATATATATATACATATATATACATATATATATATATATATATATATACACACATATATATATACATATATATATATATATATATATATATATATATATATATATATATATATATATATATATATATATACACACACATATATATATATATATATATATATATATATATATATATATATATATATATATATATATATATATATATATATATATATGTTTGTGTCCGTGTGTGTCTATAAGCTTTTTTACTACTTGTGTGCCACTAGTATAAGGGAATACTATATTTCAAGTATTAAAAGTATAATAATCATTCTGTTATTTTCCATGCTAACTCTTATAAACCTGCTATCGAAATAATGTATCAAATATTCGTTTTAAACTTACTACCAGATATATTGCCAGCTGTATTTGATTTGTTCAATACAATAGTGCCACCTAGTTTTTCTTTTTTATTGTTGTATGTGTATGTGCTTGTGTTCAGTTACGCAGTTTGGACACATTGCGTTATTCTCCGCTCTTCGTTTATTGATATTGCTATTTCTTATTAACCCCTCTAATTTATTATGCCATTTTCGGGAGCATCCACAAAATATTTTTTCTTGCTTTTGTTGATCTGTGTATGGATTTGTTTTATGTCTGTTCGTGTTTATTGTAATTTTTGTTATCCTTATTGCCGATTGTAATTGATTGTATGAAGATGACTTTTTAGATTGATTATCACTCTCATACAGGCTGAAGATATTTAGGTTCGAAGCAACATAAGCATCAATTGCTTTATCTAATACTCGTTGATAATTTCAACAATTAATGCACATGCTAAAATATAGTATAAACATTTGAGTTCCAACAAATATAATTTAGCGACTGCTAACTTTTCTTACATCCAATAAAACTATTTACAGTACATGATGCTTACCTGTAATAAGAAGAAAATCAATTCTAGATTTCATTCCATATCAATTGTTCATAAGAAACTATAGATTGAATTTGCTTTAATTGTATATGAAATAAACCCAAATCACTTTCAACAAAAAGGGATTGTTCTTGAAATAGATAAAGTAAGAACGGTGGCATTTATTATACGTCAAAGTAAAATATTAAATGTTTTTCTCGAGGATTTAATCACACTAGACTCTAGTGACTAGGGGAACTAATACTTATGATGGTCAGTAAAGTACTGAAGAACCTTCCCAGGTTTCAAGCACCCTGGTCCCTTAGGCACTTTTTATGTGACACTTCGTGACACCTCGCGGGTACCTGGTAACACTGCATAAAACCACCTCGTGGAACTTTGCAAAACATCGTAAAACAACCTCGTGACATGTCGTAAGACCTCGCATACTTACGTCACGACGTTGGCAAATTTTTGGGTGTTTTCACCTACGAGGTGGCACGATTGCAAGTCGTAACACGTCGCAGCTAAAAAGTGCGTAGGTGTCAACCTACCTCTACCATTTGTATATGTTTCGGAATTTTCATTTTCACTATTCTAGAAAATCTTTCATAGTAATATTAAATCTTTTAAGTATCATCGTAGCCAATCATTTTTCTCTTGATCCTAGCAGAGAGGAAATCGCTGACCTTCATGTAAATTTTGCTCGGTCGTTTAATGGAATTGCTAAATTTACGTCAAAAGAATAATAACTCACAAACATAATAATAATACACACACGCATATGCAAATATATATATATATATATATAATATATATATATATATATATATATATATATATATATACACACTCACACACACACATATATATATATACATATATATATAT
>NC_090752.1:30015695-30028195 GCF_036898095.1 Palaemon carinicauda
ATCTACGTCGACTTGCTCTTTCTGATATCTTTAGCTCCATGATGTTTTCAGTTATTCCTTCGATTTGCTTCCATGCTTGTATTATCATATAGCGTTCTCTTCTCCTGTCTAGACTGTACAATTTAAAAAATTGCAGTCTTTCCCAGTAGTCAAGGTACTTAACTTTTATTTTAGCAGTAAATGACCCATGTACACTCTCTATTATTGCAATGTCCTTTTGGTAGTGTGGGTACCATATCACATTGCAGTACTCGAGTCTACTACGTACATAAGTTTTGTACAGCATAATCATGTGTTCAGCTTTTCTTGTTTTAAAGTGTCTGAATAGTATTCTCATTTTTGCTTTACATTTAGCCAACAGTGTTGCTATTTGGTCGTTGCATAACATATTCCTGTTTAACATTACACCAAGGTCTTTAATTGCTTCCTTATTTGTGATAGTCTCGTTATTAGGTCCCCTATATGCATATGCCATTCTTTCCTTTTTTAATAATTTATTGATTCAAATTTATCGGAGTTAAATACCACCCTATTTATCTCCACCCATTCATATAGTTTATTTAGATCTCTTTATAATGAGTTCCTATCTTCATCACAAGTAATTTCTCTACTTATTCGTGTGTCATCGGCGAAACTTCTCACTACAGAGTCTTTAACATTACAGTCTATATCTGAGATCATAATAACAAACAGCAGTGCAGCTAATACCGTACCTTGTGGCACACGAGATATTACCTGACCTTCATCTGATTTCTCGTCATTTGCAACCACTATCTGTTTTCTGTTTTGTGGGAATTCTTTTACCCATTTTCCTATCTTTCCCAAAATATTATGCTTTCTTATTTTTTTTCTCTAATATATTATGGTTTACCTTGTCAAAGTCTTTTGTAAAATCTAGATAGACCACATCTGTGTCTTTTTCATTTATCATATTTTAATACATGTTTTCATAGTGTGCAATCAGTTGGGTTTGTGTACTTTTTCTAGGCACAAAACCGTGTTGACCTAAATTAAATAAATTATTTTCAACCAAATGATTCATTATTTTTTTTTCTTATTACCATTTCATACACTTTCATAATATGTATTCAGGTCTATAATTGCTTGCCTCTAGTCTTGATCCACTTTTGAAAATAGGGGGACTTAGAAGAATGGACACATCAAAATATCAAAAAAACCCCAAATTACTTTACTCCTATGCAGAAAAGATGAATAAAGGGAGATTAGGAATAGGCCCTTTAAGAATTGAAGGACGGTTAACGAATAGAAAAAAGAAAATATGCAACATATTAGCAGGAACATATAAGAGTGAATTCACGCCAAGAATTGCGAATGAGAATAATGAAACAAAAATGAGAGAAGAAAATATTGAATATCTAATGGATTTAAATATTAATGAAGGAGATATTGTGCAGGCTATAAGCAAAATTAAAAATGGATTAGCAGCCGGGCCAGATGGAGTTCCAGCGATTTTGTTAAAAAAAAACTTCATACACTATCACAAAGCCGCTTGCAATACTGCTAGGACAAAGTGTTGATATGAGCGAGATTTAACATATATCTCACTCATATCAACACTTTGTTTTAGCAGTATTGCAAGCGGCTTTGCGATAGTGTATGAAGTTTTTTATCAACAAAATCGCTGGAACTCCATCTGGCCCGGCTGCTAATCCATTTTTAATTTCGCTTATAGCCTGCACAATATCTCCTTCATTAACCCTTTAAGGTCCACCCTAGGTTTTATGGGAAACTTTAAAAATTCCTTTTAGTATGTTGTAGTATTAGAAAATACAAGAACTTTTTATTCTTGTGAACTTTTAAAAATTTTTCCAAATTACCGAAATAATTGCATGCAATGAAGTATCCCATTTGGGTACCTTGGGCGACTTTAGACGGACCACGCTCATCCCATGTGGGATCTATTAGACCATAACGGCACAGATTTTGAAGTTTCGCCCAACAGTTTTTTTATAGTTCCAATGTATAACAGACAGTTTTTTTATAGTTCCAATGTATAAAAGAAACACTTATATGGCTTAACAATTTAATTAAATAAGAAATACGTTACAAATACAAGAAAATAAAATATTCAATAAATATAAAAATACTATAAAAATACAAAAATACTATGAAAATGCAAAAAATATATTAAACCTTACTCATAATTGATAAAATAGAAACATTATAAAACTTACTTTAAAATCTATTGAAAAAGAGCAAAAAAATTACTTAGGAATCTTATGGAATAAAGCAAAACATTTTCGATTTTCAGTGAGGCAAAGGGCCACCTTGCACTCCTCACACATCCAGCGAGACCTGTTGATGTGGCCTGCAGTTGAACAGAACTTGCAGGTCTGCCTCATGGTGATATGCTTTGGCATGTGTAGGGTAGGGGCATCCTGGCGTGACTCTACACTTGGCACAACTGCCCGTTGGCCCCTTTTGGGCAAAGCGACATTCCTGGTACCAAGAGAATTCCTAGTAATCTTGAAGTTTGATGTCTTGAAACTTCTCAGTCAATTTGAGATATCCAGTCGGAAGTCCTCGTAAGGTTCCCTCAAGAAGTCTGGCTGTGGATGAATGAAGTCCGGCAGGGGCTGGATGTGAATGTCATCCTTCTTCCATTCAACAACACGAGGCCTCTTAGGGTTAACCTCACCTTCAACTTCAACTGTCTCTTCCACAGGCATCTCCTGAGGGGCAACAACATTGACCCTGCGAGCTGAAACAAGAATAAAGTAACATTAATGAAACAGTAAATGAATCACGTGTGCTGGTGTGTGTGCATGCATGTGTGTGCATGTGTATGTCAGTGACTATGCATGTGTATGTCAGTGAGTATGCATATGTGTGCATCTGTATGTCAGTGAGTATGCATGTGTGTGCATATGTATGTCAGTGAGTATGCAAGTACACAAATAAGTTTTAAAAATACCCATTGTTTACAAAAATTTAAAGAGCAACACAATGAAAATAAATTTAAAGAGCAACTATTGTAACAACGAGACTTTTAAAAAAGAAAATTAAACAAATATCTCTCTCTCTCTCTCTCTCTCTCTCTCTCTCTCTCTCTCTCTCTCTCTCTCTCTCTCTCTCTCTCTCTCTCTCTAAGGATGTCTCATACTAACCTCTAGCGTTGGGAGGGTCAAAAGCATCCTCCTGAGTAAGGCCTTCGTCAGGAACGTACGTAGGGTCGTCGTCATCACTGTTGACATCCAAAGGGCTCACGTTGACATCACTTCCTTCAGCGTCATTAGGGGCAACCCATGGTGTATGATCCTGAGTCTCCAATGCAGCGTTGCGATGCCCATAAAAGATATGGCCAGGAAACTGCAAGAAAAAAAAATTAAAATCATGTAATAAAAGAAAAATGTAACTTTGCCTAACAAGAACGTATCATTCAATACCTTGTAAGGTAATAATTTGTATGCACATGAGCCTAACATCTCTAAATAATCACTATTATTTCTATAAATATTGTTAAAACTATTCACAAATGTCTAAGACAATCACTAGAAAAAAATTGCAAAAATGATGTGCGTCGTAAAGGAGTGCCCGGGAGAACCGTTAAGATCCAATAGATCCCATATGGGATGAGCGTGGTCCGCCTAAACTCGACCGAGGTAGCCCATATGGGATCTATACTTTTTCCCATAGTCACTACGACACGTCAGTAACACTACAGCCCTTGAAACCCACATCAAAAGGTAAGCATATCACTAGGCTTCACTATCCTACAGTCACTGTGTACTTACCATGATTACGGAGGTCAGCGGGGGGGGGGGGGGGGGGGATATGTGGACGTTACTGCGACGCGTTTTGTCACTTTTCCAACTTGAGCACAAGTGAGGTGTCTTTGGAAGGAGCTACAGACTTGGCGAGAAGGACAGGCGGCTTCTGATTGGCTGATTCGAAGAGCAGAGGAGTGTCTCTATGAGTTGCCAAAGCGTCAATTTCAGACAAGCATAAACATGTTCACCACAACTACCCAAAAGTAGCTGTTTTAAAGATCCCGTTTGGGCTACTTGGTCGTTTAAGGGTATATCCATTAGATATTCAATATTTTCTTCTCTCATTTTTGTTTCATTATTCTTATTCGCAATTCTTGGCATGAATTCACTCATATTTTTCTGCTAATATGTTGCATATTTCCTTTTTTTTTATTCGTTAACTGTCCTCCAATTCTTAGAGGGCTTATTCCTAATCTCCCTTTTTTCATCTTTTCTGCATAGGAGTAAAGTACTTTGGGGTTTTTCTTGATATTTTGAAGTGTCCATTCTTTTAAGTCCCCTTTTTCATTTTCTTTCGACTGTATAATCTTTTATTCTGCTTTTTCTATCTTACTTTTTATTCTAATTTCCAATTTTCTGAAATAAAATCCTTTTGTCTCTTGGTATGCATGTCTGATGTTTATTTTTTTTTTTCGGTACACATTTTTCAACAATTCTTTTCCAGTATTTTGTACAGTATATCCGTATTTACCTGTATATTATCACTTACTAATACATTTTTCCAATACACTCTGGTGGATATACGAGGTGTCTCACACTGAGGAACCTGGGGGAACGCAAACATAGAATATGGCAATAAGATAATAAGGCACTGCCAGCAATTCATAGTTGAAGGTAGAGTAGCCGGATTCCACCTTGGATTGTTTTCTACTGAAGATTGCCAATGGGCTGGATGAGCCATTGACCACCTTCTCGAGTACTGCTCCAATAGCAACGTTGCTGGCATTGGTGGAGAGAAGAAGAGGGGTATGGGGCACAGGAAAAGTAAGAGCAGTAACAGTTGATAGGGAATTCTTTACATTTTAAAAGGCTGCTTTCTAAAGGGACCCCACTTTAAGTCTTTTGGCTTCTCCTTGAGGGAGGCATAGAGGGGGCAGGAATGGCTGCAATGGCTGGCAGGAACTAGTGTGAATAATTTATCCTAAACAAGATTTCTTGTTGTACTTCGACAGTTGAAGGCATGGGGAAGTTCTGATACTTTTACAGCAAGAGGGTGGAAGCCTTCAGGAGTGATGCGGTGACCTAAGAATAATATACCTTGTTGGCACTAAATGCACACTTGCCTTACCGGATTACAAGGACGTTCTGTTTTAGGTGGTCGAGACCCACGCGTAGGTGAAGGAGGTGTTCCTCTTTGGAGGAAGAGAACACTAGTGTGTTGTCCATATACCATATGGAGAAGGGAAGGGCCACAAAGGCTGAAACAGGCGTAATTGAATGTGTATGTACCAAGGAGGGTGGTTATTGAATAAAAAATGCCAGATAACTTCAAATCGTTCATTCATTCGTTTAAGAGGTCAAAAGTGGAGAACTCCTTTGCTTCGTGCAAGTAAGAGGTAACATTAGTGATGGTGGGGTGGGGTTAGTAATCAGGTTCTGTTTACATGTTCAAACACCTCTAATCCCCATAATTTTGCAGAGAACCATCCCTCTTCAGAATAATGTGTAAGGGTGATGACTGTGGGCTTTAGTCCTTTTGGTAAAGGCAGATTTCTTCCTAATCGGGTTGTTGAATCAGTAGAACTTCAAAAGTTCAAAGTTGGAGCAAATGATTTTTTGTTGACCAGGCGGACATGAGTCTTTTTATAGTTTATATATGACATATTTGTTGTTGACGTTATTAATAGTTTATATATGATATATCTCTTTTGACATTACCTTTTTTAGAATGATTTATTGTTAATTTGTTCTCTTCAGTTATTTATTTCCTTATTTCCTTTCCTCACTGGGCTATTTTTCCCTATTGGAGCCCCTGGGCTTATAGCATCTTGCTTTTCCAATTAGGGTTGTAGCTTTGATAGTAATAATGATAGTAATAGTACAGCAAACGTTTATTTACTGGCTTCCAAATAATCTGAGGCCAGATGCCTGAATCTGGCAAACACAGGGGGACCTGTAGTCTTGATATGGGGATAAATACCTTGTTTGGCGGAAACCGTGGACATTTGGTGAAGTTCTGGATGGAAGAATTACAGGTATGACGTGAGGAGGTATGCATAAGTATCCGTGGGTGTGTTGATGCGGAGTGCGAGGTCGGAGTGGGTGCATTGAAGAGGTGTTGACGAGTATGAGTCTGCGTTGACTAGCCGTCAAGTGGCACATTTACCAGGAGAAGGGAATGGGTGAGGAAATCTGCTCCGAGTAATGGCACCGTTATGTTGGCAATGGGGAATTCCCAAACGATAGTATGAGTGCCTCGTACCTATAGATGAGATCTCAGATACGTTGGCAGCTACCATGTGGACGTGGGCAGACTTAGAATGACTACATAATGTCCTGGAGAGTGACATTGGTAGAAGGCAATGGCAAGCATCAGAATCTACCAAAACCCACGCACCCTTATCTTCATAATTTAAGAAAAAACAAAGATTTGGGTTACACGGGAGGCCACCGTCCCAAACGATGGCCTACTTACAAGTTTTTTGCCCACTGACAACCGTCTGTACATTTCCTTATAGCAGCCCAAAATCTGGAGTGGTAGTAGCAGAACTCGGGCTGAAGGGCATCATTAAGTGGCTGTAGAGGTCGTTGATTGAAGCGTGAGAGAGGGGAGGCATATATTGGTGGTAGGTGGCTTTGTCGCTGCTCTGGCATATCATTGGGTAGGCGTCTGTGTCTTACAACATTCACGCCAGCTTCGGTCAGTGTCGAATAGTTATCCTCTTCATCAGGAGTGGAGGTATTAATGGAGTCTTAAGGGTGGTAAACTGGCTTTTCATAAGGATGTCGACGAAGTAGATTCACTTCCCGAGGAGAGCCATCTGCGGCTGATTGCAGGCAACCGATACTGGTCATTTCCCTGATGGTGACCGAAGCCTTTTGGTCCTCGAACGACTGTTGAGAGAGCTGAAAAAGCTTGGCTATACGGGTGGTTGGAAATGGTGAGTACTGCTCCAGGAGGTATGTTTTGAGGGTGTCATATGCTATTTGGGCATCCCACTGGTCACAAAGCCAATTGGAGATATCTTGGAATTTTGACCTTGGGGATCGCCACGAGGTCATAGTCTGCTTTGTGCTTGAGCGACTCATGCCCTTGATACGAAGCTGAACTTTGGCGGGCTGGAAACAAGCTAACGCTTCTCTGTGGGCAAAGGGTGGCATTTTCATCGATGTGGTGTAGGTTGAAGAGTGGTATCGTAAAAAGAGTAGGGCACACGGAGGGAGAAACGTAGGTGGAGAGCTTTTCCACTGGTGGTTACCAGTATCGCAAGGTACCTAACAGGAAGGTGAGGTGAATGCAAGTGACTTTATTCAAGAAGATAACGAGCTTTTATACAAATAGTTGAGTACAACAATGGCAGAAAAATTACAACAATGTGAAACATAAAATGAAAAGCTTGAACAGGTTTTTTTCCATTATCAGAGAGGGAGAGATCGAGAGATAACAAAAGCAATAGCATTACAGTGTATGAATGTGTATGAAACACGTACGGTACACTCCTTTCCGTCTATCTTTAACATTAACTGTCACCCAGATTACCCCTGTGTAAATCGATGGTGTTATTATTATCAATATTGGGTACTAAAAATCCACAGTTATATAAGTTCAATATTTCAAAAATAGAGAAGCTTTCGCGCTTTTTACAAAGTGCTGCTTCAGCTAAAAAGGTCTTTTGTAAAAAGAGCGAAAGCTTCTGCATTTTTAAAATATACAACGTATGAAAATGAGAATTTTTAATGCCCAAGATTGTTAGACACGGCATGGTGTTTCATTCACGTGATTATTATTATTATTATTATTATTATTATTATTATTATTATTATTATTATTATTATTATTATTATTATTATTATTATTACTTAAGTTAGAACTCTGGTTGGGAAAGGACTATGCTATGTCTCAATGCCTTCAACAGGGAAAAATAACCCTGCGAGGAAAGGAAATAAGGAAATAGATAAATGGATAACGAATATAGAATATCTTTAGATCTGTAACATCGTTAAGATATATATTGCATACATAAACTATGAAGTGAGACTCACATCAGCCTGTTCAACATAAAAACATTCTCTGCAAGTGTGAACTTCTGAAGTAACTCATCCAACTTCCTGATTAGCAAGATCATTCCACAATCTGGTCATAGCTGGAATAAAAACTTTAAGAATGCTGGGTAGTATTGAGCCTTATCATGGAGAAGGTAAGACTCTTAAAATTAACTGCACATTTAGTACTACGTACTATGGATAGTACAGTCGGGGAAGATCCGAAAGCAAATACTGGTCAGAATTATGGAAAATCGTATGCCACATGCATAAAGAACTAACTGAACAATATTGCCAGATATTTATATCTAGATCAGGAGTAATAAATGTAATAAACTTTAAGTTCCTGTCCAACAAATTAAGATTATATTCAGCCGGCGAAGACCAGACAGAACAACAGTTACAAACTCGAAACGAGGTAAAATGAAAGAATTAAAATATTATTCAGAATAGATAAATTACCAAAAATCTTAAGACTTAAAAAAAACTGAATTTTTGTGCAATTGAAGAACAAGAACAAACATAACTGAATGCTCTGTTGTCAATGCACATATCAATTTAACGTTGATTCACTGCGGCACTTTTTAGGGCAAGCAATGCGGAATTAAAGCGTATCAGTCACTCCTAAGATGACATCTGCTATCAACACCGTATGGTAGAAGAATGCATTATAGAGGAAATGGAAGGGTGTGACACTATGAATGTAAAACGTCTCAGATTATGATAGAAAATTCATGGCCTTATCAGTATTTATCACTGGATGAAATTGCATTGTATATGAGCTAGGGTCAAGAGGAAAGACGGGGGCTAGCATGATTTACTGGGCACTAGATGGCTAGAAAGATTCTGGCAGCACTCTCTTCAAGAAGAATATATTCATACACTCAATTCTCGTTATGACGAATTTTGAATAAAACTGACAAAATCTGAAGTACTGAAAGTTTACAAAACAGAAAAAAAGTTCAATTGTTAGTAAATCTTGAAAGCGGTGTAAGCATGAAGCGTCGGACGAGGAGTTTGGTGTCGGAACAACAAATATTTATCCTCTTTTAAGCAGTGACTGTACTTTAAGTTATTTTGATTTTATTCATGAAAAACGATCGAATGATTAACACAAGAATATGATGGTGAAAATCATTTTTAATTTATAGGATATCAGATAAATCATCAAAAATTTGCCAATGGGTAATCCCGAACCTCCTTTAATCCGGAAATAATTTCGAGGATCGATTGAAATCAGCTAATCTAAATCCTTTTTTGACAGATGACATCGTTGAAGCTTGAAAATTACCGGATTAATTTGGCTGTTGCTTTGTTTCCCTCAAGTCAACCAAAGATAAGACCTAAACCTCCAACCAGTGAATATTACTCATTAATTGCATATTAAAGCTAAAGTTACTAAGTGAATAAGCTTTTTTTCAGGTCACTCACAACTCTGCTCAAAGAACGTTAATGCTTAACGGTACACTCTATCTTATATCTCTTCTTTTTTTCTGAAGTTTTAATAGTTTATATATGAAAAATGTAATTTAATGTTATTACTGTTCTAAAAATATTTTATTTTGATTGTTTATTACTTCTCTTGCAGTTTATTTATTTCCTTGTTTCGTATCCTCACTGGGCTATTGTTCTCTGTTGGAGCCGTTGGAATTATAGCATCTTGTTTTTTCCAACTCAGGTTATAGCTCAGCTTGTAATAATAATAATAATGATAATGATAATAATAATAATAATAATAATAATAATAATAATAATAATAATAATAATAATAATAATAATAATAATAATAATAATAATGTCAGCTTGCTGATGCAATACTCATGTTGCCTAATATAAATTTGAACATATTAGTAATCTACTATTGGAAAAAAAAAACAAGGAAACAATTTGAACATTTATCTCTCTCGGTTTTGACTGCATATGTAAAAGTTATTCTAGTAATAGGTTTCGTCTATTTCGGCCAGCACATGTCTCTTGCACTTGTTTACATTAAATTATCTACATTTGGCTTTACTCCATAAAAACGCTTTCGTCGCAGTATTGTACTATAGGCCTTTCTTGTATCACCCTATGCTACTCTGCCAGATGAACGAAGTCTGTAAGCTCTCTTATTTGAATTTCTAAAAGGGCGTTTGCTGATATTTTCAAACATTCTCTGTGTATTTGAAAAGTATTTTGATTGTATTACTGCTAAATCATATTATTTATATAAAAAATTTGTTTACATCAAAAGACAAACAGAAAATAAAATAAAAGATGAACATAATTTTCATATCTAGCTCTGTTTATTAATTCCCTTTTCATCAATTTTCTTGGCTTAGTTAATACACTGTAACAGATTTGCTGCAAAAATATACGTCGAAACGGACCTGTATTTACTTTGATATTTCCTTACAGACCTCTATTAACTTGGATATTTTTTTGTGTTTACCCTAACCCCCTTTTCTTTCACAGATAGCATTTCTTAAGTTTTACTTTGCTATTCATAACTTTTTTATTAACAATTGGAACCGATCTAAATGAATATCTAAACGACTGCTTTCATCTTTGTATCGCGTCGTTGGCATTGAAGTTACTGTCGTACATCGGCTTGTATTCGTCGTTACTGTCAATGTATACCTTATTGACGAGAAGTAGAAAAAACGTACTGACCATAATAGAAAAGGAATAGTGTAGATTATTGAATTTAATATGATAGAACGTAACTTGTAGATGGATTAGAAAGAAATTGTATTTTTGCCTTCTTTGGTAATTTTACTTTTTAAAGGAAACGTCAATTATAGCTTACAGTCGTATAAATGAATGAATAATATATAACTATATCGTAAGGACATTAACTATTGGGGATTTTTTTAGCCAGATCGAAGGTCGAGGTGCTCTTTGTTAACCCCCGTTATGCCTTGTTTGGCGTTTTACTACCGTCTGACTGTTTACAAATTAATCGCGTACTTTCATTTCCAAGGGAAATCGAACCAATAATTAAATATAAAATTTCCCAGCAATGTATGGTGTTTTAAAATTAGCAAAGGAAAAAAAAAAAGGTTACGTCGTTATTTTCATGTGTTTATTTAAAAAAACGACCACTGCTTCAAACGAATCTATCGCAGATAATAATGTATTTTATATATAAACATACTTTAAACTTGTTGGGTGTTCAAATCAATAAAAATTATAATGAAGATGATGATGATGATGATGATTATTATTATTATTATTATTATTATTATTATTATTATTATTATTATTATTATTATTGAATCCTTTGACTAGCCCGACAGTACTACGTTGGATCCCTTTCTCTGGTTATAGCTGATTCTTTCTTTGCCTACACATACACCGAATAGTCTGGCCTATTCTTTTCACATTCTCCTCTGTCCACATACACCTGACTACACTTGAGATCACCAAACATTTCTTCTTTGTCCAAGGGGTTAAATACTGCAATGTAATGATTCAGTGTCTAATTTCCTCTTGGTAAGGGTTGAAGAGAGTCTTTAGCTTTGGTAAGCAGCTCTTTTAAAAGTGCACCCCAAAATCAAACCATTGTTCTTTAGTCCTTGGTAGTGCCATAGTCTCTGTACCATGGTCTTTCACTTTCTTGGGTTAGAGTTCTCTTGCTTGATGGTACCCTTGGGCACACTATTCTGTCTTTATTCTCTTCCTCTTGCTTATACGAAGTTTTTATGGTTTATATATGATAAATCTAATGTAATGTTGACGCTGTTCTCAAAATATTTTATTTTGATTGTTATTACGACTCTTGTATTTCATTGTTTCCTTTCCTCACTGGGCTATTTTTCCCTGTTGGGGCTCTTGGGATTATAGCATCATGATTTTCAAATAAGGGTTGGGGCTTAGCTAGTAATGATAATAATTATAATAATATCGGACACCCTTTCCCGCATACAAAACTGTTTGTCTGTCCGTCTGGTCTTCCTAGCAACAGATCCAAATGCCTAAGGAAATGAGCTCTCTCTCTCTCTCTCTCTCTCTCTCTCTCTCTCTCTCTCTCTCTCTCTCTCTCTCTCTCTCTCTCAAATAGCGACCCCGTCGCCTCTACTCGAGAAGATGAGCAATTTGTCTTGGACTATTTCCTGCTACCAATAAGTGTATTGAACAATATCCTGGCTACCTTTACATTTGTAACTTATTTTACTCTCCTCTTGGTACTTCGTTTATTCTTTTCTCCCTAATTGTATATTTATTCCCGGTGTTTAAATGGCTAATGTAAAAATAACAATTACATTCCAAATTTCTTTTCACACTGTAGTTTGGTAAATGAAAAACAAGACAAACTCAAATAATGAAATGGAAAATGAAGCGCATTTTTCATGGAATGAAATCCGCATTAAACTTGTCGAGGCAGATGACATTTGAAATCAGGGTTGATCCTTTAAATCTGACGCGAATTTTTTACTGCTGAATTTTGGGCGCAAGGGAGGGCCATATTTTTTCCCAGCGTCACTGTGGAAACGAGGATTTCCAGATAAATTTACGGCTTATGTA
>NC_090752.1:30030695-30043195 GCF_036898095.1 Palaemon carinicauda
TCATGCAATGATATTCTCATAATCCACCTCAGCATTTTCATCCCTGTTCTCTTAAGCTTTGCTTTCTGTTTTTGTCTTAGATCCCCTGTTTCCGATCCATACAATATCGCTGCTCTTATTACTGTACTATAGATCTTGACTTCTAGCTTGATTGGCATTTACTTATCACATAGAGCTCCCTCTCTCCCTTCACTCCCTGAAGCTGCCTTTCCCTAATCACATCTACCTCACATTGTCCCTCATAACTTATAGTAGAACTCAAGTATCTAATTTGTTCCACCTCTTTTATAAGCAAGTCTCTACTTTCTTACATGGCTATCCTGTCCATATATCTTTCTTATTGCTCATCGTAAACTCAGTCTTATTCACATTAACCCTCAAGTCATCCCTCTCTAGTTGTGGCGGGGTGACACAAGAACAACCCCCACACCCTTGAATCATTAACTGACAAATTTCTCTTCAATACAAACTTTCCCCTTACCTTATCAGCACTGGGACTGTTGGACAAAAAGGACATAAAAACAAAACATAACCTTAAATCTATATTTCCTTATAGTCTAGAATATTTAACGAAAAAAAAACCAGCAACCATACTTATAACTATAACCTTAAAACTATAGTAATCACTTAAGACTAAAATAAACCTTATTTAATAAAATCTGAAAATAAATCACAAAAAATTAGCACTCACAAAAACCAACAAACAAAACCACTTTAACATATAATATATGTGTGGACACCTTCGTCCACACAAGGGTTAACAGTCCTTTAAAGCCCAACGCCACAACTCGGTTGCAACGCCACAATATGGCAACTCTGACTCTCAGTCAATACAAAAATGTATTAATTGATTTGTGTCGTGAGCGTTAGCATCATCATCATCATCATCATCATCATCTTATTCATCATCATATTCATCATCACCATCATACGTAATAAACAGATCCCCCCCACCAAAAAAAAAAAAAAAAAAAAAAAAAAAACAGTCCTGTGATCAATAGGTCTTTCGTTTCAAAGAGCAGTCAAATGGAAATCCTTTAGAACAATCCTGGCCATCAACACTATCTTCAATCAAAAAAAATTTCTGCTCTCAAAAGGAATAAGTAATTCCAAGGAGGAAATACGGTATGCAAAATGAAATACTCCTACCTAACTAAACTATCGCACTATCATCAAAGATAAATAATAAATTGTTCCTATCATTCACATTCACGACAAGTAAATATAAACAAAACTGTACTTACTGTTAAAATATATAATCACTTCCACACTGGTAAAAATATATAATAATCCAGCATTCAAATCACACAGAACTGACGCTTACTGCAGTCAAATAAAAAAGCCATTTACCCAAGACGTTCACCACTGTCGTAACCTAGCTTAAAATATAAACAAACAATCTCATTTATACCAACAGTCTATCTCACAACAAACAATACACTAACTACCTTTCGCTCGCTGACATAATCTCTCTCTCTCTCTCTCTCTCTCTCTCTCTCTCTCTCTCTCTCTCTGGATTTGGCATACAAAAAATAAATAAAAATAAAACAAAAATTAATCCTCCACATAGTCTCCTGCCACTCTACACCCCTTTTTTTACTCATTTTCAGCAGCAATCACCTTTCCTACCATTATCCCAACATTAAAGGATCTGTTGCCTGATGCACCCTCTCCAATTCCTTCTATCAAAGGCATCCCCCTTCATCAAATCTCTTCTCTCTACATCATCCTTCACTTTATCTTGCCATATAATCTTTGCCTCCCTGTCGATCTTTGCCCCGTAATATGTTCTTCCCAAGAAGCCCTCTTCACTCCCTCGTCACCATACATCTTCAACATGTGCTCACACCATCTCTGTCGTGACACTCATATTACCTCTGTAATCATTACTACACTGGCCATTCTTCTTACTTTATCATTTTCCAATCTTTCAAGCAGTGATAATCCTATAATCGTCCTTAGTGTTCTCATCTCTGTTCTCTTAAGCTTTGCTTCCTCTTGTCATCTTAGAGCCCACGTTTCCAATCTGTACATTAACACGGGTCTTATTACTATACATCTTGATATTTGGCATGATTGGCATTTTTTAACACTCCTTCTATCTCCCTTCACTTACCTTAGGCTGCTTTTATCATATACTCAACTTCAGTCACACACCCTCCCTCCTGACCTATAGTAGATCAAAAGTATCTACTTGTAAATTGTTCCAATTGTTTTGTAACAGAACCTGTACTTTCATGCATCGTTATCTTGTGCATACCTTCCTTATTACTCAACATGGTTTCAGTCTTTCCCTATTTTCAGCGGTAATCACCAAATCATCTGCAGATAGAAACTCCCAGACCTCTTCATTTCTGATCTTTCCGCTTAACACAACAATGGCCAACACATAGAAAAACGAGAATAATACTGAGCACTGGTGTAATCAAACACTAAATTCAAATGTTTCTGTTTCCCAAACATCTGTTAATACTTTTGTCCTTGTTTATTTGTACATCCTCGCTACCATTCTAACTAACTTCTCCGAGTCTTTCCTCTTCTTCAAGAACCAAAACATCACTTCTTTTGGTTTTCTATCATGAGTCTTTTCTCTATCTACAAAAGCACACAAGAGCTTCTGGTTTAACTCTAATCTCTGTTCATGTAGCTGCTTTACTAAAAGATGACAGCCACAATCCCTCTCCAACTCATAACTCTATTGTTGTATTCCCAATCTTTAAAATCTCTCTCAATCTATCATCTAGTACTCCCTTAAAAACTTTTAAACCATTAGTTACCATATTATATGACATCAATTTTCTGCTTTGATATAGATACCATTAAAGTCTCCTCCAAGTCATTAGGTATTAATCCCTCTTACCACGCTCTTACTAAAGTCAGCATCCATTCTTCTGCCTCTATAGTTAATATCTTGGCCATTTCAGTTTAAAACTCTGATGGACCTGGTGTTTTTTTTTTGTTTTTTTTTATTATACTCAATGCCCACCTCCCTTCTGAATTTCTTATCTCCATCACTGTCCCCCTCCACTGTGCTTCTCCCAACCACTCTCTCATTTTCAATGTAACAGTATTCAATCGTTGTTCACAATATTATCTCCATCTACTGTTAATATTTCATCTTTATGCAATATATTTCTATTTGGATCCTTGATAACTCCTGTTACCCCAAATATTATCTGCCTTTTTCTCAAATTTGAAATCTTATATACATCATATTCGCCCTCCCTTGTTCCAAGCCTTTCAATCAATTTTTTTCTACCGCTCTTCCATTAGCTATACATGCTTTTCTCCTAGTTCTCTTCTTTGTAACGTTCTTTATCACCTTGTGCTTGCCTTACTTTCCATTCCTGGAAAGCTTTCGATTTCCTTTCAACTCACTCTTACACCTCTTTTTCCCACTACCACATTTCTCCTTTCGACACAACATGTCCGCTGGTTCTTCCCACTAATTAGTGTTTCTCTTACACATATTTCTTTCATATCTACCCAAATATTTTCCACTCTGTTACCTTGTCCAATCTCCAAGTTCGAACCTTTCCAGTCGTCTCTCTCTCTCTCTCTCTCTCTCTCTCTCTCTCACAATCCTTCTAAACTGTTTATCCTTTTTTCCTGTAAGGCTCCAAGCCTTAATTCTAGCTCTCCTCTTTCTCTTCTTGGGTTATCCACTTCTCATCTTAAAATCCACCACTACCAGTCAATGCTGTTTACAGTTCATCACATTGTTTGTGTTAACTTCTCTAGCCATGATTTAATCTTTTTGTCTTTCAACTCCTCCACTTTTATAGGATATCAGGTGCTTATGCAACTTCGAAAATCAGGTATTCATAAATGCCAATTCAAAACTCTGAGCCATCCCAAATATAAACTCCCTATTTTCATTTGTAATTCCAAACCCTTTACCTCCATGTGCCCTCTCATATCCATCCTTTCTCCTCCCTAACTTGCCTTTCATGTCTGCTCCTATGATTAGCTTCTCCTCCTCTTTCACTGTTCTAATAGCTACCTCAAACTCTTGTCTAAATAATTCTCTTTCCTATTTCTAGCAACCCATCTGAGAGGCATAAGCTGAAATTATACTGTCTGATCCCTTATTATTGTCATTGACTTTTATCTTTCTTCGTGGCCAAGTGGTTTAGTCACTGTTTATACAAGCTTGCCGACCAGGGTTCGATTCCCGGCCGGTCACAAGCTCTTGTCTTTGTGTGATTTCGCCTGGGGCTCCGATCCTGAGGTCGTTAAGAAAATCCAGACATTAATGTATCAAAAATTTATATGGCTTATTTGAATATGAAAAACACGTCTAAATGTGCAAAATTTATCATTAATCGAATGCAAAGTAACAAACTACCAATTAGCTACGATGGTGATGATGAGTTGATTTCAATTCTAAGTACAAAACACCTAAATTCGACAGGTATAAGTACAGAAGAATTGTCATTGACTTTTATCTTTCTTCGTGGCCAAGTGGTTTAGTCACTGTTTATACAAGCTTGCCGACCAGGGTTCGATTCCCGGCCGGTCACAAGCTCTTGTCTTTGTGTGATTTCGCCTGGGGCTCCGATCCCGAGGTCGTTAAGAAAATCCAGACATTAATGTATCAAAAATTTATATGGCTTATTTGAATATGAAAAACACGTCTAAATGTGCAAAATTTATCATTAATCGAATGCAAAGTAACAAACTACCAATTAGCTACGATGGTGATGATGAGTTGATTTCAATTCTAAGTACAAAACACCTAAATTCGACAGGTATAAGTACAGAAGAATTGTCACTGACTTTTATCTTTCTTCGTGGCCGAGTGGTTTAGTCACTCTATACAAGCTTGCCGACCAGGGTTCGATTCCCGGCCGGTCACAAGCTCTTGTCTTTGTGTGATTTCGCCTGGGGCTCTGATCCCGAGGTTGTTAAGAGAATCCAGACATTAATGTATCAAAATCTATATGGCTTATTTGAATACATATATATATATATATATATATATATATATATATATATATATATATATATATATATATATATATATATATATATATATATATATATATATATATATACTATGCTCTTAGCAGTAGTTAACCGGAAGGAAAAACTAATGAGTAAAAATTTACATAAGTAATATTGGATTAGATTGAAATACCGAATAAATACAAGAGAATGTTGTCACTCCAAAGCAATTTCAAAGAAGGAATTGTAGGAATTACTCATAAACATTGATCTGGATTGACGAAGTAAAGCTTACGTATTCTTTTCAATCTTTATTTCTAATGTTTATTCCCTTTCATTGCGATGCTTACATGTATTATAACCAAAACTATGAGCCTAATTTACATCAAAGCTCCTTTCATTGGATTTTTTAACTAGTCGTTTCATCATTTGTTTGCATTTACTACACTAAGGGGTCAGTTGCCTGATGCACCCTCTCCGTTATGTTGGAGTTACTGAGATTTTGTGACACCAAGAGCCATTGACAACTATTTTCACTGGAGGTTCCAACAATGGAAATGGATGATATACCCTGTTACAAAGTCACATGCGCCTAGTTGCACTTAAGGTTTTACTCTAAGAGTTAGTGATGCCCTTTACCATTGATTTATGGTAACTTTAAAAGTCAGGGATGTTTATTAGCCCTGGCGATTATCACACTGAATGATGGTAACATACCTAGCACCGAACTTTAGAGGTAACAAGAGCAACTGATGCCTTTTCACACAAGAGGCTATCACACTGGAGGTTAGTGACAGTCCTAGCACTGAGATTTAGTGATACCATGATTAGTTGATGGCTAGTCACACTGGAGGTAGTTACATTAAAGGTTAGTGACCACTCTAGCACTGAGCTTCAGGGATATCAAGAGTAATTAATGCTCAGTGGCAATGGAGGTTGTGATACTAGAAATTGGTGACTTCCCACAACACTGAGCTTCTGGGACACTAAGAGTTATCAAAGCCCAGTGACACTACACTTTATGTATATAAGAAATTGTATTATCAAGAGGTATTGAAACCTATTTGCACAGAGTTCTCAACACACAGTCACACTAGACATTGTAACACCGGAAGGTAGAGACAATCTCATCACTTTGCTTTTGTGATACCAAGTTTTGTGGCAAAGGAAGTTGGGGACACCAATTTCAATGTGTTTTTTTTTTTATACAAAGACTGATCATAATCAATGCATGGAGGTATTGACATCACAAACGGGTGCCACTTCCTAGCACTGAGCGTTTGGGACAGCACTTATCAAAATTCTGTAGAATTTAAGGTTGACATGTGAAGTTAGTCACTTTCAAAAAAAAAAAAAAAAAAAAAAAAAAAATATTACTTAGATTTGGTGAATGAGGAGTCAACCACAATCCCTCCCACTAGAATTTACAACACCCAAAACACTGAGCTTTCAAGACATCACGACTCAACAACGCCCAGTTGTAGTTAAGGTTATGGCACCAAAAGT
Organism: Palaemon carinicauda; assembly: GCF_036898095.1. NCBI lineage: Eukaryota > Metazoa > Arthropoda > Malacostraca > Decapoda > Palaemonidae > Palaemon > Palaemon carinicauda. Next base: position 30,037,149 of record NC_090752.1, read on the forward strand.
TGGCAACACCTAATAGTACAGAGCTCATTCGATCTCAAAAGTCATTAACACCCAGCCGTACTTGAACAAGTGAGCTAGTGCCTGCTATAGTCGGTATATCAAGCAATATCAATAATGAATTATGTGATACCAAAGTCATGGAATGACAGTCGTTTTCGAGATCACAAGCCACCAAAAATTTAGTGAAGCCCTCTATTACTATAGGCTTTCCGGATAAATTTCCGTCTACAAAAGATCTAATTAAGCAAATGTAGCTGATGCAATTTATGATAAAAAACTTATAATGAATTTTGCAACAGCGCCCACTTTTCAGACTTAATAGTTATTGTAAATGTCGGTCATCTAGGATTGGAATAACAAGAATATACAGATAAAAACGTCGTTATGTCAATACATTTTTAGCGTCAATGAAAACAAACGGAACTTTCTCTTTATTCACAAAATAGGAACAAATGAAAATAAGCGGTTAGTAAATGCATTAAAAATTATTCTAAAACTTCGGAAAAGTGAAAAATAAAGATCTACTAGAAAGGAGGATCCGAATATTAAAAAAAGCTTAAAATCAACAAAAAGATAAAAGGGTAAAATATGTTTCAGGTGTATTTAGCTAAAGCTGTAAAGAGAAAAGAAAAGAAAAGAAAAAAAAAAAAAAAAAAAAAAAAACAGCCTTTTGTTGAAAGCTTCAGAGAACATGAAATTTTCAACTCTCAAATCAGAGAGGAAAAGTAAACTCGAGTTGTCAAGACACAAACCAAAAATTGCACTGAATTCAAGGCTCCGTTCAGGTTCAATCTACGTTTTATTTTTTTTTTTTAATTTTCTTTTACTTTCTTTTTTTTGTAGATTATGAAGAAAGAGGTGTCAGCTCTGTAGCCAATTGTAATTCAGTGTAGCGGTTGTACTGAACGACTGGTTCTGATTATTGAAGTTGACCTCAGGAAAATTTAGTTGATAAACTTTTATTGATGAGTCAAATTAATTATGGTTGGAAGTTTAGTTATTAAGGTTGCAAAATCTCCGCTTTAGAAGCTTGAATCGTTAATTTGGCAAAAGAAAATATTTTGGAAGACCATTTCCTATTTCGGCTAAGAAAACGTTTTGATAAATTCCCTATGTTAAACATAGGAAAATATTTTGGAAGCTCAGTTCTCCTGTTCTGCTAACATACATGTTTTAAAACCCCAATTACGAGGATTGAAGAGGAAAACGTTTTGGACACCCAACTCCTAAGTAAAGAATAGAGAGAAGTTGAGGAACCTCAACTCTAGGGTTATGTAAAAGAACATGTTTTGAAGCCTAGTTCTTGAATTGGGAGAAGAAAACTTTTTGAAATTTCAATATATGATTTTGGCAGGAGTAAATATTTTGGATATTTATTTTATAAATAGTAAAAAAATAAAAAATCATGGACACTCAATTCCTAAGGTCATTTAACAAAAACGTCATGGAATTTAATTTCAAAAGTTGAAAAAAAAAGGTTCATAGTCTCTTTTCCGAAATTTTTCAAAGAATATCGTTTTTAAATCCAAATTCCAATCTTTACTAAGCAAATCTTACTGAAATCTCATTTACAGAGTTAAAGAAATTGAATACCTTTCCCAAAGTTCAGGAAAAGAAAATATTTTAGAATCCCTTTTTCGAAGTTAAGCAAAGAAATTAGTTTTTAATCTAGTTTCCAAAGTTAAAAAGAAAAACAAAATTGGAATCTCACTTCCCACGTTAAAAAAAAAAAAAAAAAAACATTCTTGGAATCTCTTAATCAAAGTTGTGCAAAGAACAACGTTTTGGAGTATCATTTACGAAGGTAAATAAATAAATTTTTTACAATATGAATTCCATTATTAAACAAACAAAAGTTTAGAAATTCTATTTCAAAGGCTAAAAAAAGAAATATTTTTAATCTTTTCCAAATTTCAGCCAAAGAAAACGTTATGGAAACTCCTTTCCAGCGTTGATGATAGATAAATGTTTTGGAATCTAACTACCCAATTTAAATTAACTAAATCTTTTTGGTATTTCATTACTGAAGTTTAACAGAGGAAAATGTTTTGGAATGACATCGACAAAGTGAAACAACGAAAAACGTTTTGGATTCTTACGTCTAATGGTAAAAAAAAAAAAAAAATCTGGAGATTCATTCCCGAAACTAAACATAGATATATGATATATAAAAGGCATAGACGATAAGATATGAAAAATAAAAAAAATAACCGATAACGTCAATACTCAAGAGAAAATAATCTGATTAAGGCTAACAGATAAACTACTGAGAGTAAATAAGGTTTTAATTGTGGACGACAAATAAAGCATCATTTTTGTACAAGGAAAAAATTGATATTCACAAAAAAAGCAATTGCACCATCATCAAATAAACAAAAAAAAAATCATTGACGATGCATAAATCCGAGGTATGTTTTGTAATAACAATTATTTGTGGAAATATTATCCCTAATATTTCATGGTAATCAAAAAGTCAAATTCCAATGGCATATTCATATGATGGTTCGCATGATCTATGGTGTTATTTAGGCTGATGGTCCCAAATGCACGAGACTCATCCAACGAAACATTATGCATTTTCAATCATTTAATGGCCATTCATCCGCTGTTACTCTGAATTCAAATTAATGTTGCTCTAATAAATAATGGGACCTTTTGTCTTTTATTGTTATTAGTTATTACTTTCATTATCGTTTTTATTACTTATTAAAATGCAACGGGTAATCACGTAATGCAATTACTATTATATCTATTAATATTGTAATATCATTATGTCAAAAGTAAAAGACAACAACAGTTATTATTATCATTATCATCATTATTATGGTTAGGAACGAAGTGGTGAGAGTGAGAACGGGTGTAAGAAATGAGTTAGCGGCTAGAGTGAATATGAATGTGTTGAGGTGGTTTGGCCATGTGGAGAGAATGGAAAATGGCTGTCTGCTAAAGAAGGTGATGAATGCAAGAGTTGATGGGAGAAGTACAAGAGGAAGGCCAAGGTTTTGGGTGGATAGATGTAGTGAAGAAAGCTCTGGGTGATAGGAGGATAGATGTGAGAGAGGCAAGAGAGCGTGCTAGAAATAGGAATGAATGGCGAGCGATTGTGACGCAGTTCCGGTAGGCCCTGTTGCTGCCTCCGATGCCTTAGATGACCGTGGAGGTAGCAGCAGTAGAGGATTCAGCATTATGAAGCTTCTTCTGTGGTGGATAATGTGGGAGGGTGGGCTATGGCACCCTAGCAGTACCAGCTGAACTCGGTTGAGTCCCTTGTTAGACTGGAGGAACGTAGAGAGTAGAGGTCCCCTTTTTTGTTTTGTTTCATTTGTTGATGTCGGCTACCCCCCAAAATTGGGGGAAGTGCCTTGGTATATGTATGTATGTATGTATGTATGTATGTATGTATTATTATTATTATTATTATTATTATTATTATTATTATTATTATTATTATTATTCTTTGAATATTTTTTTTATTTTATCATTATTATTGTGGAGGATTTATTTTTTGTTTTATTTTATTTTTGGTTTTGCCAAATCCAGAGAGAGAGAGAGAGAGAGAGAGAGAGAGAGAGAGAGAGAGAGAGAGAGAGAGAGAGAGAGAGAGAGAGAGAATTTCATTTGCTTTAGTTTTGCTAGATCGCGCGAGAGTGTGTGTGTGTTTGTGTGTTTGTGTGACTGCGGTGCGCGCCGAAGAGCAAGTGGTAGTTAGAGAATGATCGTTGGTGGTAAGAAAGACTGTTGGTACAAATGAGATTGTTTGTTTACATTTTTTAGTTAGGTTACGACAGTGGTGAATGTTTCGGAGCGAATGCTTTTTTTGATTGACTGCGTCCTGAAGCAGTTGTGTGGTTGAATGCTGGATTATTATTTTTTGACCAGCGTGGAAGTGTTTTTGATTTTTCTGAGTAAGTACAGTTTTGTTTATCTTTGCTTGTCGTGATTGTGAATGATAGGAACAATTTATTATTTATCTTTGATTATAGTGCGATAGTTCAGTTAGCTAGAAGTGTTCGTAAGTGTTTTTCTTTTTTATTTTGGCAGGCTGCGATTCCTCCTTTGGAGAGACTCAAGTTAGAAATTGGACTGTTTTATTGGATTGCTGAACTGTTGATGACCTGGCCTGTATACGATTTTTTTTGGACTTTTATTGGATTGCTGAACTGTTGATGACCTAGGCCTGTGAATTGAGATTGCTGATAATAATGATGTTTATGATGAAGATGATTATGATTAGAACGACCACCCCAATCACTGAGACAGTTATGGCAAATGGCCACCGAGTGGATTGTTGACCACAAAGCTGTGGTAGTGGGCTGCAAAAGACAGTTGGCAGTGTGTGGACGACTGTTAGAGTCCATAAAATGTATATACGTACATATTTTGGTGTTGGTGGTGTGAGGTTAATGTTAAGTTTTGATAGTTTTTTTTTTTTTTGGTTTATTTGAATGGTGTTTATTGTATATTTAGTGTTAAGTTTTGGATGCAGTTGATTCTAGTTTTGGTGTAAGTTTTTGAGAATATAGTTTTAAGGTTATGTTTAGTTTTTTTTTCCCTTCTGTTAAAGAGTCTGGTATAGATAACGTAAGGGGAAAGTTTGTTTTGTTGAGACAATTGTCTGTAGGTGTGATTCAGGGTGTGGGGCTTGTTTTTTAAACATCCCGCCACATTATTATTATTATTATTATTATTATTATTATTATTATTATTATTATTATTATTATTATTATTATTATTATTATTATTATTATTTATATAAAGGAAATACTTAAATGGCTACAGAGATTACAACACAAATCAACATATTTACTCCTTCTATGATATCCTCTGATGAAATAAATGGCACGACGACCACTACTACTACTACTACTACTACTACTACTACTACTACTACTAATAATAATAATGATGATAATGATACTAATAACTGGCACTATTATTATTTATAGTAATAGTTCTATTCGCAGCATTAGCAGAATAATAAAGATAATGAGGTTTTCTATGATGTATGTCTGCTATTGTATTAGGACTTCCTCGCTAATTACCGGCACATGACATTTCTCGGGGGAATTTGCGAGTTACTGTGCTTCTGACACAGACCCCAGACATTCCATAACAACGTAATTAATGACAGGAAAGTTCCGTTCATCAGCCAAGATATGAATAATAGGTTGTTTGATCCATTTCAGTTTTATCAACATCCATATTTTATTTTTATTTCAGATCAATATAAAATTGTACGACTTTTCAGCGACTTTCTTTTCTCTTTCTACCAAGCTTTGAAATATTCTACATAACTTTTTTTTCTGATCCTTATAATATATATGCTTTAATTTCTTTTCTTCAAAAAGAACATTAATTTGTTAGTCTTGCTAGTCTTTGCTGTAGAAGTAAAACCTGTTCGTTTTATAATAAATATAAAATTGAAAACCAATGTTGAAAGTAATTCCTGCGATATTTTTTTTTTCATTGAATACCAAAAAAAGTAAACGTAAATAACAACACTTTTTACGGCAAAAGGGTAAATTTTTTTTCATGGCAGTAATGCAAATAATTGTGTATTAGATTTTTTCCCATCCATTTTATTCCAGTTGATAAAAACTATATTTTTTATCTGTGCAAATCAAATTACCCTCCAACATATCCTCGGATATGAAGCAATAAGCTCACTGAATTAATTTTTATAAATGTATTATCTTTTTCTTCAGCTCTGGTACATTTTTTTCCAACAAAGCTGAGGCATTTTCAAGTTTTATAAGAAAATAAAAGCATCGAATACAGGTGAAAAAGTAAAGACTATTCTTATTTCTCTCTTGTTTTATATATCAAGCATCTTGTACACTAGGAATATACATAAAAGCAACTTGATTTCAAAGCCAGCATCGCGTGCGTGCGTGTGTGCGATGGCATAGCCCCAGCACTTGCGCAATAACGTTTACAATTACTTGTATCTCGCATGAATAACAATAGTGAGAGAGCAAGTGATCTCTCTCTCTCTCTCTCGTCCTTAGAATATTGCTAAAACTGCAACGTATCTAGACTGAACTAAG
>NC_090752.1:30050695-30133195 GCF_036898095.1 Palaemon carinicauda
AACTCCGCCTATACATGGGTATATAAACTCCAAGAGAGATAGGACAGGACATAAGACAAGAGAGGAACTATGTCTGAAGTAGATAAGATCCAAGTCCTAACGAGATAGGAAACAGAGACCACTAGAAGTCTGATAGAGCCAGATTCTAACCTTCCCTTCAGACAACAAAACCCTATCTCTAAAACCATGTTATGGCTGAGAAGAAGAGACAAACTGAAGCAGCCAGTCCTTCCTGCTTGTGATGAGAAGTAGCCAACACTGCCTGCAGCCTGCCTTAGTTCAACAGTATCATCAAATTCTTGGAAGAAGACCTCTGATGTCCCTTCTTGATGCCACCTTTTTGTGACGTCTTCGAATCCGGTTATCGTGCCAGTTTCATCTGAACTTCAACCACCCTTCTGCAACGATCTCAAGCCTGAAGTCTCCGTACCAGTATCGTCTCAGTAACTGCAGAAAACTATTCCTTAAGTGTTTCTACTTTACTGACTGTTCCCCTTTTCTATTGGTGTCTTGATTGATTTGATTTGTCAGTTAAAGTAACAGAAGAAGTAACAGTAATTTTCTTTATAAGTTTGTGTATAAACATTTTGTGTTTTTTTCGTGAGTTTCTTTTTATATTCATTTCCCATGTTTTTATGGTGTTGTTGGAAACATTTATTTTAATTATTAGAAGAACCTGTAACGATTTTAAGATCATAACAGAGTCCCTTCATTTTCAGCTAGTATCATCCCGGAAATCCTGGGGCTTTCCATATCTTTAATTTTTGCGGACAGCTTCGACTTCAAACACACTGAATTCCTTCATGAGGAAATCAAAGTCTTCATCAGCTACAGCATATCATTCAAATTATTCCCTACACATCTCCATAAAACGTTATCTTTTTTCATCTTCTGTTGTTAAAACAGATTTATATCTCTGTTTGGTAGGCATTTCCTTCTTCTTCTTTGCCCCGGTTGGGATATCATTAATAATTCTATGAGTATTTTTTTCGCCATAGTCAGTTCCTGAATGCATGGCATTGTCAGCCTCATCTGCTTTACTCTCTAAATATTCTCTCCATTTATTCCTGGATTTTCTTTTGACCTCACTATCAATACTGGAATACTTAGCATGCTCTACTTTGTAATTTTCATTACTTCCTCGAGAACTCTCAACAATCAATTTCTGTATTTGTCTCCCTTTTATAGTATCCCAAGTACGGTATCATTTATATCATGATATCCATGGCTTTCTCCTTGTAACTGCGTGTCACAAGACTTCACTACCAACTAAATGATATATGTTCTTAATATTACATCATTCTTCATTAATTGTCTGTTCTTCGTCTCTTAAAGTCTCTAAGACTGCAAATCAATTCTTGCATTCAATTGTAAATGTTTCCTTGTGCTCTTCTGTTAAAAGCTTAGTTGTATCAAACCTAGGTATTCTATTTATCTTTCTGTTGGGTGCTTTCAGTTTTAATTTCAGTGTGGCAATGAGGAGCTGGTGATCAGTACCAATATCTGCGGCTGTATAGCTTCTTACATTTCTCTGAGTCCTCCTTCTCTTTTTATTAATGGTAATTTGATCTATCTGATTTTTGTAACTGCCATATGGTGAGGTCCATGTTTACTTGTATATGTTCTTGTGTGCAAAAACAGCACCTTCAATGATAAGATTGTTTGCTGAACAGAAACTTATGAAATGTGCTCCATTTTCATTTGCCATTTCGTGAAGACCCTCGACACCCATCACATTCGCTATCCCTTGATTATTTTTTTCTAACATTATCCTTGAAGTCACCAATCCCAATTTTCATATCTCCCTCAGGGATCTCATCTATTACCCTCTGCAGTTCTTCATAATATTCATATTTCCTTTATTCAGGGGAATCATTTGTTGTGGCATAGCAAACTATAATACTCATATTGCACTACTCTGATTTGAACTTTGCTTGTAACAATCTACTATTTACAGCTCTCTATTCGGTTGATGCCTTTCCTGTTCTTGGTGTCATCATCATTACTACCCCTTCTCTTGCAACTACATCTGACCTTCCTGCGTATATATATATATATATATATATATATATATATATATATATATATATATATATATATATATATATGTTGGTATATATATACTGCCTTGGTCTAAAGTTTCCTTTCTAATCCCCTTACAACGTGTTTCCCTTACGGCCAATATATCCAAACTATATTTCATAAATTCACTCTCCACTTGCTGTAACGTCCCAGTCTGATTCATAGTTTTAGCATTTCAATTACTTATTTTAAAATTTTCTCTAGTAATTATAAGCCACGAGATTCTTAGCAACCTGCTACGCCAAGGACTCGGGGCCACTTTGTCATCTTCTCTCTCCATGACGGACTAAATCCATAGAGGATTCATTGGGTAGATACATCAAAGGATTGCCAGTTCCTTGTGATGCACAGTGCCTATCTAACAAAGGCAAGTGATTTTTGCCAGCCCTTACTAATTCTAGTGTGATCAACCGCCCGACGTCAGGAGAAAAGTCGAAGAGACAGGTTGTCCATCGCCTTAAACCCAATCCGTCACCCTGCTGTCAGTGACTTCATCGAGAATTAGGAGGGCATTTCCTCCACACCCAAAGCTCCCATTATTCATATATATATATATATATATATATATATATATATATATATATATATATATATATTTATATATATATATATATATATATATATATATATATATATATATATATATATATATATATATATATATATAAACACGCTATGAAGATGGGCACCCGATCAAGCGGAGCAAATCCACATTTTGTGGTGTAACAATCAAGAAATTTCAGTTCGTGCTAGTCACCAGGGTACGGGACTAACAATCTCACCCCAATAACATGTGCTGAATACCGCAAGGGTAATAACGTCTGACATCCCAAAGTCAAGTGAAAAAAGGAGCTGGAAATATGAAAATGTAGCAAGAACCAATACTTACATGTAAATGAAGGTACACACAGGTTCATTTGGTCCTTGCTCTATTTCTTTAAATTCTATTCTTTAAGTTATTCTTCTTCGTAATACATTCCATTTAATGAATCACATCGGTGGCCAAAATAGAATTACCTACCGGAGAGAGAGAGAGAGAGAGAGAGAGAGAGAGAGAGAGAGAGAGAGAGAGAGAGAGAGAGAGAGAGAGAGAGAGAGAGGGAAATGTCCAGTGAAATACGTACACAAATTAGACACAGCTAATCAAAATTCATAGGTCAACGGTGCCATGTTGCAAACCGTAAACCATGTTAGAAGCAATAGCAATTTCTGCAGCCGCTGCTCAGCTGCCCGATTTCATCCGGTCGGCAAAGAAAAAGAATAAAAAAAAAAAAAAAAAAAAAAAAAGGTACGAGACGTGGGAGGGTGGGGTGGGGGAGCGGTCGAGTATAGCATCATGGTTGAATCCATTTTAGAGTATTTAAATTTTGTCCTTTGACTTCATCTTTCCGTATATATTCTGGAAGTAAGAAAAACTTGGGTCAATAGATGGAGGATTTTGGTATCAGGCTTAATTTTTTAGTTTTAAGTTTTTACTCATATATTCTGGACGAAAGAAAAAGAGGAAATAGACTACGATGAGATAAGGGTACCAGAAAGGAGGTGGGGTGGGGGTGAAACTTAGTATCAAAGTCGAATATTTTTTTTTAAATATTTTTTTTCTAATTTTCTTTTATGTTCGATGGTTCAGTTTCTCCTTTTCCATTTTATAATATTTTTCTTTTTATATTTTTATAAGAATTAATTTTTTTTTTTTGATAAGGACTCACCATGATTGTGAAACCGTTATGTTGGAATCGAAATTTAGTGATGTTGAATATATGCTATTTAGATAGTATATAAAGGCTTTACTTTTTAAGATTTTTCTATTGCCTATTTCCTATATTTTTAAAATTTTCTTTATTGTATCTAAATGACAATTGCTTGTAATACGGACTGAGTCTGTTGCCCGATACCTAAGTCCCGAATCTGCCCCATCACGAGTTGTATATTTATATCATTACTCAAATAACAATCTCATGTATCACATATAAGCTGCAAATAATTAAATGATTATACTGTATGTGCTGTATAATGAACACAGACATTACATATGCTGTAAAATAAATATATGTAACACATCAACTATACATATATCACATATAAAATGTACTACAAATGAGTACGAAGTATGTCAAGATCCTTGTTTCGCAATATTTCCTATGTGCACATTGTGAGAAACAGTACTGAAAAGAAAATAAAAGACTTGTGATGAAGGAAATTACATCGATATTGATATCAAATTATTCAAAACTGAACAGAAAGATTAACCGAGATTAAAAAGGTAAGGAATCTTAACCTAAAGTTTGTGTTCAAAACCGACCGATCTAAGACCAAAAACGCTACCTTCATATTTCACTGCGTTAAAAAATGAATTAATTTTCATTGGAAAAAATTCATATATGAATTTCTGCTATTCAAAGAACTCAGAAAAAAACACTGAAAAATGTTTAAAATCGTCGCCTACGAAAAGAAAAGGCAATGAAAGCCGGCCTGAATCAAATAGAATTTACACAAATCTCCTGAAAATACTTTAAAATGTTTTAGTTAGTCCTGAATTTCGGGGGGGAAAATAAAAACTGAGAGAGAGAGAGAGAGAGAGAGAGAGAGAGAGAGAGAGAGAGAGAGAGAGAGAGAGAGAGAGAGAGAGAGAGCATTAAAGAAATTCATTAACACGAGAGCGTAAATGTTTGGGGGGGGGGGGGGCGGGAGGGGGGGGGGGGGGGGTTCGGGGTGTGTGGGTGGGGAGGGGGTGTAAGGTAGCCTAATCTAATGCAGGTTGCGGCATCCTGTGGTCCAAATACACGGGGAGTGGGGAAGGGAACGTATATTTTAGTGGAAAGGTCTCTATAAATACACAGGAGTGGGGAAGGGTAAGTAAATTTCAAGGGAAGGGAAGGTAGGTTTTAAAGGAAGGGCCTCAATAAATACAGAGGGAGTGAGGAAGGGAAGGTAGATTTTAAAGGAAGGGCCTCCATAAATACACATGGAGTGGGGAAAGGAAGGTACATTTTGAGGGAAGGGAAGCTAGATTTTAAGGGAAGAGCCTCAATAAATACACAGAGAGTAGAAAAGGGAAAGCCGATCTTAAGGGAAGGGCCTCAATAAATACAAAGGGAGTGAGGAAGGGAAGGTAGATTTTAAGGGAAGGGAAGCTAGATTTTAAGGGAAGAGCCTCAATAAATACACAGGGAGTAGAGAAGGGAAGGTAGATTTTAAGGGAGGTCCTCAATAAATACCCAGGGAGTGGGAAAGGGAAGATAAGGTAGATTTTGAAGTAATGGCCTCAATAAATACACAGGGAGTGGAGAAGGGAAGGTAAATTTTAAGGGATTGCCTCCATGAATACACAGGGAGTGGGGATTGGAAGGTAGAGTTTAAGGAAAGGTAAGCTAGATTTTAAGGGAAGAACCTCAATAAATACACAGGGAATAAAAAAGGGAAGGTAGATTTTAAGGGAAGGGCCTCAATAAATAGCCCGGGAGTGGGGAAGGGAAGGTAGATTTTAAAGGGAGAGCCTCAATAAATACACAGGGAGTGGGGAAGGGACGTTAAATTTTAAGGAAATTGAAGCCAGATTTTGAGGGAAGAGCCTCAATAAATACACAGGGAGAAGAGAAGGGAAGGTAAATTTTAAGGGAAGGGCCTCAATGAATACTCAGGGAGTAGGGAAGGGAAGTTAGATTTTAAATGAAGGGTCTCAATAGATAGACAGGGAGTGGGGAAGGGAAGGTAAATTTTAAAGGATTACCTCCATGAATACACGGAGTGGGGAAGGGAAGGTAGATTTCAAGGGAAGCAAAGGTAGATTTTAAGGGAAGAGCCTCAATAAATACACAGGGAGTAGAGAAGGGAAGGTAGATTTTAAGGGAAGAGCTTCAATAAATACCCTGGGAGTGGGGAAGGGAAGGTAGATTTTAAAGGAAGGGCCTCAATAAATACACAGGGAGTGGAGAAGGGAAGGTAAATTTTAAGGAAATTGAAGCCAGATTTTGAGTGAAGAGCCTCAATAAATACACAGGGAGTGGGGAAGGGAAGGTAAATTTTAAGGGATTGCCTCCATTAATACACAAGTAGTGGGGAAGGGAAGGTTGATTTTAAGGGAAGAGCCTTAATAAATACACAGGGAGTAGAGAAGGGAACGTAGATTTTAAGGGAAGGGCCTCAATAAATACCCCAGGAGTGAGGAAGGGAAGGTAGATTTTAAAGGAAGGGCCTCAATAAATACACAGGGAGTGGGGAAGGAAAGGTAAATTTTAAGGAAATTGAAGCCAGATTTTGAGGGAAGAGCCTCAATAAATACACAGGGAGTAAAGAAGGGAAGGTATATTTTAAGGGAAGGGCCTCAATAAATACCCAGGGAGTGGGGAAGGAAAGTTAGATTTTAAATGAAGGGCCTCAATAAATAGACAGGGAGTTGGGAAGGGAAGGTAAATTTTAAGGGGAAAGGCCTCCATAAATACACAGGGAATGGGGAAGGGAAAGTAGATTTTAAAGGAAGGGAAGCTATATTTTAAGGTAAGAGCCTCAATAGATACACAGGGAGTAGAGAAGGTAAGTTAGATTTTAAGGGAGGTCTTCAATAAATACCCAGGGAGTGGGAAAGGGAAGGTAGACTTTAAGGGAAGGGAAGATAGATTTTGAAGGGAGGGCCTCAATAAATACACAGGGAGTGGGGAAGGGAAGGTAAATTTTAAGGGATTGCCTCCATGAATACACAAGGAGTGGGGAAGGGAAGGTAGATTTTAAGGGAAGGGAAGCTAGATTTTAAGGGAAGAGCCTCAATAAATACACAAGGAGTGGGAAAGGGAAGATAGATTTTAAATGAAGGGCCTTAATAAATACACAGGGAGTGGGGCAGGGAAAGTAAATTTTAAGGAAATTGAAGCCAGATTTTGGGGGAAGAGCCTCAATAAATACACAGGGAGTAGAGAAGGGAAGGTAAATTTTAAGGGAAGGGCCTCGATAAATACCCAGAGAGTGGGGAAGGGAAGTCAGATTTTAAATGAAGGGCCTCAATAAATAGACAAGGTGTGGGGAAGGGAAGGAAAATTTTAAGGGAAGGGAAACCAGATTTTAATGGAAGAGCCTCATTAAATACACAAGGAGTAGAGAAGGGAAGGTAGATTTTAAGGGAAGGGCATCAATAAATGCCCAGGGAGTGGGGAAGGGAAGGTAGACCTTAAAGGAAGGGCCTCCATAAATACACAGGGAGTGGGGAAGGGAAGGTATATTTTAAGGGGAGGAAAGCCAGATTTTAAGGGAAGAGCCTCAATAAACACACAGGGAGTAGAGAAGGGAAGGTAGATTTTAGGGGAATGGCCTCAATAAATACCCAGGGAGTGGGAAAGGGAAGGTAGATTTTAAGGGAGGGGCCTCAATAAATACACAGGGAGTGGGGAAGGGAACGTAGATTTTAAGGGAAGAGCCACAATAAATAGACAGGGAGTGGGGAAGGGAAGGTAAATTTTAAGGGAAGGGCCTCTCTAAATACACAGGGAGTTGGGAAGGGAAGGTAGATTTTGAGGGAAGGAAGCTAGATTTTAAGGTAAGAGCCTCAATAGATACACAGGGAGTAGAGAAGGGAAGGTAGATTTTAAGGGAGGTCGTCAATAAATACCCAGGGAGTGGGAAAGGGAAAATAGATTTTGAAGGTAGGACCTCAATAAATACAGAGGGAGTGGGGAAGGGAAGGTAGATTTTAAGGAAGGGGCCTCAACAAATACACAGGGGGTGGGGATTAGAAGGTATATTTCAAGGGAAGGGAAGGTATATTTTTAAAGGAAGCGCCTTAATAAATGCACAGGGAGTGGGGAAGGGAAGGTAGATTTCGAGGGAACGGCCTCAATAAATACACAGGGAGTGGGGGGGGGGGAAGGTAAATTTTAAGGGAAGGAAAGGTAGATTTTAAAGGAAGGGCCTCAATAAATACACAGGGAGTGAAAAGAAAAGGTAGAATTTATGGGAAGGGAAGGTAGATTTTGCATGAAGGGCCTCAATAAATACACAGGGAGTGGGGAAGGGAAGGTAAATTCTGAGTGAAGGGCCTCCATAAATACACAGGGAGTGGGGAAGGGAAGGTAGATTTTAAGGGAAGGGAAGGCAGATTTTAAGGGAAGGGCCTTAATAAATACACTGGGAGTGGGGAAGGGGAGGAAGATTTTAAGGGAAGGGCATCAATAAATACACAGGGAGTGTGGAAGGGATGGTAAATTTTAACGGAAGGGCCTCAATAAATACACTGGGAGTGTGGAAGAGGAGGTAGATTTTAAGGGAAGGGCATCAATAAATACACAGGGAGTGGGGATGGGAAGGTAGATTTTAAGGGAAGGGCATCAATAAATACACAGGGAGTGGGGAAGGGAAGGCTGATTTTAAGAGAAGGGCCTCAATAAATACACTGGGAGTAGGAAAGGGAAGGGAAGGTAGATTTTGAAGTGATGGCCTCAATAAATATACAGTGAGTGGGGAAGGGAAGGTAAATTTTAAGGGATTGCCTCCATCAATACACAGGGAGTGGGGATTGGAAGGTATATTTCAAGGGAAGGGAAGCTAGATTTTAAGGGAAGAACCTCAATAAATACACAGGGAGTAGAGAAGAAAAGGTAGATTTTAAGGGAAGGGCCTCAATAAATAGCCCGTGAGTGGGGAAGGAAAAGTAGACTTTAAAGGGAGGGCCTCAATAAATACACAGGGAGCGGGAAAGGGACGGTAAATTTTAAGGAAATTGAAGCCAGATTTTGAGGGAAGAGCCTCAATAAATTACACAGGAAGTAGAGAAGGGAAGGTAAATTTTAAGGGAAGGGCCTCAATAAATACATAGGGAGTGGGAAAGGGACGGTAAACTTTAAGGAAGTTGAAACCAGATTTTGAAGGAAGAGCCTCAATAAATACACAGGGAGTAGAGAAGGGAAGGTAAATTTTAAGGGAAGGGCCTCAATGAATACTCAAGGAGTGGGGAAGGGAAGTTAGATTTTAAATGAAGGGTCTCAATAAATAGACAGGGAGTGGGGAAGGGGAGGTAAATTTTAAGGGAAGGGCCTCCCTAAAAACACAGGGAGTGGGGAAGGGAAGGTAGATTTTAAGGGAAGGGAAGGTATATTTTAAGGGAAGAGCCTCAAGAAATACACAGGGAGTAGAGAAGGGAAGTTAGATATTAAGGGAGGTCCTTAATAAATACCCAGGGGGTGGGAAAGGGATGGTAGACTTTAAGGGAAGGGAAGGTAGATTTTGAAGGAAGAGCCTCAATAAATACACAGTGAGTGGGGAAGGGAAGGTAAATTTTAAGGGATTACCTCCATAAATACACAGGGAGTGGAGAAGGGAAGGTAGATTTCAAGGGAAGGGAAGGTAGACTTTAAGGGAAGAGCCTCAATAAATACACAGGGAGTAGAGAAGGGAAGGTAGATTTTAGGGGAAAAGCCTCAATAAATACCCCGGGAGTGGGGAAGGGAAGGTGGATTTTAAAGGAAGGGCCTCAATAAATACACAGGGAGTGGAGAAGGGAAGGTAAATTTTAAGGAAATTGAAGCCAGATTTTGAGGGAAGAGCCTCAATAAATACACAGGGAGTGGGGGAGGGAAGGTAAATTTTAAGGGATTGCCTCCATAAATACACAAGGAGTGGGGAAGGGAAGGTTGATTTTAAGGGAAGAGCCTTAATAAATACACAGGGAGTAGAGAAGGGAACGTAGATTTTAAGGGAAGGGCCTCAATAAATACCCCAGGAGTGGGGAAGGGAAGGTAGATTTTAAAGGAAGGGCCTCAATAAATAAACAGGGAGTGTGGAAGGGAAGGTAAATTTTAAGGATATTGAAGCCAGATTTTGAGGGAAGAGCCTCAATAAATACACAGGGAGTAGAGAAGGGAAGGTAAATTTTAAGGGAAGGGCCTCAATAAATACCCAGGGAGTGGGGAAGGAAAGTTAGATTTTATATGAAGGGCCTGAATAAATAGACATGGAGTGGGGAAGGGAAGGTAAATTTTAAGGGGAAAGGACTCCATAAATACGCAAGGTGTGGGAAAGGGAAGGTAGATTTTAAAGGAAGGGAAGCTAGATTTTAAGGTAAGAGCCTCAATAGATACACAGGGAGTAGAGAAGGGAAGGTAGATTTTAAGGGAGGTCCTCAATAAATACCCAGGGAGTGGGAAAGGGAAGGTAGACTTTAAGGGAAGGGAAGGTAGATTTTGAAGGAAGGGCCTCAATAAATACACAGGGAGTGGGGGAGGGAAGGTAAATTTTAAGGGATTGCCTCCATAAATACACAAGGAGTGGGGAAAGGAAGGTAGATTTTAAGGGAAGAGCCTTAATAAATACACAGGGTGTAGAGAAGTGAACGTAGATTTTAAGGGAAGGCCCTCAGTAAATACCCCAGGAGTGGGGAAGGGAAGGTAGATTTTAAAGGAAGGGCCTCAATAAATACACAGCGAGTGGGGAAGGAAAGGTGAATTTTAAGGAAATTGAAGCCAGATTTTGAGGGAAGAGCCTCAATAAATACACAGGGAATAAAGAAGGGAAGGTAAATTTTAAGGGAAGGGCCTCCATAAATACCCAGGGAGTGGGTAAGGAAAGTTAAATTTTAAATGAAGGGCCTCAATAAATAGACAGGGAGTTGGGAAGGGATTGTAAATTTTAAGGGGGAAGGCCTCCATAAATACACAGGGAATGGGGAAAGGAAAGTAGATTTTAAGGGAAGGGAAGCTAGATTTAAAGGTAAGAGCCCCAATAGATACACAGGGAGTAGAGAAGGGAAGGTAGATTTTAAGGGAGGTCCTCAATAAATACCCAGGGAGTGGGAAAGGGAAAGTAGACTTTAAGGGAAGGGAAGGTAGATTTTGAAGGGATGCCTCAATAAATACACAGGGAGTGGGGAAGGAAAGGTAAATTTCAAGGGATTGCCTCCATAAATACACAAGGAGTGGGGAAGCGAAGGTAGATTTTAAGGGAAGGGAAGCTAGGTTTCAAGTGAAGAGCCTCAATAAATACACAAGGAGTGGGAAAGGGAAGATAGATTTTAAATGAAGGGCCTCAATAAATACACAAGGGAGTGGGGAAGTTAAAGTAAATTTTAAGGAAATTGAAGCCAGATTTTGGGGGAAGATCCTCAATAAATACACAGGGATTAGAGAAGGGAAGGTAAATTTTAAGGGAAGGGCCTCGATAAATATCCAGAAAGTGGGGAAGGGAAGTCAAATTTTAAATGAAGGCCCTCAATAAATAGACAAGGTGTGGGGAAGGGAAGGAAAATTTTAAGGGAAGGGAAACCAGATTTTAATGGAAGAGCCTCAATAAATACACAGGGAGTAGAGAAGGGAAGGTAGATTTTAAGGGAAGGGCGTCAATAAATACCCAGGTAGTGGGGAAGGGAAGGTAGACTTCAAGGGAAGGGCCTCCATAAATAGACAGGTAGTGGGGAAGGGATAGTAAATTTTAAGGGAAGGGAAGCCAGATTTTTAGGAAAGAACCTCAATAAACACCCAGGGAGTAGAGAAGGGAAGGTAGATTTTAGGGGAAGGGCCTCAATAAATACCCAGGGAGTAGGAAAGGGAAGGTAGATTTTAAGGGAGGGGCCTCAATAAATACACAGGGAGTGGGGAAGGGAACGTAGATTTTAAGGGAAGAGCCACAATAAATAGACAGGGAGTGGGGAAGGGAAGGTAAATTTTAAGGGAAGGGCCTCCCTAAATACACAGGGAGTTGGGAAGGGAAGGTAGATTTTAAGGGAAGGGAAGCTAGATTTTAAGGTAAGAGCCTCAATAGATACACGGGGAGTAGAGAAGGTAAGGTAGATTTTAAGGGAGGTCCTCAATAAATACCCAGGGAGTGGGAAAGGGAAAGTAGACTTTGAAGTTAGGGCCTCAATAAATACACAGGGATTGGGGAAGGGAAGGTAGATTTTAAGGGAGGGGTCTCAATAAATACACAGGGGGTGGGGATTGGAAGGTAGATTTTAAGGGAAGGGAAGGTATATTTTTAAAGGAAGCGCCTTAATAAATACACAGGGAATGGGGAAGGGAAGGTAGATTTCAAGGGAACAGCCTCAATAAATACACATGAAGTGGGGGGGAAGGTAAATTTTAAGGGAAGGAAAGGTAGATTTTAAAGGAAGGGCCTCAATAAATACACAGGGAGTGAAAAGAGAAGGTGGAATTTATGGGAAGAGAAGGTAGATTTTGAAAGAAGGGCCTCAATAAATACACAGGGAGTGGGGGAGGGAAGGTAAATTCTGAGTGAAGGGCCTCCATAAATACACAGGGAGTGGGGGAGGGAAGGTAGATTTTAAGGGAAGGGAAGGCAGATTTTAAGGGAAGGGCCTTAATAAATACACTGGGAGTTGGGTAGGGAGGGAAGATTTTAAGGGAAGGGCGTCAATAAATACACATGGAGTGTGGAAGGGATGGTAGATTTTAACGGAAGGGCCTCAATAAATAAACTGGGAGTGGGGAAGGGAAGGTAGATTTTAAGGGAAGGGCATCAATAAATACACAGGGAGTGGGGACGGGAAGGTAGATTTTAAGGGAAGGGCATCAATAAATACACAGGGAGTGGGGAAGGGAAGGTAGATTTTAAGAGAAGGGCCTCAATAAATACACTGGGAGTGGGAAAGGGAAGGGAAGGTAGGTTTTGAAGTATTGACCTCAATAAATATACAGGGAGTGGGGAAGGGAAGGTATATTAAAAGGGATTGCTTCCATAAATACACAGGGATTGGGGATTGGAAGGTAGATTTTAAGGGAAGGGAAGCTAGATTTTAAGGGAAGAACCTCAATAATTACACAGGGAGTAGAGAAGAGAAGGTAGATTTTAAGGGAAGGCCCTCAATAAATAGCCCGGGAGTGGGGAAGGGAAGGTAGACTTTAAAGGGAGGGCCTTAATAAATACACAGGAAGCGGGAAAGGGACGGTAAATTTTAAGGAAATTGAAGCCAGATTTTGAAGGAAGAGCCTCAATAAATACACAGGAAGTAGAGAAGGGAAGCTAAATTTTAAGGAAAGTGCCTCAATAAATACACAGGGAGTAGGAAAGGGACGGTAAATTTTACGGAAATTGAAGCCAGATTTTGAGGGAAGAGCCTCAATAAATACACAGGGAGTAGAGAAGGGAAGGTAAATTTTAAGGGAAGGGGCTCAATGAATACCCAAGGAGTGGGGAAGGGAAGTTAGATTTTAAATGAAGGGTCTCAATAAATAGACAGGGAGTGGGGAAGGGAAGGTAAATTTTAAGGGAAGGGCCTCCCTAAATACACAGGGAGGGGGGTAAGGGAAGGTAGATTTCAAGGGAAGGGAAGGTAGATTTTAAGGGAAGAGCCTCAATAAATACACAGGGAGTAGAGAAAGGAAGTTAGATATTAAGGGAGGTCCTTAATAAATACCCAGGGAGTGGGAAAGGGAAGGTAGAGTTTAAGGGAAGGGAAGGTAGATTTTGAAGGAAGAGCCTCAATAAATACACAGTGAGTGGGGAAGGGAAGGTAAATTTTAAGGGATTACCTCCATAAATACACAGGGAGTGGGGAAGGGAAGGTAGATTTCAAGGGAAGGGAAGGTAGATTTTAAGGGAAGAGCCTCAATAAATACACAGGGAGTAGAGAAGGGAAGGTAGATTTTAAGGGAAGAGCCTCAATAAATACCCCGGGAGTGGGGAAGGGAAGGTGGATTTTGAAGGAAGGGCCTCAATTAATACACAGGGAGTGGAGAAGGGAAGGTAAATTTTAAGGAAATTGAAGCCAGATTTTGAGGGAAGAGCCTCAATAAATACACAGGGAGTGGGGGAGGGAAGGTAAATTTTAAGGGATTGCCTCCATAAATACACAAGGAGTGGGGAAGGGAAGGTTGATTTTAAGGGAAGAGCCTCAATAAATACACGGGGAGTAGAGAAGGGAACGTAGATTTTGAGGGAAGGGCCTCAATAAATAACCCAGGAGTGGGGAAGGGAAGGTAGATCTTAAAGGAAGGGCCTCAATAAATACACAGGGAGTGGGGAAAGGAAGGTAAATTTTAAGGAAATTGAAGCCAGATTTTGAGGGAAGAGCCTCAATAAATACACATAGAGTAGAGAAGGGAAGGTAAATTTTAAGGGAAGGGCCTCAATAAATACCCAGGGAGTGGGGAAGGAAAGTTAGATTTTATATGAAGGGCCTCAATAAATAGACATGGGGTGGGGAAGGGAAGGTAAATTTTAAGGGGAAAGGCCTCCATAAATACACAGGGAGTGGGGAAGGGAATGTAGATTTTAAGGGAAAGGAAGCTAGATTTTAAGGTAAGAGCCTCAATAGATACACAGGGAGTAGAGAAGGGAAGGTAGATTTTAAATGAGGTCCTCAATAAATACCAAGGGAGTGGGAAAGGGAAGGTAGACTTTAAGGGAAGGGAAGGTAGATTTTGAAGGAAGGGCCTCAATAAATACACAGGGAGTGGGGAAGGGAAGGTAAATTTTAAGGGGAAAGGCCTCCATAAATACACAAGGAGTGGGGAAGGGAAGGTAGATTTTAAGGGAAGGGAAGCTAGATTTTAAGGGAAGAGCCTCAATAAATACACAAGGAGTGGGAAAGGGAAGATAGATTTTGAAGGAAGGGCCTCAATAAATCCACAGGGAGTGGGGAAGGGAAGGTAAATATTAAGGAAATTGAAGCCAGATTTTGAGGGAAAAGCCTCAATAAATACACAGGGAGTAGAAAAGTGAAGGTAAATTTTTAGGGAAGGGCCTCAATGAATACCCAAGGAGTGGGGAAGGGAAGTTAGATTTTAAATGAAGGGTCTCAATAAATAGACAGGGAGTGGGGAATGGAAGGTAAATTTCAAGGGAAGGGCCTCCCTAAATACACAGGGAGTGGGGAAGGGAAGGTAGATTTTAAGGGAAGAGCCTCAATAAATACACAGGGAGTAGAGAAGGGAAAGTATATATTAAGGGAGGTCCTCAATAAATACCAAGGCAGTGGGAAAGGGAAAGTAGACTTCAAGGAAAGGGAAGGTAGACTTTAAGGAAAGGGAAGGTAGATTTTGAAGGAAGGGCCTCAAGAAATACACAGGGAGTGGGGAAGGGAAGGTAAATTTTAAGGGATTACCTCCATAAATACAAAGGGAGTTGGGAAGGGAAGGTAGATTTCAACGGAAGGGAAGGAAGATTTTAAGGGAAGAGCCTCTAAAAATACACAAGGAGTAGAGAAGGGCAGGTAGACTTTAAGGGAAGAGACTCAATAAATACCCCGTGAGTGGGGAAGGGAAGGTAGGTTTTAAAGGAAGGGCCTCAATAAATACACAGGGAGTGGAAAAGGGAAGTTAAATTTTAAGAAAATTGAAGCCAGATTTTGAGGGAAGAGCCTCAATAAATACACAGGGAGTGGGGGAGGGAAGGTAAATTTTAAAGGATTGCCTTCATAAATACACAAGGAGTGGGGAAGTGAAGGTTGATTTTGAGGGAAGAGCCTTAATAAATACACAGGGAGTAGAGAAGGGAAGGTAGATTTTAAGCGAAGGGCCTCAATAAATACCCCAAGAGTGGGGAAGGGAAGGTAGATTTTAAAGGAAGGGCCTCAATGTATACACAGGGAGTGGGGAAGGGAAGGTAAATTTTAAGGAAATTGAAGCCAGATTTTGAGGGAAGAGCCTCAATAAATACACAGGGATAGAGAAGGGAAGGTAAATTTTAAGGGAAGGGCCTCAATAAATACCCAGCGAGTGGGTAAAGAAAGTTAGATTTTAAATGAAGGGCCTCAATAAATAGACAGGGAGTGGGGAAGGGAAGGTAAATTTTAAGGGGAAAAGCCTCCATAAATACAGAGGGAGTGGGGAAGGAAAGGTAGATTTCAAGGGAAGGGAAGCTAGATTTTAAGGTAAGAGCCTCAATAGATACACAGGGAGTAGAGAAGGGAAGGTAGATTTTAAGGGAGATCCTCAATAAATACCCAGGGAGTGGGAAAGGGAAGGTAGACTTTAAGGGCAGGGAAGGTAGATTTTGAAGGAAGGGCCTCAATAATTACACAGGGAGTGGGGAAGGGAAGGTAAATTTTAAGGGATTGCCTCCATAAATACACAAGGAGTGGGGAAGGGAAGGTAGATTTTAAGGTAAGGGAAGCTAGACTCTAAGGGAAGAGCCTCAATAAATACACAAGGAGTGGGAAAGGGGAGATAGATTTTAAAGGAAGGGCCTCAATAAATACACAGGAATTGGGGAAGGGAAAGTAAATTTTAAGGAAATTGAAGCTAGATTTGGGGGGAAGAGCCTCAATAAATACACAGGGAGTAGAGAAGGGAAGGTAGATTTTAAGGGAAGGTCCTCGATAAATACCCAGAAAGTGGGGAAGGGAAGTCATATTTTAAATGAAGGGTCTTGATAAATAGACAAAGAGTGGGGACGGGAGGGAAAATTTTAAGGGAAGGGAAACCAGATTTTAAGGGAAGAGCATCAATAAATACACAGGGAGTAGAGAAGGGAAGGTAGATTTTAAGGGAATGGCGTCAATGAATACCCAGGGAGTGGGGAAGGGAAGGTAGACTTTAAAGGAAGGGCCGACATAAATACACAGGGAGTGGGTAAGGGAAGGTATATTTTAAGGGAAGGGAAGCCAGATTTTAAGGGAGGAGCCTCAATAAACACACAGGGAGTAGAGAAGGGAAGGTAGATTTTAGGGGAATGGCCTCAATAAATACCCAGGGAGTGGGAAAGCGAAGGTAGATTTTAAGGGAGGGGCCTCAATAAATACACAGGGAGTGGGGAAGGGAACGTAGATTTTAAGGGAAGAGCCACAATAAATAGACAGGGAGTGGGGAAAAGAAGGTAAACTTTAAGGGAAGGGTCTCCCTAAATACACAGGGAATGGGAAAGGGAAGGTAGATTTTAAGATAAGGGAAGCTAGATTTTAAGGTAAGAGCCTCAATAGATATACAGGCAATAGAGAAGGGAAGGTAGATTTTAAGGGAGGTCCTCAATAAATACCCAATGAGTGGGAAATGGAAAGTAGACTTTGAAGGTAGGGCCTCAATAAATACACATGGATTGGGGAAGGGAAGGTAGATTTTAAGGGAGGGGCCTCAATAAATACACAGGTGGTGGGGATTAGAAGGTAAATTTTAAGGGAAAGGAAGGTGTATTTTTAAAGGAAGCGCGTTAATAAATACACAGGGAGTGGGGAAGGGAAGGTATATTTCAAGGGAACGGCCTCCATAAATACACAGGGAGTGGGGGGAAGGTAAATTTTAAGGGAAGGAAAGGTAGATTTTAAAGGAAGGGCCTCAATAAATACACAGGGAGTGAAAAGAGGAGGTAGAATTTATGGGAAGGGAAGGTAGATTTTAAAGGGAGGGTCTCAATAAATACACAGGGAGTGGGGAAGGGTAGGTGAATTCTGAGTGAAGGGCCTCCATAAATACACAGGGAGTGGGGAAGGGAAGGTAGATTTTAAGGGAAGGTAAGGCAGATTTTAAGGGGAGGGCCTTAATAAATACACTGGAAGTGGGGAAGGGAAGGAAGATTTTAAGGGAAGGGCATCAATAAATACGCAGGGAGTGTGGAAGATTTTAACGGAAGGGCCTCAATAAATACACTGGGAGTGGGGAAGGGAAGGTAGATTTTAAGGGAAGGGCATCAATAAATACGCAGGGAGTGGGGAAGGGATGGTATATTTTAAGGGAGGGGCCTCAATAAATACACTGGGAGTGGGGAAGGGAAGGTAGATTTTAAGGGAAGGGCATCAATAAATACACAGGGAGTGGAGACGGGAAGGTAGATTTTAAGGGAAGGGCATCAATAAATACACAGGGAGTGGGGAAGGGAAGGCAGATTTTAAGGGAAATGCCTCAATAAATACACTGAGAGTGGGAAAGGGAAGGGAAGGTAGATTTTGAAGTAATGGCCTCAATAAATATACAGGGAGTGGGGTGGGAAGGTAAATTTTAAGGGATTGCCTCCATGAATACACAGGGAGTGGGGATTGGAAGGTAGATTTTAAGGGAAGGGAAGCTAGATTTTAAGGGAAGAACCTCAATAAATACACAAGGAGTAGAGAAGAGAAGGTAGATTTTAAGGGAAGGGCCTCAATAAATAGCCCGGGAGTGGGGAAGGGAAGGTAGACTTCAAAGGGAGGGCCTCAATAAATACACAGGGAGCGGGAAAGGGACAGTAAATTTTAAGGAAATTGAAGGCACATTTTGGGGGAAGAGCCTCAATAAATACACAGGGAGTAGAGAAGGGAAGGTAAATTTTAAGGGAAGGGCCTCGATAAATACCCAGAGAGTGGGGAAGGGAAGTCAGATTTTAAATGAAGGGTCTCAATAAATAGACAGGGAGTGGGGAATGGAAGGTAAATTTCAAGGGAAGGGCCTCCCTAAATACACAGGGAGTGGGGAAGGGAAGGTAGATTTTAAGGGAAGAGCCTCAATAAATACACAGGGAGTAGAGAAGGGAAGGTAGATTTTAAGAGAAGGGCCTCAATAAATACACTGGGAGTGGGATAGGGAAGGGAAGGTAGGTTTTGAAGTATTGACCTCAATAAATATACAGGGAGTGGGGAAGGGAAGGTATATTAAAAGGGATTGCTTCCATAAATACACAGGGATTGGGGATTGGAAGGTAGATTTTAAGGGAAGGGAAGCTAGATTTTAAGGGAAGAACCTCAATAATTACACAGGGAGTAGAGAAGAGAAGGTAGATTTTAAGGGAAGGCCCTCAATAAATAGCCCGGGAGTGGGGAAGGGAAGGTAGACTTTAAAGGGAGGGCCTTAATAAATACACAGGAAGCGGGAAAGGGACGGTAAATTTTAAGGAAATTGAAGCCAGATTTTGAAGGAAGAGCCTCAATAAATACACAGGAAGTAGAGAAGGGAAGCTAAATTTTAAGGAAAGTGCCTCAATAAATACACAGGGAGTAGGAAAGGGACGGTAAATTTTAAGGAAATTGAAGCCAGATTTTGAGGGAAGAGCCTCAATAAATACACAGGGAGTAGAGAAGGGAAGGTAAATTTTAAGGGAAGGGGCTCAATGAATACCCAAGGAGTGGGGAAGGGAAGTTAGATTTTAAATGAAGGGTCTCAATAAATAGACAGGGAGTGGGGAAGGGAAGGTAAATTTTAAGGGAAGGGCCTCCCTAAATACACAGGGAGGGGGGTAAGGGAAGGTAGATTTCAAGGGAAGGGAAGGTAGATTTTAAGGGAAGAGCCTCAATAAATACACAGGGAGTAGAGAAAGGAAGTTAGATATTAAGGGAGGTCCTTAATAAATACCCAGGGAGTGGGAAAGGGAAGGTAGAGTTTAAGGGAAGGGAAGGTAGATTTTGAAGGAAGAGCCTCAATAAATACACAGTGAGTGGGGAAGGGAAGGTAAATTTTAAGGGATTACCTCCATAAATACACAGGGAGTGGGGAAGGGAAGGTAGATTTCAAGGGAAGGGAAGGTAGATTTTAAGGGAAGAGCCTCAATAAATACACAGGGAGTAGAGAAGGGAAGGTAGATTTTAAGGGAAGAGCCTCAATAAATACCCCGGGAGTGGGGAAGGGAAGGTGGATTTTGAAGGAAGGGCCTCAATTAATACACAGGGAGTGGAGAAGGGAAGGTAAATTTTAAGGAAATTGAAGCCAGATTTTGAGGGAAGAGCCTCAATAAATACACAGGGAGTGGGGGAGGGAAGGTAAATTTTAAGGGATTGCCTCCATAAATACACAAGGAGTGGGGAAGGGAAGGTTGATTTTAAGGGAAGAGCCTCAATAAATACACGGGGAGTAGAGAAGGGAACGTAGATTTTGAGGGAAGGGCCTCAATAAATAACCCAGGAGTGGGGAAGGGAAGGTAGATCTTAAAGGAAGGGCCTCAATAAATACACAGGGAGTGGGGAAAGGAAGGTAAATTTTAAGGAAATTGAAGCCAGATTTTGAGGGAAGAGCCTCAATAAATACACATAGAGTAGAGAAGGGAAGGTAAATTTTAAGGGAAGGGCCTCAATAAATACCCAGGGAGTGGGGAAGGAAAGTTAGATTTTATATGAAGGGCCTCAATAAATAGACATGGGGTGGGGAAGGGAAGGTAAATTTTAAGGGGAAAGGCCTCCATAAATACACAGGGAGTGGGGAAGGGAATGTAGATTTTAAGGGAAAGGAAGCTAGATTTTAAGGTAAGAGCCTCAATAGATACACAGGGAGTAGAGAAGGGAAGGTAGATTTTAAATGAGGTCCTCAATAGAATACCAAGGGAGTGGGAAAGGGAAGGTAGACTTTAAGGGAAGGGAAGGTAGATTTTGAAGGAAGGGCCTCAATAAATACACAGGGAGTGGGGAAGGGAAGGTAAATTTTAAGGGGAAAGGCCTCCATAAATACACAAGGAGTGGGGAAGGGAAGGTAGATTTTAAGGGAAGGGAAGCTAGATTTTAAGGGAAGAGCCTCAATAAATACACAAGGAGTGGGAAAGGGAAGATAGATTTTGAAGGAAGGGCCTCAATAAATCCACAGGGAGTGGGGAAGGGAAGGTAAATATTAAGGAAATTGAAGCCAGATTTTGAGGGAAAAGCCTCAATAAATACACAGGGAGTAGAAAAGTGAAGGTAAATTTTTAGGGAAGGGCCTCAATGAATACCAAGGAGTGGGGAAGGGAAGTTAGATTTTAAATGAAGGGTCTCAATAAATAGACAGGGAGTGGGGAATGGAAGGTAAATTTCAAGGGAAGGGCCTCCCTAAATACACAGGGAGTGGGGAAGGGAAGGTAGATTTTAAGGGAAGAGCCTCAATAAATACACAGGGAGTAGAGAAGGGAAAGTATATATTAAGGGAGGTCCTCAATAAATACCAAGGCAGTGGGAAAGGGAAAGTAGACTTCAAGGAAAGGGAAGGTAGACTTTAAGGAAAGGGAAGGTAGATTTTGAAGGAAGGGCCTCAAGAAATACACAGGGAGTGGGGAAGGGAAGGTAAATTTTAAGGGATTACCTCCATAAATACAAAGGGAGTTGGGAAGGGAAGGTAGATTTCAACGGAAGGGAAGAAGATTTTAAGGGAAGAGCCTCTAAAAATACACAAGGAGTAGAGAAGGGCAGGTAGACTTTAAGGGAAGAGACTCAATAAATACCCCGTGAGTGGGGAAGGGAAGGTAGGTTTTAAAGGAAGGGCCTCAATAAATACACAGGGAGTGGAAAAGGGAAGTTAAATTTTAAGAAAATTGAAGCCAGATTTTGAGGGAAGAGCCTCAATAAATACACAGGGAGTGGGGGAGGGAAGGTAAATTTTAAAGGATTGCCTTCATAAATACACAAGGAGTGGGGAAGTGAAGGTTGATTTTGAGGGAAGAGCCTTAATAAATACACAGGGAGTAGAGAAGGGAAGGTAGATTTTAAGCGAAGGGCCTCAATAAATACCCCAAGAGTGGGGAAGGGAAGGTAGATTTTAAAGGAAGGGCCTCAATGTATACACAGGGAGTGGGGAAGGGAAGGTAAATTTTAAGGAAATTGAAGCCAGATTTTGAGGGAAGAGCCTCAATAAATACACAGGGATAGAGAAGGGAAGGTAAATTTTAAGGGAAGGGCCTCAATAAATACCCAGCGAGTGGGTAAAGAAAGTTAGATTTTAAATGAAGGGCCTCAATAAATAGACAGGGAGTGGGGAAGGGAAGGTAAATTTTAAGGGGAAAAGCCTCCATAAATACAGAGGGAGTGGGGAAGGAAAGGTAGATTTCAAGGGAAGGGAAGCTAGATTTTAAGGTAAGAGCCTCAATAGATACACAGGGAGTAGAGAAGGGAAGGTAGATTTTAAGGGAGATCCTCAATAAATACCCAGGGAGTGGGAAAGGGAAGGTAGACTTTAAGGGCAGGGAAGGTAGATTTTGAAGGAAGGGCCTCAATAATTACACAGGGAGTGGGGAAGGGAAGGTAAATTTTAAGGGATTGCCTCCATAAATACACAAGGAGTGGGGAAGGGAAGGTAGATTTTAAGGTAAGGGAAGCTAGACTCTAAGGGAAGAGCCTCAATAAATACACAAGGAGTGGGAAAGGGGAGATAGATTTTAAAGGAAGGGCCTCAATAAATACACAGGAATTGGGGAAGGGAAAGTAAATTTTAAGGAAATTGAAGCTAGATTTGGGGGGAAGAGCCTCAATAAATACACAGGGAGTAGAGAAGGGAAGGTAGATTTTAAGGGAAGGTCCTCGATAAATACCCAGAAAGTGGGGAAGGGAAGTCATATTTTAAATGAAGGGTCTTGATAAATAGACAAAGAGTGGGGACGGGAGGGAAAATTTTAAGGGAAGGGAAACCAGATTTTAAGGGAAGAGCATCAATAAATACACAGGGAGTAGAGAAGGGAAGGTAGATTTTAAGGGAATGGCGTCAATGAATACCCAGGGAGTGGGGAAGGGAAGGTAGACTTTAAAGGAAGGGCCGACATAAATACACAGGGAGTGGGTAAGGGAAGGTATATTTTAAGGGAAGGGAAGCCAGATTTTAAGGGAGGAGCCTCAATAAACACACAGGGAGTAGAGAAGGGAAGGTAGATTTTAGGGGAATGGCCTCAATAAATACCCAGGGAGTGGGAAAGCGAAGGTAGATTTTAAGGGAGGGGCCTCAATAAATACACAGGGAGTGGGGAAGGGAACGTAGATTTTAAGGGAAGAGCCACAATAAATAGACAGGGAGTGGGGAAAAGAAGGTAAACTTTAAGGGAAGGGTCTCCCTAAATACACAGGGAATGGGAAAGGGAAGGTAGATTTTAAGATAAGGGAAGCTAGATTTTAAGGTAAGAGCCTCAATAGATATACAGGCAATAGAGAAGGGAAGGTAGATTTTAAGGGAGGTCCTCAATAAATACCCAGGGAGTGGGAAATGGAAAGTAGACTTTGAAGGTAGGGCCTCAATAAATACACATGGATTGGGGAAGGGAAGGTAGATTTTAAGGGAGGGGCCTCAATAAATACACAGGTGGTGGGGATTAGAAGGTAAATTTTAAGGGAAAGGAAGGTGTATTTTTAAAGGAAGCGCGTTAATAAATACACAGGGAGTGGGGAAGGGAAGGTATATTTCAAGGGAACGGCCTCCATAAATACACAGGGAGTGGGGGGAAGGTAAATTTTAAGGGAAGGAAAGGTAGATTTTAAAGGAAGGGCCTCAATAAATACACAGGGAGTGAAAAGAGGAGGTAGAATTTATGGGAAGGGAAGGTAGATTTTAAAGGGAGGGTCTCAATAAATACACAGGGAGTGGGGAAGGGTAGGTGAATTCTGAGTGAAGGGCCTCCATAAATACACAGGGAGTGGGGAAGGGAAGGTAGATTTTAAGGGAAGGTAAGGCAGATTTTAAGGGGAGGGCCTTAATAAATACACTGGAAGTGGGGAAGGGAAGGAAGATTTTAAGGGAAGGGCATCAATAAATACGCAGGGAGTGTGGAAGATTTTAACGGAAGGGCCTCAATAAATACACTGGGAGTGGGGAAGGGAAGGTAGATTTTAAGGGAAGGGCATCAATAAATACGCAGGGAGTGGGGAAGGGATGGTATATTTTAAGGGAGGGGCCTCAATAAATACACTGGGAGTGGGGAAGGGAAGGTAGATTTTAAGGGAAGGGCATCAATAAATACACAGGGAGTGGAGACGGGAAGGTAGATTTTAAGGGAAGGGCATCAATAAATACACAGGGAGTGGGGAAGGGAAGGCAGATTTTAAGGGAAATGCCTCAATAAATACACTGAGAGTGGGAAAGGGAAGGGAAGGTAGATTTTGAAGTAATGGCCTCAATAAATATACAGGGAGTGGGGTGGGAAGGTAAATTTTAAGGGATTGCCTCCATGAATACACAGGGAGTGGGGATTGGAAGGTAGATTTTAAGGGAAGGGAAGCTAGATTTTAAGGGAAGAACCTCAATAAATACACAAGGAGTAGAGAAGAGAAGGTAGATTTTAAGGGAAGGGCCTCAATAAATAGCCCGGGAGTGGGGAAGGGAAGGTAGACTTCAAAGGGAGGGCCTCAATAAATACACAGGGAGCGGGAAAGGGACAGTAAATTTTAAGGAAATTGAAGGCACATTTTGGGGGAAGAGCCTCAATAAATACACAGGGAGTAGAGAAGGGAAGGTAAATTTTAAGGGAAGGGCCTCGATAAATACCCAGAGAGTGGGGAAGGGAAGTCAGATTTTAAATGAAGGGCCTCAATAAATAGACAAGGTGTGTGGAAGGGAAGGAAAATTTTGAGGGAAGGGAAACCAGATTTTAATGGAAGAGCCTCAATAAATACACAGGGAGTAGAGAAGGGAAGGTAGATTTTAAGGGAAGGGCGTCAATAAATACCCAGGGAGTGGGGAAGGGAAGGCAGACTTTAAAGGAAGGGCCTCCATAAATACACAGGGAGTGGGGAAGGGAAGGTATATTTTAAGGGAAGGGAAGCCAGATTTTAAGGGAAGAGCCTCAATAAACACCCAGGGAGTGGAGAAGGGAAGGTAGATTTTAGGGGAATGGCTTAATAAATACCTAGGGAGTGGGAAAGGGAAGGTAGATTTCAAGGGAGGGGCCTCAATAAATACACAGGGAGTGGGGAAGGGAACGTAGATTTTAAGGGAAGTGTTACAATAAATAGACAGGAAGTGGGGAAAGGAAAGTTAATTCTAAGGGAACGGCCTCCCTAAATACACAGGGAGTTGGGAAGGGAAGGTATATTTTAAGGGAAGGGAAGCTAGATTTTAAGGTAAGAGCTTCAATAGATACACAAGGAGCAGAGAAGGGAAGGTAGATTTTAAGGGACGTCTTCAATAAATACCCAGGGAGTGGGAAAAGGAAAGTAGACTTTGAAGGTAGGGCCTCAATAAATACACAGGGAGTGGGGAAGGGAAGGTAGATTTCAAGGGAACGGCCTCAATAAATACACAGGGAGTGGGGGGGAAGGTAAATTTTAAGGGAAGGAAAGGTAGATTTTAAAGGAAGGGCCTCAATAAATACACAGGGAGTGAAAAGAGAAGGTAGAATTTATGGGAAGGGAAGGTAGATTTTAAAGGAAGGGCCTCAATAAATACACAGGGAGTGGGGGAGGGAAGGTAAATTCTGAGTGAAGGGCCTCCATAGATAAACAGAGAGTGGGGAAGGGAAGGTAGATTTTAAGGGAAGGGAAGACAGATTTTAAGGGAAGGGCCTTAATAAATACACTGGGAGTGGGGATTGATTGATTATTGAAAGTTTTCTGGCATCCTGACATCTAAGGTCATTGACGCCGTGGGAGTGGGGAAGGGAAGGAAGATTTTAAGGGAAGGGCATCAATAAATACACATGGAGTGTGGAAGGGATGGTAGATTTTAACGGAAGGGCCTCAATAAATAAACTGGGAGTGGGGAAGGGAAGGTAGATTTTAAGGGAAGGGCATCAATAAATACACAGGGAGTGGGGACGGGAAGGTAGATTTTAAGGGAAGGGCATCAATAAATACACAGGGAGTGGGGAAGGGAAGGCAGATTTTAAGAGAAGGGCCTCAATAAATACACTGGGAGTGGGAAAGGGAAGGGAAGGTAGATTTTGAAGTAATGGCCTCAATAAATATACAGGGAGTGGGGAAGGGAAGGTATATTTTAAGGGATTGCTTCCATGAATACACGGATTGGGGATTGAAAGGTAGATTTTAAAGGAAGGGAAGCTAGATTTTAAGGGAAGAACCTCAATAAATACACAGGGAGTAGAGAAGAGAAGGTAGATTTTAAGGGAAGGGCCTCAATAAATAGCCCGGGAGTGGGGAAGGGAAGGTAGACTTTAAAGGGAGGGCCTCAATAAATACACAGGGAGCGGAAAAAAGGGACGGTAAATTTTAAGGAAATTGAAGCCAGATTTTGAGGGAAGAGCCTCAATTAATACACAGGAAGTAGAGAAGGGAAGGTAAATTTTAAGGAAGGGCCTCAATGAATATCTAAGGAGTGGGGAGGGGAAGTTAGATTTTAAATGAAGGGTCTCAATAAATAGACAAGGAGTGGGGAAGGGAAGGTAAATTTTAAGGGAAGGGCCTCCCTAAATACACAGGGAGTGGGGAAGGGAAGGTAGATTTCAAGGGAAGGGAAGGTAGATTTTAAGGGAAGAGCCTCAATAAATACACAGGGAGTAGAAAAGTGAAGTTAGATATAAGGGAGGTCCTTAATAAATACCCAGGGAGTGGGAAAGGGAAGGTAGACTTTAAGGGAAGGGAGGGTAGATTTTAAAGGACGAGCCTCAATAAATACACAGGGAGTGGGGAATGGAAGGTAAATTTTAAGGGATTACCTCCATAAATACACAGGGAGTGAGGAAGGGAAGGTAGATTTCAAGGGAAGGGAAGGTAGATTTTAAGGGAAGAGCCTCAATAAATACACAGGGAGTAGAGAAGGGAAGGTAGATTTTTAGGGAGGTCCTCAATAAATACACAGGGAGTGAAAAGAGAAGGTAGAATTTATGGGAAGGGAAGGTAGATTTTAAAGGAAGGGCCTCAATAAATACACAGGGAGTGGAGAAGGGTAGGTAAATTTTAAGGAAATTGAAGCCAGATTTTGAGGGAAGAGCCTCAATAAATACACAGGGAGTGGGGAAGAGAAGGTAGATTT
The DNA here is from genome assembly GCF_036898095.1 of Palaemon carinicauda. NCBI lineage: Eukaryota > Metazoa > Arthropoda > Malacostraca > Decapoda > Palaemonidae > Palaemon > Palaemon carinicauda. Next base: position 30,077,260 of record NC_090752.1, read on the forward strand.
TAAGGGAAGGGAAGGTAGATTTTAAGGGAAGAGCCTCAATAAATACACAGGGAGTAGAGAAGGGAAAGTATATATTAAGGGAGGTCCTCAATAAATACCCAGGGAGTGGGAAAGGGAAGGTAGACTTTAAGGAAAGGGAAGGTAGACTTTAAGGAAAGGGAACGTAGATTTTGAAGGAAGGGCCTCAAGAAATACACAGGGAGTGGGGAAGGGAAGGTAAATTTTAAGGGATTACCTCCATAAATACACAGAGAGTTGGGAAGGGAAGGTAGATTTCAACGGAAGGGAAGGTAGATTTTAAGGGAAGAGCCTCTAAAAATACACAGGGAGTAGAGAAGGGAAGGTAGATTTTAAGGGAAGTGACTCAATAAATACCCCGGGAGTGGGGAAGGGAAGGTAGATTTTAAAGGAAGGGCCTCAATAAATACACAGGGAGTGGAAAAGGGATGGTAAATTTTAAGGAAATTGAAGCCAGATTTTGAGGGAAGAGCCTCAATAAATACACAGGGAGTGGGGAAGGGAAGGTAAATTTTAAAGGATTGCCTTCATCAATACACAAGGAGTGGGGAAGGGAACGTTGATTTTGAGGGAAGAGCCTTAATAAATACACAGGGAGTAGAGAATAGAAGGTAGATTTTAAGGGAAGGGCCTCAATAAATACCCCAGGAGTGGTGAAAGGAAGGTAGATTTTAAAGGAAGGGCCTCAATATATACACAAAGAGTGTGGAAGGGAAGGAAAATTTTAAGGAAATTGAAGCCAGATTTTGAGGGAAGAGCCTCAATAAATACACAGGGATTAGAGAAGGAAACGTAAATTTTAAGGGAAGGGCCTCAATAAATACCCAGCGAGTGGGGAAAGAAAGTTAGATTTTAAATAAAGGGCCTCAATAAATAGACAGGGAGTGGGGAAGGGAAGGTAAATTTTAAGGGGAAAGGCATCCATAAATACACAGGGAGTGGGGAAGGAAAGGTAGATTTTAAGGGAAGGGAAGCTAGATTTCAAGGTAAGAGCCTCAATAGATACACAGGGAGTAGAGAAGGGAAGGTAGATTTCAAGGGAGGTCCTCAATAAATACCCAGGGAGTGGGAAAGGGAAGGTAGACTTTAAGGGAAGGGAAGGTAGATTTTGAAGGAAGGGCCTCAATAAATACACAGGGAGTGGGGAAGGGAAGGTAAATTTTAAGTGATTGCCTCCATAAATACACAAGAAGTGGGGAAGGGAAGGTAGATTTTAAGGGAAGGGAAGCTAGACTTTAAGGGAAGAGCCTCAATAAATACACAAGGAGTGGGAAAGGGAAGATAGATTTTAAAGGAAGGGCCTCAATAAATACACAGGGAGTGGGGAAGGGAAAGTAAATTTTGAGGAAATTGAAGCCAGATTTTGGGGGAAGAGCCTCAATAAATACACAGGGAGTAGAGAAGGGAAGGTAAATTTTAAGGGAAGGTCCTCGATGAATACCCAGAGAGTGGGGAAGGGAAGTCAGATTTTAAATGAAGGGCCTTAGTAGACAAGGAGTGGGGAAGGGGAGGGAAATTCTAATGGAAGGGAAACCAGATTTTAAGGGAAGAGCCTCAATAAATACACAGGGAGTAGAGAAGGGAAGGTAGATTTTAAGGGAAGGGCGTCAATAAATACCACGGGAGTGGGGAAGGGATGGTAGACTTTAAAGGAAGGGCCTCCATAAATACACAGGGGGTGGAGAAGGGAAGGTATATTTGAAGGGAAGGGAAGCCAGATTTTAAGGGAAGAGCCTCAATAAACACCCAGGGAGAGAGAAGGGAAGGTAGATTTTAGGGGAATGGCCTCAATAAATACCCAGGGAATGGGAAAGGGAAGGTAGATTTTAAGGGAGGGGCCTCAATAAATACACAGGGAGTGGGGAAGGGAACGCAGATTTTAATCGAAGAGCCACAATAAATAGACAGGGAGTGGGGAAGGGAAGGTAAATTTTAAGGGAAGGGCCTCCCTAAATACACAGGGAGTGGGGAAACGAATGTATATTTTAAAATAAGGTAAGCTAGATTTTAAGGTAAGAGCCTCAATAGATACACAGGGAGTAGAGAAGGGAAGGTAGATTTCAAGGGAGGTCCTCAATAAATACCCAGGGAGTGGGGAAGGGAAAGTAGACTTTGAAGGTAGGACCTCAATAAATACACAGGGAGTGGGGAAGGGAAGGTAGATTTTAAGGGAGGGGCCTCAATAAATACACAGGGGGTGGGGATTGGAAGGTATATTTTAAGGGAAGGGAGGTATATTTTTAAAGGGAGTGCCTTAATAAATACACAGGGAGTGGGGAAGGGAAGCTAGATTTCAAGGAAATGGCCTCAATAAATACACAGGGAGTGGGGGGGAAGGTAAATTTTAAGGGAAGTAAAGGTAGATTTTAAAGGAAGGGCCTCAATAAATACACAGGGAGTGAAAAGAGAAGGTAGAATTTATGGGAAGGGAAGGTAGATTTTAAAGGAAGGGCCTCAATAAATACACAGGGAGTGGGGAAGGGAAGTTAAATTCTGAGTGAAGGGCCTCCATAAATACACAGGGAGTGGGGAAGGGAAGGTAGATTTTAAGGGAAGGGAAGGCAGATTTTAAGGGAAGGGCCTTAATAAATACACTGGGAGTGGGGAAGGGAAGGAAGATTTTAAGGGAAAGGCATCAATAAATACACAGGGAGTGTGGAAGGGATGGTATATTTTAAGGGAAGGGCCTCAATAAATACACTGGGAGTGGGGAAGGGAAGGTAGATTTTAAGGGAAGGGCATCAATAAATACACAGGGAGTGGGGACGGTAAGGTAGATTTTAAGGAAGGGCATCAATAAATATACAGGGAGTGGGGAAGGGAAGGCAGATTTTAAGGGAATGGCCTCAATAAATACACTGGGAGTGGGAAAGGGAAGGGAAGGTAGATTTTGAGGGATTGCCTCCATGAATACACAGGGAGTGGGGATTGGAATGTAGATTTTAAGGGAAGGGAAGCTAGATTTTAAGGGAAGAACCTCAATAAATACACAGGGAGTAGAGAAGAGAAGGTAGATTTTAAGGGAAGGGCCTCAATAAATAGCCCGGGAGTGAGAAGGGAAGGTAGACTTTAAAGGGAGGGCCTCAATAAATACACAGGGATTGGGAAGGGACGGTAAATTTTAAGGAAATTGAAGCCAGATTTTGAGGGAAGAGCCTCAATAAATACACAGGGAGTAGAGAAGGGGAGGTAAATTTTAAAGGAAGGGCCTCAATAAATACACAGGGAGTGGGAAGGGGACGGTAAATTTTAAGTAAATTGAAGCCAAATTTTGAGGGAAGAGCCTCAATAAATACACAGGGAGTAGAGAAGGGAAGGTAAATTTTAAGGGGTGGGCCTCAATGAATACCCAGGGAGTGGGGAAGGGAAGTTAGATTTTAAATGAAGGGTCTCAATAAATAGACAGGGAGTGGGGAAGGGAAGGTAAATTTTAAGGGAAGGGCCTCCCTAAATACACAGGGAGTGGAGAAGGGAAGGTAGATTTTAAGTAAAGGGAAGGTAGATTATAAGGGAAGAGCCTCAATAAATACACAGGGAGTAGAGAAGGGAAGTTAAATATTAAGGGAGGTCCTCAATAAATACCCAGGGAGTGGGAAAGGGAAGGTAGACTTTAAGGGAAGGGAGGGTAGATTTTGAAGGAAGGGCTTCAATAAATACACAGGTAGTGGGGAAGGGAAGGTAAATTTTAAGGGATTACCTCCATAAATACACAGGGAGTGGGGAAGGGAAGGTAGATTTTAAAGGAAGGGCCTTAATAAATACACAGGGATTGGAGAAGGGAAGGTAAATTTTAAGGAAATTGAAGCCATATTTTGAGGGAAGAGCCTCAATAAATACACAGGGATTGAGGGAGGGAAGGTAAATTTTAAGGGATTGCCTCCATAAATACAGAAGGAGTGGGAAAGGAAAGGTTGATTTTGAGGGAAGAGTCTTAATAAATAAATAGGGAGTAGAGAAGCGAACGTAGATTTTAAGGGAGAGGCCTCAATAAATACCCCAGGAGTGGGGAAGGGAAGGTAAATTTTAAGGAAATTGAAGTCAGAGTTTCAGGGAAGAGCCTCAATAAATACACAGGGAGTAGAGAAGGGAAGGTAAATTTTAAGGGAAGGGCCTCAATAAATACCCAGGGAGTGGGGAAGGAAATATAGATTTTAAATGAAGGGCCTCAATAAATAGACAGGGAGTGGGGAAGGAAAGGTAAATTTTAAGGAGAAAGGCCTCCATAAATACACAGGGAGTGGGGAAGGAAAGGTAGATTTTAAGGGAAGGGAAGTTAGATTTTAGGGTAAGAGCCTCAATAGATACACAGGGAGTAGAGAAGGGAAGTTAGATATTAAGGGAGGTCCTCAATAAATACCCAGGGAGTGGGAAAGGGAAGGTAGACTTTAAGGGAAGGGAAGGTAGATTTTGAAGGAAGGGCTTCAATAAATACACAGGTAGTGGGGAAGGGAAGGTAAATTTTAAGGGATTACCTCCATAATATACAGGGAGTGGGGAAGGGAAGGTAGATTTAGAGGGAAGGGAAAGTAGATTTTAAGGGAAGAGCCTCAATAAATACACAGGGAGTAGAGAAGGGAAGGTAGATTTTAAGGGAAGAGCCTCAATAAATACCCCGGGAGTGGGGAAGGGAAGGTAGATTTTAAAGGAAGGGCCTCAATAAATACACAGGGAGTGGAGAAGGGAAGGTAAATTTTAAGGAAATTGAAGCCAGATTTTGAGGGAAGAGCCTGAATAAATACACCGGGAGTGGGGAAGGGAAGGTAAATTTTAAGGGATTGCCTCCATAAATACACAAGGAGTGGGGAAGGGAAGGTTGATTTTAAGGGAAGAGCCTTAATAAATACACAGGGAGTAGAGAAGCGAACGTAGATTTTAAGGGAAAGGCCTCAATAAATACCCCAGGAGTGGTGAAGGGAAGGTAGATTTTAAGGAAATTGAAGCCAGAGTTTGAGGGAAGAGCCTCAATAAATACACAGGGAGTAGAGAAGGGAAGGTAAATTTTAAAGGAAGGGCCTCAATAAATACCCAGGGAGTGGGGAAGGAAAGTTAGATTTTAAATGAAGGGCCTCAATAAATAGACAGGGAGTGGGGAAGGGAAGGTAAATTTTAAGGAAATTGAAGCAAGAGTTTGAGGGAAGAGCCTCAATAAATACACAGGGAGTAGAGAAGGGAAGGTAAATTTTAAGGGAAGGGCCTCAATAAATACCCAGGGAGTGGGGAAGGAAAGTTAGATTTTAAATGAAGGGCCTCAATAAATAGACAGGGAGTGGGGAAGGGAAGGTAAATTTTAAGGAGAATGGCCTCCATAAATACACAGGGAGTGGGGAAGGGAAGGTAGATTTTAAGGGAAGGGGATTGAGATTTTAGGGTAAGAGCCTCAATAGATATACAGGGAGTAGAGAAGGGAAGGTAGATTTTAAGGGAGGTCCTCAATAAATACCCAGGGAGTGGGAAAGGGAAGGTAGACTTTAAGGGAAGATAAGGTAGATTTTGAAGGAAGGGCCTCAATAAATACACAGGGAGTGGGGAAGGGAAGGTAAATTTTAAGGGATTGCCTCCATAAATACACAATGAGTGGGGAAGGGAAGGTAGATTTTAAGGGAAGGGAAGCTAGATTTCAAGGGAAGAGCCTCAATAAATACTCAAGGAGTGGGAAAGGGAAGATAGATTTTAAAGGAAAGGCCTCAATAAATACACAGGGAGTGGGGAAGGGAAAGTAAATTTTAAGGAAATTGAAGCCAGATTTTGGGGGAAGAGCCTCAATAAATACACAGGGAGTAGAGAAGGGAAGGTAAATTTTAAGGGAAGGGCTTCGATAAATACCCTGAAAGTCGGGGAAGGGAAGTCAGATTTTAAATGAAATGCCTTAATAGATAGACAAGGAGTGGGGAAGGGAAGGAAAATTTTAAGGGAAGGGAAGGAAAATTTTAAGGGAAGGGAAATCAGATTTTAAGGGAAGAGCCTCAATAAATACACAGGGAGTAGAGAAGGGCAGGTAGATTTTAAGGGATGGGCGTCAATAAATACCCAGGGAGTGGGGAAGGGAAGGTAGACTTTAAAGGAAGGGCCTCCATAAATACACAGGGAGTGGGGAAGAGAAGGTATATTTTAAGGGAAGGGAAGCCAGATTTTAAGGGAAGAGCCTCAATAAACACTCAGGGAGTGGAGAAGGGAAGGTAAATTTTAGGGGAATGGCCTAAATAAATACCCAGGGAATGGGAAAGGGAAGGTAGATTTTAAGGGAGGGGCCTCAATAAATACACAGGGAGTGGGAAGGGAACGTAGATTTTAAGGGAAGAGCCACAATAAATAGACAGGGAGTGGGGAAGGGAAGGTAAATTTTAAGGGAAGGGCCTCCCTAAATACACAGGGAGTGGGGAAGGGAAGGTAAATTTTAAGGGAAGGGAAGCTAGCTTTTAAGGTAAGATCCTCAATAGATACAAAAGGAGTAGAGAAGGGAAAGTATATTTCAAGGGAGGTCCTCAATAAATATCCAGGGAGTGGGAAAGGGAAGGTAGAATTGAAGGTAGGGCCTCAATAAATACACAGGGAGTGGGGAAGGGAAAGTAGATTTTAAGGGAGGGGCCTCAATAAATACACAGTGGGTGGGGATTGGTAGGTAGATTTTAAGGGAAGGGAAGGTATATTTTTAAAGGAAGTGCCTTAATAAATACACAGGGAGGGGGAAGGGAAGGTAGATTTCAAGGGAACGGCCTCAATGAATACACAGGAGTGGGGAGGGAAGGTAATTTTAAGGGAAGGAAAGGTATATTTTGGAGGAAGGGCCTCAATAAATACAGAAGGAGTGAAAAGAGAAGGTAGAGTTTATGGGAACGGAAGGGAGATTTTAAAGGAAGGGCCTCAATAAATAAACAGGGAGTGGGGAAGGGAAATTAAATTCTGAGTGAAGGGCCTCCATAAATACACAGGGAGTGGGGAAGGGAAGGTAGATTTTAAGGGAAGGGAAGGCAGATTTTAAGGGAAGGGCCTTAATAAATACACTGGGAGTGGGGAAGGGAAGGAAGATTTTAAGGGAAGGGCATCAATAAATACACAGGGAGTGTGGAAGGGATGGTATATTTTAACGGAAGGGCCTCAATAAATACACTGGGAGTGGGGAAGGGAAGGTAGATTTTAAGGGAAGGGCATCAATAAATACACAGGGAGTGGGGACGGGAAGGTAGATTTTAAGGAAGGGCATCAATAAATATACAGGGAGTGGGGAAGGGAAGGCAGATTTTAAGGGAATGGCCTCAATAAATACACTGGGAGTGGGAAAGGGAAGGGAAGGTAGATTTTGAGGGATTGCCTCCATGAATACAAGGGAGTGGGGATTGGAATGTAGATTTTAAGGGAAGGGAAGCTAGATTTTAAGGGAGGAACCTCAATAAATACACAGGGAGTAGAGAAGAGAAGGTAGATTTTAAGGGAAGGGCCTCAATAAATAGCCCGGGAGTGGAGAAGGGAAGGTAGACTTTAAAGGGAGGGCCTCAATAAATACACAGGGATTGGGAAAGGGACGGTAAATTTTAAGGAAATTGAAGCCAGATTTTGAGGGAAGAGCCTCAATAAATACACAGGGAGTAGAGAAGGGAAGGTAAATTTTAAGGGGTGGGCCTCAATGAATACCCAGGGAGTGGGGAAGGGAAGTTAGATTTTAAATGAAGGGTCTCAATAAATAGACAGGGAGTGGGGAAGGGAAGGTAAATTTTAAGGGAAGGGCCTCCCTAAATACACAGGGAGTGGAGAAGGGAAGGTAGATTTTAAGTAAAGGGAAGGTAGATTATAAGGGAAGAGCCTCAATAAATACACAGGGAGTAGAGAAGGGAAGTTAGATATTAAGGGAGGTCCTCAATAAATACCCAGGGAGTGGGAAAGGGAAGGTAGACTTTAAGGGAAGGGAAGGTAGATTTTGAAGGAAGGGCTTCAATAAATACACAGGTAGTGGGGAAGGGAAGGTAAATTTTAAGGGATTACCTCCATAAATACACAGGGAGTGGGGAAGGGAAGGTAGATTTTAAAGGAAGGGCCTTAATAAATACACAGGGATTGGAGAAGGGAAGGTAAATTTTAAGGAAATTGAAGCCATATTTTGAGGGAAGAGCCTCAATAAATACACAGGGATTGAGGGAGGGAAGGTAAATTTTAAGGGATTGCCTCCATAAATACAGAAGGAGTGGGAAAGGAAAGGTTGATTTTGAGGGAAGGGCCTTAATAAATAAATAGGGAGTAGAGAAGCGAACGTAGATTTTAAGGGAAAGGCCTCAATAAATACCCCAGGAGTGGGGAAGGGAAGGTAAATTTTAAGGAAATTGAAGTCAGAGTTTCAGGGAAGAGCCTCAATAAATACACAGGGAGTAGAGAAGGGAAGGTAAATTTTAAGGGAAGGGCCTCAATAAATACCCAGGGAGTGGGGAAGGAAAGTTAGATTTTAAATGAAGGGCCTCAATAAACAGACAGGGAGTGGGGAAGGAAAGGTAAATTTTAAGGAGAAAGGCCTCCATAAATACACAGGGGGTGGGGAAGGGAAGGTAGATTTTAAGGGAAGGGAAGTTAGATTTTAGGGTAAGAGCCTCAATAGATACACAGGGAGTAGAGAAGGGAAGTTAGATATTAAGGGAGGTCCTCAATAAATACCCAGGGAGTGGGAAAGGGAAGGTAGACTTTAAGGGAAGGGAAGGTAGATTTTGAAGGAAGGGCTTCAATAAATACACAGGTAGTGGGGAAGGGAAGGTAAATTTTAAGGGATTACCTCCATAAATATACAGGTAGTGGGGAAGGGAAGGTAGATTTAGAAGGAAGGGAAAGTAGATTTTAAGGGAAGAGCCTCAATAAATACACAGGGCGTAGAGAAGGGAAGGTAGATTTTAAGGGAAGAGCCTCAATAAATACCCCGGGAGTGGGGAAGGGAAGGTAGATTTTAAAGGAAGGGCCTCAATAAATACACAGGGAGTGGAGAAGGGAAGGTAAATTTTAAGGAAATTGAAGCCAGATTTTGAAGGAAGAGCCTGAATAAATACACCGGGAGAGGGGAAGGGAAGGTAAATTTTAAGGGATTGCCTCCATAAATACACAAGGAGTGGGGAAGGGAAGGTTTATTTTAAGGGAAGAGCCTTAATAAATACACAGGGAGTAGAGAAGCGAACGTAGATTTTAAGGGAAAGGCCTCAATAAATACCCCAGGAGTGGTGAAGGGAAGGTAGATTTTAAGGAAATTGAAGCCAGAGTTTGAGGGAAGAGCCTCAATAAATACACAGGGAGTAGAGAAGGGAAGGTAAATTTTAAGGGAAGGGCCTCAATAAATACCCAGGGAGTGGGGAAGGAAAGTTAGATTTTAAATGAAGGGCCTCAATAAATAGACAGGGAGTGGGGAAGGGAAGGTAAATTTTAAGGAAATTGAAGCCAGAGTTTGAGGGAAGAGCCTCAATAAATACACAGGGAGTAGAGAAGGGAAGGTAAATTTTAAGGGAAGGGCCTCAATAAATACCCAGGGAGTGGGGAAAGAAAGTTAGATTTTAAATGAAGGGCCTCAATAAATAGACAGGGAGTGGGGAAGGGAAGGTAAATTTTAAGGAGAATGGCCTCCATAAATACACAGGGAGTGGGGAAGGGAAGGTAGATTTTAAGGGAAGGGGATTTAGATTTTAGGGTAAGCGCCTCAATAGATATACAGGGAGTAGAGAAGGGAAGGTAGATTTTAAGGGAGGTCCTCAATAAATACCCAGGGAGTGGGGATGGGAAGGTAAATTTTAAGGGATTGCCTCCATAAATACACAATGAGTGGGGAAGGGAAGGTAGATTTTAAGGGAAGGGAAGCTAGATTTTAAGGGAAGAGCCTCAATAAATACTCAAGGAGTGGGAAAGGGAAGATAGATTTTAAAGGAAAGGCCTCAATAAATACACAGGGAGTGGGGAAGGGAAAGTAAATTTTAAGGAAATTGAAGCCAGATTTTGGGGGAAGAGCCTCAATAAATACACAGGGAGTAGAGAAGGGAAGGTAAATTTTAAGGGAAGGGCTTCGATAAATACCCAGAGAGTCGGGAAGGGAAGTCAGATTTTAAATGAAATGCCTTAATAAATAGACAAGGAGTGGGGAAGGGAAGGAAAATTTTAAGGGAAGGGAAATCAGATTTTAAGGGAAGAGCCTCAATAAATACACAGGGAGTAGAGAAGGGCAGGTAGATTTTAAGGGATGGGCGTCAATAAATACCCAGGGAGTGGGGAAGGGAAGGTAGACTTTAAAGGAAGGGCCTCCATAAATATACAGGGAGTGGGGAAGGGAAGGTATATTTTAAGGGAAGGGAAGCCAGATTTTAAGGGAAGAGCCTCAATAAACACTCAGGGAGTGGAGAAGGGAAGGTAGATTTTAGGGGAATGGCCTAAATAAATACCCAGGGAGTGGGAAAGGGAAGGTAGATTTTAAGGGAGGGGCCTCAATAAATACACAGGGAGTGGGGAAGGGAACGTAGATTTTAAGGGAAGAGCCACAATAAATAGACAGGGAGTGGGGAAGGGAAGGTAAATTTTAAGGGAAGGGCCTCCCTAAATACACAGGGAGTGGGGAAGGGAAGGTAAATTTTAAGGGAAGGGAAGCTAGCTTTTAAGGTAAGATCCTCAATAGATACAAAAGGAGTAGAGAAGGGAAAGTATATTTCAAGGGAGGTCCTCAATAAATATCCAGGGAGTGGGAAAGGGAAGGTAGAATTGAAGGTAGGGCCTCAATAAATACACAGGGAGTGGGGAAGGGAAAGTAGATTTTAAGGGAGGGGCCTCAATAAATACACAGTGGGTGGGGATTGGTAGGTAGATTTTAAGGGAAGGGAAGGTATATTTTTAAAGGAAGTGCCTTAATAAATACACAGGGAGGGGGAAGGGAAGGTAGATTTCAAGGGAACGGCCTCAATGAATACACAGGGAGTGGGGAGGAAGGTAAATTTTAAGGGAAGGAAAGGTATATTTTGGAGGAAGGGCCTCAATAAATACAGAAGGAGTGAAAAGAGAAGGTAGAGTTTATGGGAACGGAAGGGAGATTTTAAAGGAAGGGCCTCAATAAATAAACAGGGAGTGGGGAAGGGAAGTTAAATTCTGAGTGAAGGGCCTCCATAAATACACAGGGAGTGGGGAAGGGAAGGTAGATTTTAAGGGAAGGGAAGGCAAATTTTAAGGGAAGGGCCTTAATAAATACACTGGGAGTGGGGAAGGGAAGGAAGATTTTAAGGGAAGGGCATCAATAAATACACAGGGAGTGTGGAAGGGATGGTATATTTTAACGGAAGGGCCTCAATAAATACACTGGGAGTGGGGAAGGGAAGGTAGATTTTAAGGGAAGGGCATCAATAAATACACAGGGAGTGGGGACGGGAAGGTAGATTTTAAGGAAGGGCATCAATAAATATACAGGGAGTGGGGAAGGGAAGGCAGATTTTAAGGGAATGGCCTCAATAAATACACTGGGAGTGGGAAAGGGAAGGGAAGGTAGATTTTGAGGGATTGCCTCCATGAATACACAGGGAGTGGGGATTGGAATGTAGATTTTAAGGGAAGGGAAGCTAGATTTTAAGGGAGGAACCTCAATAAATACACAGGGAGTAGAGAAGAGAAGGTAGATTTTAAGGGAAGGGCCTCAATAAATAGCCCGGGAGTGGAGAAGGGAAGGTAGACTTTAAAGGGAGGGCCTCAATAAATACACAGGGATTGGGAAAGGGACGGTAAATTTTAAGGAAATTGAAGCCAGATTTTGAGGGAAGAGCCTCAATAAATACACAGGGAGTAGAGAAGGGAAGGTAAATTTTAAGGGGTGGGCCTCAATGAATACCCAGGGAGTGGGGAAGGGAAGTTAGATTTTAAATGAAGGGTCTCAATAAATAGACAGGGAGTGGGGAAGGGAAGGTAAATTTTAAGGGAAGGGCCTCCCTAAATACACAGGGAGTGGAGAAGGGAAGGTAGATTTTAAGTAAAGGGAAGGTAGATTATAAGGGAAGAGCCTCAATAAATACACAGGGAGTAGAGAAGGGAAGTTAGATATTAAGGGAGGTCCTCAATAAATACCCAGGGAGTGGGAAAGGGAAGGTAGACTTTAAGGGAAGGGAAGGTAGATTTTGAAGGAAGGGCTTCAATAAATACACAGGTAGTGGGGAAGGGAAGGTAAATTTTAAGGGATTACCTCCATAAATACACAGGGAGTGGGGAAGGGAAGGTAGATTTTAAAGGAAGGGCCTTAATAAATACACAGGGATTGGAGAAGGGAAGGTAAATTTTAAGGAAATTGAAGCCATATTTTGAGGGAAGAGCCTCAATAAATACACAGGGATTGAGGGAGGGAAGGTAAATTTTAAGGGATTGCCTCCATAAATACAGAAGGAGTGGGAAAGGAAAGGTTGATTTTGAGGGAAGGGCCTTAATAAATAAATAGGGAGTAGAGAAGCGAACGTAGATTTTAAGGGAAAGGCCTCAATAAATACCCCAGGAGTGGGGAAGGGAAGGTAAATTTTAAGGAAATTGAAGTCAGAGTTTCAGGGAAGAGCCTCAATAAATACACAGGGAGTAGAGAAGGGAAGGTAAATTTTAAGGGAAGGGCCTCAATAAATACCCAGGGAGTGGGGAAGGAAAGTTAGATTTTAAATGAAGGGCCTCAATAAACAGACAGGGAGTGGGGAAGGAAAGGTAAATTTTAAGGAGAAAGGCCTCCATAAATACACAGGGGGTGGGGAAGGGAAGGTAGATTTTAAGGGAAGGGAAGTTAGATTTTAGGGTAAGAGCCTCAATAGATACACAGGGAGTAGAGAAGGGAAGTTAGATATTAAGGGAGGTCCTCAATAAATACCCAGGGAGTGGGAAAGGGAAGGTAGACTTTAAGGGAAGGGAAGGTAGATTTTGAAGGAAGGGCTTCAATAAATACACAGGTAGTGGGGAAGGGAAGGTAAATTTTAAGGGATTACCTCCATAAATATACAGGTAGTGGGGAAGGGAAGGTAGATTTAGAGGGAAGGGAAAGTAGATTTTAAGGGAAGAGCCTCAATAAATACACAGGGCGTAGAGAAGGGAAGGTAGATTTTAAGGGAAGAGCCTCAATAAATACCCCGGGAGTGGGGAAGGGAAGGTAGATTTTAAAGGAAGGGCCTCAATAAATACACAGGGAGTGGAGAAGGGAAGGTAAATTTTAAGGAAATTGAAGCCAGATTTTGAAGGAAGAGCCTGAATAAATACACCGGGAGTGGGGAAGGGAAGGTAAATTTTAAGGGATTGCCTCCATAAATACACAAGGAGTGGGGAAGGGAAGGTTTATTTTAAGGGAAGAGCCTTAATAAATACACAGGGAGTAGAGAAGCGAACGTAGATTTTAAGGGAAAGGCCTCAATAAATACCCCAGGAGTGGTGAAGGGAAGGTAGATTTTAAGGAAATTGAAGCCAGAGTTTGAGGGAAGAGCCTCAATAAATACACAGGGAGTAGAGAAGGGAAGGTAAATTTTAAGGGAAGGGCCTCAATAAATACCCAGGGAGTGGGGAAGGAAAGTTAGATTTTAAATGAAGGGCCTCAATAAATAGACAGGGAGTGGGGAAGGGAAGGTAAATTTTAAGGAAATTGAAGCCAGAGTTTGAGGGAAGAGCCTCAATAAATACACAGGGAGTAGAGAAGGGAAGGTAAATTTTAAGGGAAGGGCCTCAATAAATACCCAGGGAGTGGGGAAAGAAAGTTAGATTTTAAATGAAGGGCCTCAATAAATAGACAGGGAGTGGGGAAGGGAAGGTAAATTTTAAGGAGAATGGCCTCCATAAATACACAGGGAGTGGGGAAGGGAAGGTAGATTTTAAGGGAAGGGGATTTAGATTTTAGGGTAAGCGCCTCAATAGATATACAGGGAGTAGAGAAGGGAAGGTAGATTTTAAGGGAGGTCCTCAATAAATACCCAGGGAGTGGGAAAGGGAAGGTAGACTTTAAGGGAAGATAAGGTAGATTTTGAAGGAAGGGCCTCAATAAATACACAGGGAGTGGGGATGGGAAGGTAAATTTTAAGGGATTGCCTCCATAAATACACAATGAGTGGGGAAGGGAAGGTAGATTTTAAGGGAAGGGAAGCTAGATTTTAAGGGAAGAGCCTCAATAAATACTCAAGGAGTGGGAAAGGGAAGATAGATTTTAAAGGAAAGGCCTCAATAAATACACAGGGAGTGGGGAAGGGAAAGTAAATTTTAAGGAAATTGAAGCCAGATTTTGGGGGAAGAGCCTCAATAAATACACAGGGAGTAGAGAAGGGAAGGTAAATTTTAAGGGAAGGGCTTCGATAAATACCCAGAGAGTCGGGAAGGGAAGTCAGATTTTAAATGAAATGCCTTAATAAATAGACAAGGAGTGGGGAAGGGAAGGAAAATTTTAAAGGAAGGGAAATCAGATTTTAAGGGAAGAGCCTCAATAAATACACAGGGAGTAGAGAAGGGCAGGTAGATTTTAAGGGATGGGCGTCAATAAATACCCAGGGAGTGGGGAAGGGAAGGTAGACTTTAAAGGAAGGGCCTCCATAAATACACAGGGAGTGGGGAAGGGAAGGTATATTTTAAGGGAAGGGAAGCCAGATTTTAAAGGAAGAGCCTCAATAAACACTCAGGGAGTGGAGAAGGGAAGGTAGATTTTAGGGGAATGGCCTAAATAAATACCCAGGGAGTGGGAAAGGGAAGGTAGATTTTAAGGGAGGGGCCTCAATAAATACACAGGGAGTGGGGAAGGGAACGTAGATTTTAAGGGAAGAGCCGCAATAAATAGACAGGGAGTGGGGAAGGGAAGGTAAATTCTAAGGGAAGGGCCTCCCTAAATACACAGGGAGTGGGGAAGGGAAGGTAAATTTTAAGGGAAGGGAAGCTAGATTTTAAGGTAAGATCTTCAATAGATACAAAAGAAGTAGAGAAGGGAAAGTATATTTCAAGAGAGGTCCTCAATAAATATCCAGGGAGTGGGAAAGGGAAGGTAGAATTGAAGGTAGGGCCTCAATAAATACACAGGGAGTGGGGAAGGGAAAGTAGATTTTAAGGGAGGGGCCTCAATAAATACACAGTGGGTGGGGATTGGTAGGTAGATTTTAAGGGAAGGGAAGGTATATTTTTAAAGGAAGTGCCTTAATAAATACACAGGGAGGGGGAAGGGAAGGTAGATTTCAAGGGAACGGCCTCAATGAATACACATGGAGTGGGGAGGAAGGTAAATTTTAAGGGAAGGAAAGGTATATTTTGAAGGAAGGGCCTCAATAAATACAGAAGGAGTGAAAAGAGAAGGTAGAGTTTATGGGAACGGAAGGGAGGATTTAAAGGAAGGGCCTCAATAAATAAACAGGGAGTGGGGAAGGTAAGATAAATTCTGAGTGAAGGGCCTCCACAAATACACAGGGAGTGGGGAAGGGAAGGTAGATTTTAAGGGAAGGGAAGGCAGATTTTAAGGGAAGGGCCTTAATAAATACACTGGGAGTGGGGAAGGGAATGTAGATTTTAAGGGAAGGGCATCAATAAATACACAGGGAGTGTGGAAGGGATGGTAGATTTTAACGGAAAGGCCTCAATAAATACACTGGGAGTGGGGAAGGGAAGGTAGATTTTAAGGGAAGGGCATTAATAAATACACAGGGAGTGGGGACGGGAAGGAAGATTTTAAGGGAAGGGCATCAATAAATACACAGGGAGTGGGGAAGGGAAGGCAAATTTTAAGGGAAGTGCCTCAATAAATACACTGGGAGTGGGAAAGGGAATGTAGATTTTAAGGGAAGAGCCTCAATAAATACACAGGTAGTGGGGGAGAAAACGTAGATTTTGGGGGATGAGCCTCAAAAAATACATCGGGAGTGGGGAAAGGAAGGTAGATTTCAAGGGAAGTAGATTTCAAGGGAAGATCCTCAATAGATACTAAGGGAGTGGGGAAGGGAATGTATATTTTAAAGGAAGAGCCGCAATAAATACATAGGGAGTGGGGAAGGGAACGTAGATTTAAAGGGAAGAGCCTCAATAAATACACAGGGAGTGGAGAAGGGAAGGTAGATTTTAAGGGAAGAGCCTCAATAAATACACAGGGAGTGGAGAAGGGAAGGTAGATTTTAAGGGAAGAGCCTGAATAAATACACAGGGAGTGGGGAAGGGAACGTAGATTTTAAGGGAAGTAGATTTTAAGGGAAGATCCTCAATAGATACCAAGGAAGTGGGGAAGGGAATGTATATTTTAAGGGAAGAGCCGCAATAAATACACAGGGAGTGGGGAAGGGAAGGTAGATTTTAAGGTAAGAGCCTCAATGTATACACAGGGAGTGTTGAAGGGAATGTAGATTTTAAGGGAAGAGCCTCAATAAATACACAGGAGGTGAGGAAGGGGAGGTAGATTTTAAGGGAAGAGCCTCAATAAATACACAGGGAGTGGGGAAGGGAACGTAGATTTTAAGGGAAGAGCCACAATAAATACAAGTGGAGTGGGGAAGGGAACGTAGATTTTAAGGGAAGAGCCTCAATAAATATACAAGGAGTGGGAATGGAACATAGATTTATGGAAAGAGCCTCAATAAATACACAGAGAGTGGGGAAGGGAAGTTGGATTTCAAAGGAAGGGCCTCTATAAATATACATGAAGTGGGAAAGGGGAGATAGATTTTAAAGGAAGAGCTTCAATGAATACACAAGAAGTCGAGAAGGGAAGGTAGATTTTAAGGGAAGGGCCTCAATAGATACCTTGCGAGTGGGGAAGGGAAGGTAGATTTCAAGGGAAGGGCCTCAATCAATACAAAGGGAGTGGGGAAAGGGAAGGCAGATTTTAAGGGCAGGGAAGGTAGATTTTAAGGGAAGAGCCTCAATAAATACACAAGGAGTGGGGAAGGAAAGGTATATTTTGAGGGAAGAGCCTCAATAAATACACAGGAAGTGAGGAAGGGAAGGTAGATTTCAAGGTTAGAGCCTCAATAAATACATAGAGTGGGGAAGGGAACGTAGATTTTAAGAAAAGAGCCTCAATAAATACACAGGGAGTGGGGAAGGGAAGGTAGACTTTAACGGAAGAACCTCAATAAATACACAGGGAGTGGGGAAGGGAAGGTAGATTTTAATGGAAGACCCTCAATAAATACACTGGGAGTGGGGAAGGGAAGGTAGATTTTAAGGGAAGGGGATTTAGATTTTAGGGTAAGCGCCTCAATAGATATACAGGGAGTAGAGAAGGGAAGGTAGATTTTAAGGGAGGTCCTCAATAAATACCCAGGGAGTGGGGATGGGAAGGTAGAATTTTAAGGGATTGCCTCCATAAATACACAATGAGTGGGGAAGGGAAGGTAGATTTTAAGGGAAGGGAAGCTAGATTTTAAGGGAAGAGCCTCAATAAATACTCAAGGAGTGGGAAAGGGAAGATAGATTTTAAAGGAAAGGCCTCAATAAATACACAGGGAGTGGGGAAGGGAAAGTAAATTTTAAGGAAATTGAAGCCAGATTTTGGGGGAAGAGCCTCAATAAATACACAGGGAGTAGAGAAGGGAAGGTAAATTTTAAGGGAAGGGCTTCGATAAATACCCAGAGAGTCGGGAAGGGAAGTCAGATTTTAAATGAAATGCCTTAATAAATAGACAAGGAGTGGGGAAGGGAAGGAAAATTTTAAGGGAAGGGAAATCAGATTTTAAGGGAAGAGCCTCAATAAATACACAGGGAGTAGAGAAGGGCAGGTAGATTTTAAGGGATGGGCGTCAATAAATACCCAGGGAGTGGGGAAGGGAAGGTAGACTTTAAAGGAAGGGCCTCCATAAATATACAGGGAGTGGGGAAGGGAAGGTATATTTTAAGGGAAGGGAAGCCAGATTTTAAGGGAAGAGCCTCAATAAACACTCAGGGAGTGGAGAAGGGAAGGTAGATTTTAGGGGAATGGCCTAAATAAATACCCAGGGAGTGGGAAAGGGAAGGTAGATTTTAAGGGAGGGGCCTCAATAAATACACAGGGAGTGGGGAAGGGAACGTAGATTTTAAGGGAAGAGCCACAATAAATAGACAGGGAGTGGGGAAGGGAAGGTAAATTTTAAGGGAAGGGCCTCCCTAAATACACAGGGAGTGGGGAAGGGAAGGTAAATTTTAAGGGAAGGGAAGCTAGCTTTTAAGGTAAGATCCTCAATAGATACAAAAGGAGTAGAGAAGGGAAAGTATATTTCAAGGGAAGTCCTCAATAAATATCCAGGGAGTGGGAAAGGGAAGGTAGAATTGAAGGTAGGGCCTCAATAAATACACAGGGAGTGGGGAAGGGAAAGTAGATTTTAAGGGAGGGGCCTCAATAAATACACAGTGGGTGGGGATTGGTAGGTAGATTTTAAGGGAAGGGAAGGTATATTTTTAAAGGAAGTGCCTTAATAAATACACAGGGAGGGGGAAGGGAAGGTAGATTTCAAGGGAACGGCCTCAATGAATACACAGGGAGTGGGGAGGAAGGTAAATTTTAAGGGAAGGAAAGGTATATTTTGGAGGAAGGGCCTCAATAAATACAGAAGGAGTGAAAAGAGAAGGTAGAGTTTATGGGAACGGAAGGGAGATTTTAAAGGAAGGGCCTCAATAAATAAACAGGGAGTGGGGAAGGGAAGTTAAATTCTGAGTGAAGGGCCTCCATAAATACACAGGGAGTGGGGAAGGGAAGGTAGATTTTAAGGGAAGGGAAGGCAAATTTTAAGGGAAGGGCCTTAATAAATACACTGGGAGTGGGGAAGGGAAGGAAGATTTTAAGGGAAGGGCATCAATAAATACACAGGGAGTGTGGAAGGGATGGTATATTTTAACGGAAGGGCCTCAATAAATACACTGGGAGTGGGGAAGGGAAGGTAGATTTTAAGGGAAGGGCATCAATAAATACACAGGGAGTGGGGACGGGAAGGTAGATTTTAAGGAAGGGCATCAATAAATATACAGGGAGTGGGGAAGGGAAGGCAGATTTTAAGGGAATGGCCTCAATAAATACAATGGGAGTGGGAAAGGGAAGGGAAGGTAGATTTTGAGGGATTGCCTCCATGAATACACAGGGAGTGGGGATTGGAATGTAGATTTTAAGGGAAGGGAAGCTAGATTTTAAGGGAGGAACCTCAATAAATACACAGGGAGTAGAGAAGAGAAGGTAGATTTTAAGGGAAGGGCCTCAATAAATAGCCCGGGAGTGGAGAAGGGAAGGTAGACTTTAAAGGGAGGGCCTCAATAAATACACAGGGATTGGGAAAGGGACGGTAAATTTTAAGGAAATTGAAGCCAGATTTTGAGGGAAGAGCCTCAATAATACACAGGGAGTAGAGAAGGGAAGGTAAATTTTAAGGGGTGGGCCTCAATGAATACCCAGGGAGTGGGGAAGGGAAGTTAGATTTTAAATGAAGGGTCTCAATAAATAGACAGGGAGTGGGGAAGGGAAGGTAAATTTTAAGGGAAGGGCCTCCCTAAATACACAGGGAGTGGAGAAGGGAAGGTAGATTTTAAGTAAAGTGGAAGGTAGATTATAAGGGAAGAGCCTCAATAAATACACAGGGAGTAGAGAAGGGAAGTTAGATATTAAGGGAGGTCCTCAATAAATACCCAGGGAGTGGGAAAGGGAAGGTAGACTTTAAGGGAAGGGAAGGTAGATTTTGAAGGAAGGGCTTCAATAAATACACAGGTAGTGGGGAAGGGAAGGTAAATTTTAAGGGATTACCTCCATAAATACACAGGGAGTGGGGAAGGGAAGGTAGATTTTAAAGGAAGGGCCTTAATAAATACACAGGGATTGGAGAAGGGAAGGTAAATTTTAAGGAAATTGAAGCCATATTTTGAGGGAAGAGCCTCAATAAATACACAGGGATTGAGGGAGGGAAGGTAAATTTTAAGGGATTGCCTCCATAAATACAGAAGGAGTGGGAAAGGAAAGGTTGATTTTGAGGGAAGGGCCTTAATAAATAAATAGGGAGTAGAGAAGCGAACGTAGATTTTAAGGGAAAGGCCTCAATAAATACCCCAGGAGTGGGGAAGGGAAGGTAAATTTTAAGGAAATTGAAGTCAGAGTTTCAGGGAAGAGCCTCAATAAATACACAGGGAGTAGAGAAGGGAAGGTAAATTTTAAGGGAAGGGCCTCAATAAATACCCAGGGAGTGGGGAAGGAAATATAGATTTTAAATGAAGGGCCTCAATAAACAGACAGGGAGTGGGGAAGGAAAGGTAAATTTTAAGGAGAAAGGCCTCCATAAATACACAGGGGGTGGGGAAGGGAAGGTAGATTTTAAGGGAAGGGAAGTCAGATTTTAGGGTAAGAGCCTCAATAGATACACAGGGAGTAGAGAAGGGAAGTTAGATATTAAGGGAGGTCCTCAATAAATACCCAGGGAGTGGGAAAGGGAAGTAGACTTTAAGGGAAGGGAAGGTAGATTTTGAAGGAAGGGCTTCAATAAATACACAGGTAGTGGGGAAGGGAAGGTAAATTTTAAGGGATTACCTCCATAAATATACAGGTAGTGGGGAAGGGAAGGTAGATTTAGAGGGAAGGGAAAGTAGATTTTAAGGGAAGAGCCTCAATAAATACACAGGGCGTAGAGAAGGGAAGGTAGATTTTAAGGGAAGAGCCTCAATAAATACCCCGGGAGTGGGGAAGGGAAGGTAGATTTTAAAGGAAGGGCCTCAATAAATACACAGGGAGTGGAGAAGGGAAGGTAAATTTTAAGGAAATTGAAGCCAGATTTTGAAGGAAGAGCCTGAATAAATACACCGGGAGTGGGGAAGGGAAGGTAAATTTTAAGGGATTGCCTCATAAATACACAAGGAGTGGGGAAGGGAAGGTTTATTTTAAGGGAAGAGCCTTAATAAATACACAGGGAGTAGAGAAGCGAACGTAGATTTTAAGGGAAAGGCCTCAATAAATACCCCAGGAGTGGTGAAGGGAAGGTAGATTTTAAGGAAATTGAAGCCAGAGTTTGAGGGAAGAGCCTCAATAAATACACAGGGAGTAGAGAAGGGAAGGTAAATTTTAAGGGAAGGGCCTCAATAAATACCCAGGGAGTGGGGAAGGAAAGTTAGATTTTAAATGAAGGGCCTCAATAAATAGACAGGGAGTGGGGAAGGAAGGTAAATTTTAAGGAAATTGAAGCCAGAGTTTGAGGGAAGAGCCTCAATAAATACACAGGGAGTAGAGAAGGGAAGGTAAATTTTAAGGGAAGGGCCTCAATAAATACCCAGGGAGTGGGGAAAGAAAGTTAGATTTTAAATGAAGGGCCTCAATAAATAGACAGGGAGTGGGGAAGGGAAGGTAAATTTTAAGGAGATGGCCTCCATAAATACACAGGGAGTGGGGAAGGGAAGGTAGATTTTAAGGGAAGGGGATTTAGATTTTAGGGTAAGCGCCTCAATAGATATACAGGGAGTAGAGAAGGGAAGGTAGATTTTAAGGGAGGTCCTCAATAAATACCCAGGGAGTGGGAAAGGGAAGGTAGACTTTAAGGGAAGATAAGGTAGATTTTGAAGGAAGGGCCTCAATAAATACACAGGGAGTGGGGATGGGAAGGTAAATTTTAAGGGATTGCCTCCATAAATACACAATGAGTGGGGAAGGGAAGGTAGATTTTAAGGGAAGGGAAGCTAGATTTTAAGGGAAGAGCCTCAATAAATACTCAAGGAGTGGGAAAGGGAAGATAGATTTTAAAGGAAAGGCCTCAATAAATACACAGGGAGTGGGGAAGGGAAAGTAAATTTTAAGGAAATTGAAGCCAGATTTTGGGGGAAGAGCCTCAATAAATACACAGGGAGTAGAGAAGGGAAGGTAAATTTTAAGGGAAGGGCTTCGATAAATACCCAGAGAGTCGGGAAGGGAAGTCAGATTTTAAATGAAATGCCTTAATAAATAGACAAGGAGTGGGGAAGGGAAGGAAAATTTTAAAGGAAGGGAAATCAGATTTTAAGGGAAGAGCCTCAATAAATACACAGGGAGTAGAGAAGGGCAGGTAGATTTTAAGGGATGGGCGTCAATAAATACCCAGGGAGTGGGGAAGGGAAGGTAGACTTTAAAGGAAGGGCCTCCATAAATACACAGGGAGTGGGGAAGGGAAGGTATATTTTAAGGGAAGGGAAGCCAGATTTTAAAGGAAGAGCCTCAATAAACACTCAGGGAGTGGAGAAGGGAAGGTAGATTTTAGGGGAATGGCCTAAATAAATACCCAGGGAGTGGGAAAGGGAAGGTAGATTTTAAGGGAGGGGCCTCAATAAATACACAGGGAGTGGGGAAGGGAACGTAGATTTTAAGGGAAGAGCCGCAATAAATAGACAGGGAGTGGGGAAGGGAAGGTAAATTCTAAGGGAAGGGCCTCCCTAAATACACAGGGAGTGGGGAAGGGAAGGTAAATTTTAAGGGAAGGGAAGCTAGATTTTAAGGTAAGATTTTCAATAGATACAAAAGAAGTAGAGAAGGGAAAGTATATTTCAAGAGAGGTCCTCAATAAATATCCAGGGAGTGGGAAAGGGAAGGTAGAATTGAAGGTAGGGCCTCAATAAATACACAGGGAGTGGGGAAGGGAAAGTAGATTTTAAGGGAGGGGCCTCAATAAATACACAGTGGGTGGGGATTGGTAGGTAGATTTTAAGGGAAGGGAAGGTATATTTTTAAAGGAAGTGCCTTAATAAATACACAGGGAGGGGGAAGGGAAGGTAGATTTCAAGGGAACGGCCTCAATGAATACACATGGAGTGGGGAGGAAGGTAAATTTTAAGGGAAGGAAAGGTATATTTTGAAGGAAGGGCCTCAATAAATACAGAAGGAGTGAAAAGAGAAGGTAGAGTTTATGGGAACGGAAGGGAGGATTTAAAGGAAGGGCCTCAATAAATAAACAGGGAGTGGGGAAGGTAAGATAAATTCTGAGTGAAGGGCCTCCACAAATACACAGGGAGTGGGGAAGGGAAGGTAGATTTTAAGGGAAGGGAAGGCAGATTTTAAGGGAAGGGCCTTAATAAATACACTGGGAGTGGGGAAGGGAATGTAGATTTTAAGGGAAGGGCATCAATAAATACACAGGGAGTGTGGAAGGGATGGTAGATTTTAACGGAAAGGCCTCAATAAATACACTGGGAGTGGGGAAGGGAAGGTAGATTTTAAGGGAAGGGCATCAATAAATACACAGGGAGTGGGGACGGGAAGGAAGATTTTAAGGGAAGGGCATCAATAAATACACAGGGAGTGGGGAAGGGAAGGCAAATTTTAAGGGAAGTGCCTCAATAAATACACTGGGAGTGGGAAAGGGAATGTAGATTTTAAGGGAAGAGCCTCAATAAATACACAGGTAGTGGGGGAGAAAACGTAGATTTTGGGGGATGAGCCTCAAAAAATACATCGGGAGTGGGGAAAGGAAGGTAGATTTCAAGGGAAGTAGATTTCAAGGGAAGATCCTCAATAGATACTAAGGGAGTGGGGAAGGGAATGTATATTTTAAAGGAAGAGCCGCAATAAATACATAGGGAGTGGGGAAGGGAACGTAGATTTAAAGGGAAGAGCCTCAATAAATACACAGGGAGTGGAGAAGGGAAGGTAGATTTTAAGGGAAGAGCCTCAATAAATACACAGGGAGTGGAGAAGGGAAGGTAGATTTTAAGGGAAGAGCCTGAATAAATACACAGGGAGTGGGGAAGGGAACGTAGATTTTAAGGGAAGTAGATTTTAAGGGAAGATCCTCAATAGATACCAAGGAAGTGGGGAAGGGAATGTATATTTTAAGGGAAGAGCCGCAATAAATACACAGGGAGTGGGGAAGGGAAGGTAGATTTTAAGGTAAGAGCCTCAATGTATACACAGGGAGTGTTGAAGGGAATGTAGATTTTAAGGGAAGAGCCTCAATAAATACACAGGAGGTGAGGAAGGGGAGGTAGATTTTAAGGGAAGAGCCTCAATAAATACACAGGGAGTGGGGAAGGGAACGTAGATTTTAAGGGAAGAGCCACAATAAATACAAGTGGAGTGGGGAAGGGAACGTAGATTTTAAGGGAAGAGCCTCAATAAATATACAAGGAGTGGGAATGGAACATAGATTTATGGAAAGAGCCTCAATAAATACACAGAGAGTGGGGAAGGGAAGTTGGATTTCAAAGGAAGGGCCTCTATAAATATACATGAAGTGGGAAAGGGGAGATAGATTTTAAAGGAAGAGCTTCAATGAATACACAAGAAGTCGAGAAGGGAAGGTAGATTTTAAGGGAAGGGCCTCAATAGATACCTTGCGAGTGGGGAAGGGAAGGTAGATTTCAAGGGAAGGGCCTCAATCAATACAAAGGGAGTGGGGAAAGGGAAGGCAGATTTTAAGGGCAGGGAAGGTAGATTTTAAGGGAAGAGCCTCAATAAATACACAAGGAGTGGGGAAGGAAAGGTATATTTTGAGGGAAGAGCCTCAATAAATACACAGGAAGTGAGGAAGGGAAGGTAGATTTCAAGGTTAGAGCCTCAATAAATACATAGAGTGGGGAAGGGAACGTAGATTTTAAGAAAAGAGCCTCAATAAATACACAGGGAGTGGGGAAGGGAAGGTAGACTTTAACGGAAGAACCTCAATAAATACACAGGAAGTGGGGAAGGGAAGGTAGATTTTAATGGAAGACCCTCAATAAATACACTGGGAGTGGGGAAGGGAAGATAGATTTTAAGGGAAGGGCATCAATAAATACACAGGGAGTGTGGAAGGGATGGTATATTTTAACGGAAGGGCCTCAATAAATACACTGGGAGTGGGGAAGGGAAGGTATATTTTAAGGGAAGGGCATCAATAAATACACAGGGAGTGGGGACGGGAAGGTAGATTTTAAGGAAGGGCATCAATAAATATACAGGGAGTGGGGAAGGGAAGGCAGATTTTAAGGGAATGGCCTCAATAAATACACTGGGAGTGGGAAAGGGAAGGGAAGGTAGATTTTGAGGGATTGCCTCCATGAATACACAGGGAGTGGGGATTGGAATGTAGATTTTAAGGGAAGGGAAGCTAGATTTTAAGGGAAGAACCTCAATAAATACACAGGGAGTAGAGAAGAGAAGGTAGATTTTAAGGGAAGGGCCTCAATAAATAGCCCGGGAGTGGAGAAGGGAAGGTAGACTTTAAAGGGAGGGCCTCAATAAATACACAGGGATTGGGAAAGGGAAGGTAAATTTTAAGGGAAGGGCCTCGATAAATACCCAGAGAGTGGGGAAGGGAAGTCAGATTTTAAATGAAGGGCCTCAATAAATACACAAGGTGTGGGGAAGGGAAGGAAAATTTTGAGGGAAGGGAAACCAGATTTTAATGGTAGAGCCTCAATAAATACACAGGGAGTAGAGAAGGGAAGGTAGATTTTAAGGGAAGGGCGTCAATAAATACCCAGGGAGTGGGGAAGGGAAGGCAGACTTTAAAGGAAGGGCCTCCATAAATACACAGGGAGTGGAGAAGGGAAGGTATATTTTAAGGGAAGGGAAGCCAGATTTTAAGGGAAGAGCCTCAATAAACACCCAGGGAGTGGAGAAGGGAAGGTAGATTTTAGGGGAATGGCTTGAATAAATACCTAGGGAGTGGGAAAGGGAAGGTAGATTTCAAGGGAGGGGCCTCAATAAATACACAGGGAGTGGGGAAGGGAACGTAGATTCTAAGGGAAGAGTTACAATAAATAGACAGGGAGTGGGGAAAGGAAAGTTAATTCTAAGGGAACGGCCTCCCTAAATACACAGGGAGTTGGGAAGGGAAGGTATATTTTAAGGGAAGGGAAGCTAGATTTTAAGGTAAGAGCTTCAATAGATACACAAGGAGCAGAGAAGGGAAGGTAGATTTTAAGGGACGTCTTCAATAAATACCCAGGGAGTGGGAAAAGGAAAGTAGACTTTGAAGGTAGGGCCTCAATAAATACACAGGGAGTGGGGAAGGGAAGGTAGATTTCAAGGGAACGGCCTCAATAAATACACAGGGAGTGGGGGGGAAGGTAAATTTTAAGGGAAGGAAAGGTAGATTTTAAAGGAAGGGCCTCAATAAATACACAGGGAGTGAAAAGAGAAGGAAGAATTTATGGGAAGGGAAGGTAGATTTTAAAGGAAGGGCCTCAATAAATACACAGGGAGTGGGGGAGGGAAGGTAAATTCTGAGTGAAGGGCCTCCATAGATAAACAGAGAGTGGGGAAGGGAAGGTAGATTTTAAGGGAAGGGAAGACAGATTTTAAGGGAAGGGCCTTAATAAATACACTGGGAGTGGGGATTGATTGATTAATTGAAAGTTTTCTGGCATCCTGACATCTAAGGTCATTGACGCCGTGGGAGTGGGGAAGGGAAGGAAGATTTTAAGGGAAGGGCATCAATAAATACACATGGAGTGTGGAAGGGATGGTAGATTTTAACGGAAGGGCCTCAATAAATAAACTGGGAGTGGGGAAGGGAAGGTAGATTTTAAGGGAAGGGCATCAATAAATACACAGGGAGTGGGGACGGGAAGGTAGATTTTAAGGGAAGGGCATCAATAAATACACAGGGAGTGGGGAAGGGAAGGCAGATTTTAAGAGAAGGGCCTCAATAAATACACTGGGAGTGGGAAAGGGAAGGGAAGGTAGATTTTGAAGTAATGGCCTCAATAAATATACAGGGAGTGGGGAAGGGAAGGTATATTTTAAGGGATTGCTTCCATGAATACACAGGGATTGGGGATTGAAAGGTAGATTTTAAAGGAAGGGAAGCTAGATTTTAAGGGAAGAACCTCAATAAATACACAGGGAGTAGAGAAGAGAAGGTAGATTTTAAGGGAAGGGCCTCAATAAATAGCCCGGGAGTGGGGAAGGGAAGGTAGACTTTAAAGGGAGGGCCTCAATAAATACACAGGGAGCGGAAAAAAGGGACGGTAAATTTTAAGGAAATTGAAGCCAGATTTTGAGGGAAGAGCCTCAATTAATACACAGGAAGTAGAGAAGGGAAGGTAAATTTTAAGGAAGGGCCTGAATGAATATCTAAGGAGTGGGGAGGGGAAGTTAGATTTTAAATGAAGGGTCTCAATAAATAGACAAGGAGTGGGGAAGGGAAGGTAAATTTTAAGGGAAGGGCCTCCCTAAATACACAGGGAGTGGGGAAGGGAAGGTAGATTTCAAGGGAAGGGAAGGTAGATTTTAAGGGAAGAGCCTCAATAAATACACAGGGAGTAGAAAAGTGAAGTTAGATATAAGGGAGGTCCTTAATAAATACCCAGGGAGTGGGAAAGGGAAGGTAGACTTTAAGGGAAGGGAGGGTAGATTTTAAAGGACGAGCCTCAATAAATACATAGGGTGTCGGGAAGGGAAGGTAAATTTTAAGGGATTACCTCCATAAATACACAGGGAGTGAGGAAGGGAAGGTAGATTTCAAGGGAAGGGAAGGTAGATTTTAAGGGAAGAGCCTCAATAAATACACAGGGAGTAGAGAAGGGAAGGTAGATTTTTAGGGAGGTCCTCAATAAATACACAGGGAGTGAAAAGAGAAGGTAGAATTTATGGGAAGGGAAGGTAGATTTTAAAGGAAGGGCCTCAATAAATACACATGGAGTGGACAAGGGTAGGTAAATTTTAAGGAAATTGAAGCCAGATTTTGAGGGAAGAGCCTCAATAAATACACAGGGAATGGGGAAGAGAAGGTAGATTTTAAGGGAAGGGAAGGTAGATTTTAAGGGAAGAGCCTCAATAAATACACAGGGAGTAGAGAAGGGAAAGTATATATTAAGGGAGGTCCTCAATAAATACCCAGGGAGTGGGAAAGGGAAGGTAGACTTTAAGGAAAGGGAAGGTAGACTTTAAGGAAAGGGAACGTAGATTTTGAAGGAAGGGCCTCAAGAAATACACAGGGAGTGGGGAAGGGAAGGTAAATTTTAAGGGATTACCTCCATAAATACACAGAGAGTTGGGAAGGAAAGGTAGATTTCAACGGAAGGGAAGGTAGATTTTAAGGGAAGAGCCTCTAAAAATACAAAGGGAGTAGAGAAGGGAAGGTAGATTTTAAGGGAAGTGACTCAATAAATACCCCGGGAGTGGGGAAGGGAAGGTAGATTTTAAAGGAAGGGCCTCAATAAATACACAGGGAGTGGAAAAGGGATGGTAAATTTTAAGGAAATTGAAGCCAGATTTTGAGGGAAGAGCCTCAATAAATACACAGGGAGTGGGGAAGGGAAGGTAAATTTTAAAGGATTGCCTTCATCAATACACAAGGAGTGGGGAAGGGAACGTTGATTTTGAGGGAAGAGCCTTAATAAATACACAGGGAGTAGAGTATAGAAGGTAGATTTTAAGGGAAGGGCCTCAATAAATACCCCAGGAGTGGTGAAGGGAAGGTAGATTTTAAAGGAAGGGCCTCAATATATACACAAAGAGTGTGGAAGGGAAGGAAAATTTTAAGGAAATTGAAGCCAGATTTTGAGGGAAGAGCCTCAATAAATACACAGGGATTAGAGAAGGAAACGTAAATTTTAAGGGAAGGGCCTCAATAAATAGACAGGGAGTGGGGAAGGGAAGGTAAATTTTAAGGGGAAAGGCATCCATAAATACACAGGGAGTGGGGAAGGAAAGGTAGATTTTAAGGGAAGGGAAGCTAGATTTCAAGGTAAGAGCCTCAATAGATACACAGGGAGTAGAGAAGGGAAGGTAGATTTCAAGGGAGGTCCTCAATAAATACCCAGGGAGTGGGAAAGGGAAGGTAGACTTTAAGGGAAGGGAAGGTAGATTTTGAAGGAAGGGCCTCAATAAATACACAGGGAGTGGGGAAGGGAAGGTAAATTTTGAGTGATTGCCTCCATAAATACACAAGGAGTGTGGAAGGGAAGGTAGATTTTAAGGGAAGGTAAGCTAGACTTTAAGGGAAGAGCCTCAATAAATTCACAAGGAGTGGGAAAGGGAAGATAGATTTTAAAGGAAGGGCCTCAATAAATACACAGGGAGTGGGGAAGGGAAAGTAAATTTTGAGGAAATTGAAGCCAGATTTTGGGGGAAGAGCCTCAATAAATACACAGGGAGTAGAGAAGGGAAGGTAAATTTTAAGGGAAGGTCCTCGATAAATACCCAGAGAGTGGGGAAGGGAAGTCAGATTTTAAATGAAGGGCCTTAGTAGACAAGGAGTGGGGAAGGGGAGGGAAATTTTAATGGAAGGGAAACCAGATTTTAAGGGAAGAGCCTCAATAAATACACAGGGAGTAGAGAAGGGAAGGTAGATTTTAAGGGAAGGGCGTCAATAAATACCACGGGAGTGGGGAAGGGATGGTAGACTTTAAAGGAAGGGCCTCCATAAATACACAGGGGGTGGAGAAGGGAAGGTATATTTGAAGGGAAGGGAAGCCAGATTTTAAGGGAAGAGCCTCAATAAACACCCAGGGAGTAGAGAAGGGAAGGTAGATTTTAGGGGAATGGCCTCAATAAATACCCAGGGAATGGGAAAGGGAAGGTAGATTTTAAGGGAGGGGCCTCAATAAATACACAGGGAGTGGGGAAGGGAACGCAGATTTTAAGGGAAGAGCCACAATAAATAGACAGGGAGTGGGGAAGGGAAGGTAAATTTTAAGGGAAGGGCCTCCCTAAATACACAGGGAGTGGGGAAACGAATGTATATTTTAAAATAAGGGAAGCTAGATTTTAAGGTAAGAGCCTCAATAGATACACAGGGAGTAGAGAAGGGAAGGTAGATTTCAAGGGAGGTCCTCAATAAATACCCAGGGAGTGGGGAAGGGAAAGTAGACTTTGAAGGTAGGGCCTCAATAAATACACAGGGAGTGGGGAAGGGAAGGTAGATTTTAAGGGAGGGGCCTCAATAAATACACAGGGGGTGGGGATTGGAAGGTATATTTTAAGGGAAGGTGAGGTATATTTTTAAAGAGAGTGCCTTAATAAATACACAGGGAGTGGGGAAGGGAAGCTAGATTTCAAGGGAATGGCCTCAATAAATACACAGGGAGTGGGGGGGGGAGGTAAATCTTAAGGGAAGGAAAGTTAGATTTTAAAGGAAGGGCCTCAATAAATACACAGGGAGTGAAAAGAGAAGGTAGAATTTATGGGAAGGGAAGGTAGATTTTAAAGGAAGGGCCTCAATAAATACACAGGGAGTGGGGAAGGGAAGTTAAATTCTGAGTGAAGGGCCTCCATAAATACACAGGGAGTGGGGAAGGGAAGGTAGATTTTAAGGGAAGGGAAGGCAGATTTTAAGGGAAGGGCCTTAATAAATACACTGGGAGTGGGGAAGGGAAGGAAGATTTTAAGGGAAGGGCATCAATAAATACACAGGGAGTGTGGAAGGGATGGTATATTTTAAGGGAAGGGCCTCAATAAATACACTGGGAGTGGGGAAGGGAAGGTAGATTTTAAGGGAAGGGCATCAATAAATACACAGGGAGTGGGGACGGGAAGGTAGATTTTAAGGAAGGGCATCAATAAATATACAGGGAGTGGGGAAGGGAAGGCAGATTTTAAGGGAATGGCCTCAATAAATACACTGGGAGTGGGAAAGGGAAGGGAAGGTAGATTTTGAGGGATTGCTTCCATGAATACACAGGGAGTGGGGATTGGAATGTAGATTTTAAGGGAAGGGAAGCTAGATTTTAAGGGAAGAACCTCAATAAATACACAGGGAGTAGAGAAGAGAAGGTAGATTTTAAGGGAAGGGCCTCAATAAATAGCCCGGGAGTGGAGAAGGGAAGGTAGACTTTAAACTGAGGGCCTCAATAAATACACAGGGATTGGGAAAGGGACGGTAAATTTTAAGGAAATTGAAGCCAGATTTTGAGGGAAAAGCCTCAATAAATACACAGGGAGTAGAGAAGGGGAGGTAAATTTTAAAGGAAGGGCCTCAATAAATACACAGGGAGTGGGAAGGGGATGGTAAATTTTAAGTAAATTGAAGCCAGATTTTGAGGGAAGAGCCTCAATAAATACACAGGGAGTAGAGAAGGGAAGGTAAATTTTAAGGGGTGGGCCTCAATGAATACCCAGGGAGTGGGGAAGGGAAGTTAGATTTTAAATGAAGGGTCTCAATAAATAGACAGGGAGTGGGGAAGGGAAGGTAAATTTTAAGGGAAGGGCCTCCCTAAATACACAGGGAGTGGAGAAGGGAAGGTAGATTTTAAGTAAAGGGAAGGTAGATTATAAGGGAAGAGCCTCAATAAATACACAGGGAGTAGAGAAGGGAAGTTAGATATTAAGGGAGGTCCTCAATAAATACCCAGGGAGTGGGAAAGGGAAGGTAGACTTTAAGGGAAGGGAAGGTAGATTTTGAAGGAAGGGCTTCAATAAATACACAGGTAGTATGGAAGGGAAGGTAAATTTTAAGGGATTACCTCCATAAATACACAGGGAGTGGGGAAGGGAAGGTAGATTTTAAAGGAAGGGCCTTAATAAATACACAGGGATTGGAGAAGGGAAGGTAAATTTTAAGGAAATTGAAGCCATATTTTGAGGGAAGAACCTCAATAAATACACAGGGATTGAGGGAGGGAAGGTAAATTTTAAGGGATTGCCTCCATAAATACAGAAGGAGTGGGAAAGGAAAGGTTGATTTTGAGGGAAGAGTCTTAATAAATAAATAGGGAGTAGAGAAGCGAACGTAGATTTTAAGGGAGAGGCCTCAATAAATACCCCAGGAGTGGGGAAGGGAAGGTAAATTTTAAGGAAATTGAAATCAGAGTTTCAGGGAAGAGCCTCAATAAATACACAGGGAGTAGAGAAGGGAAGGTAAATTTTAAGGGAAGGGCCTCAATAAATACCCAGGGAGTGGGGAAGGAAAGATAGATTTTAAATGAAGGGCCTCAATAAATAGACAGGGAGTGGGGAAGGAAAGGTAAATTTTAAGGAGAAAGGCCTCCATAAATACACAGGGAGTGGGGAAGGAAAGGTAGATTTTAAGGGAAGGGAAGTTAGATTTTAGGGTAAGAGCCTCAATAGATACACAGGGAGTTAGATATTAAGGGAGGTCCTCAATAAATACCCAGGGAGTGGGAAAGGGAAGGTAGACTTTAAGGGAAGGGAAGGTAGATTTTGAAGGAAGGGCTTCAATAAATACACAGGTAGTGGGGAAGGGAAGGTAAATTTTAAGGGATTACCTCCATAAATATACAGGGAGTGGGGAAGGGAAGGTAGATTTAGAGGGAAGGGAAAGTAGATTTTAAGGGAAGAGCCTCAATAAATACACAGGGAGTAGAGAAGGGAAGGTAGATTTTAAGGGAAGAGCCTCAATAAATACGCCGGGAGTGGGGAAGGGAAGGTAGATTTTAAAGGAAGGGCCTCAATAAATACACAGGGAGTGGAGAAGGGAAGGTAAATTTTAAGGAAATAGAAGCCAGATTTTGAGGGAAGAGCCTGAATAAATACACCGGGAGTGGGGAAGGGAAGGTAAATTTTGAGGGATTGCCTCCATAAATACACAAGGAGTGGGGAAGGGAAGGTTGATTTTAAGGGAAGAGCCTTAATAAATACACAGGGAGTAGAGAAGCGAACGTAGATTTTAAGGGAAAGGCCTCAATAAATACCCCAGGAGTGGTGAAGGGAAGGTAGATTTTAAGGAAATTGAAGCCAGAGTTTGAGGGAAGAGCCTCAATAAATACACAGGGAGTAGAGAACTAAAGGTAAATTTTAAAGGAAGGGCCTCAATAAATACCCAGGGAGTGGGGAAGGAAAGTTAGATTTTAAATGAAGGGCCTCAATAAATAGACAGGGAGTGGGGAAGGGAAGGTAAATTTTAAGGAAATTGAAGCCAGAGTTTGAGGGGAGAGCCTCAATAAATACACAGGGAGTAGAGACGGGAAGGTAAATTTTAAGGGAAGGGCCTCAATAAATACCCAGGGAGTGGGGAAGGAAAGTTAGATTTTAAATGAAGGGCCTCAATAAATAGACAGGGAGTGGGGAAGGGAAGGTAAATTTTAAGGAGAATGGCCTCCATAAATACACAGGGAGTGGGGAAGGGAAGGTAGATTTTAAGGGAGGGGATTGAGATTTTAGGGTAAGAGCCTCAATAGATATACAGGGAGTAGAGAAGGGAAGGTAGATTTTAAGGGAGGTCCTCAATAAATACCCAGGGAGTGGGAAAGGGAAGGTAGACTTTAAGGGAAGATAAGGTAGATTTTGAAGGAAGGGCCTCAATAAATACACAGGGAGTGGGGAAGGGAAGGTAAATTTTAAGGGATTGCCTCCATAAATACACAATGAGTGGGGAAGGGAAGGTAGATTTTAAGGGAAGGGAAGCTAGATTTCAAGGGAAGAGCCTCAATAAATACTCAAGGAGTGGGAAAGGGAAGATAGATTTTAAAGGAAAGGCCTCAATAAATACACAGGGAGTGGGGAAGGGAAAGTAAATTTTAAGGAAATTGAAGCTAGATTTTGGGGGAAGAGCCTCAATAAATACACAGGGAGTAGAGAAGGGAAGGTAAATTTTAAGGGAAGGGCTTCGATAAATACCCTGAAAGTCGGAAAGGGAAGTCAGATTTTAAATGAAATGCCTTAATAGATAGACAAGGAGTGGGGAAGGGAAGGAAAATTTTAAGGGAAGGGAAGGAAAATTTTAAGGGAAGGGAAATCAGATTTTAAGGGAAGAGCCTCAATAAATACACAGGGAGTAGAGAAGGGCAGGTAGATTTTAAGGGATGGGCGTCAATAAATACCCAGGGAGTGGGGAAGGGAAGGTAGACTTTAAAGGAAGGGCCTCCATAAATACACAGGGAGTGGGGAAGGGAAGGTATATTTTAAGGGAAGGGAAGCCAGATTTTAAGGGAAGAGCCTCAATAAACACTCAGGGAGTGGAGAAGGGAAGGTAGATTTTAGGGGAATGGCCTAAATAAATACCCAGGGAATGGGAAAGGGAAGGTAGATTTTAAGGGAGGGGCCTCAATAAATACACAGGGAGTGGGGAAGGGAACGTAGATTTTAAGGGAAGAGCCACAATAAATAGACAGGGAGTGGGGAAGGGAAGGTAAATTTTAAGGGAAGGGCCTCCCTAAATACACAGGGAGTGGGGAAGGGAAGGTAAATTTTAAGGGAAGGGAAGCTAGATTTCAAGGTAAGATCCTCAATAGATACAAAAGGAGTAGAGAAGGGAAAGTATATTTCAAGGGAGGTCCTCAATAAATATCCAGGGAGTGGGAAAGGGAAGGTAGAATTGAAGGTAGGGCCTCAATAAATACACAGGGAGTGGGGAAGGGAAAGTAGATTTTAAGGGAGGGGCCTCAATAAATACACAGTGGGTAGGGATTGGTAGGTAGATTTTAAGGGAAGGGAAGGTATATTTTTAAAGGAAGTGCCTTAATAAATACACAGGGAGGGGGAAGGGAAGGTAGATTTCAAGGGAACGGCCTCAATGAATACACAGGGAGTGGGGAGGAAGGTAAATTTTAAGGGAAGGAAAGGTATATTTTGAAGGAAGGGCCTCAATAAATACAGAAGGAGTGAAAAGAGAAGGTAGAGTTTATGGGAACGGAAGGGAGATTTTAAAGGAAGGGCCTCAATAAATAAACAGGGAGTGGGGAGGGAAGTTAAATTCTGAGTGAAGGGCCTCCATAAATACACAGGGAGTGGGGAAGGGAAGGTAGATTTTAAGGGAAGGGAAGGCAGATTTTAAGGGAAGGGCCTTAATAAATACACTGGGAGTGGGGAAGGGAAGGAAGATTTTAAGGGAAGGGCATCAATAAATACACAGGGAGTGTGGAAGGGATGGTATATTTTAACGGAAGGGCCTCAATAAATACACTGGGAGTGGGGAAGGGAAGGTAGATTTTAAGGGAAGGGCATCAATAAATACACAGGGAGTGGGGACGGGAAGGTAGATTTTAAGGAAGGGCATCAATAAATATACAGGGAGTGGGGAAGGGAAGGCAGATTTTAAGGGAATGGCCTCAATAAATACACTGGGAGTGGGAAAGGGAAGGGAAGGTAGATTTTGAGGGATTGCCTCCATGAATACACAGGGAGTGGGGATTGGAATGTAGATTTTAAGGGAAGGGAAGCTAGATTTTAAGGGAGAACCTCAATAAATACACAGGGAGTAGAGAAGAGAAGGTAGATTTTAAGGGAAGGGCCTCAATAAATAGCCCGGGAGTGGAGAAGGGAAGGTAGACTTTAAAGGGAGGGCCTCAATAAATACACAGGGATTAGGAAAGGGACGGTAAATTTTAAGGAAATTGAAGCCAGATTTTGAGGGAAGAGCCTCAATAAATACACAGGGAGTAGAGAAGGGAAGGTAAATTTTAAGGGGTTGGCCTCAATGAATACCCAGGGAGTGGGGAAGGGAAGTTAGATTTTAAATGAAGGGCCTCAATAAATAGACAGGGAGTGGGGAAGGAAAGGTAAATTTTAAGGGAAGGGCCTCCCTAAATACACAGGGAGTGGAGAAGGGAAGGTAGATTTTAAGTAAAGGGAAGGTAGATTATAAGGGAAGAGCCTCAATAAATACAAAGGGAGTAGAGAAGGGAAGTTAGATATTAAGGGAGGTCCTCAATAAATACCCAGGGAGTGGGAAAGGGAAGGTAGACTTTAAGGGAAGGGAAGGTAGATTTTGAAGGAAGGGCTTCAATAAATACACAGGTAGTGGGGAAGGGAAGGTAAATTTTAAGGGATTACCTCCATAAATACACAGGGAGTGGGGAAGGGAAGGTAGATTTTAAAGGAAGGGCCTTAATAAATACACAGGGATTGGAGAAGGGAAGGTAAATTTTAAGGAAATTGAAGCCATATTTTGAGGGAAGAGCCTCAATAAATACACAGGGATTGAGGGAGGGAAGGTAAATTTTAAGGGATTGCCTCCATAAATACAGAAGGAGTGGGAAAGGAAAGGTTGATT
This sequence comes from Palaemon carinicauda, assembly GCF_036898095.1. Lineage (NCBI taxonomy): Eukaryota > Metazoa > Arthropoda > Malacostraca > Decapoda > Palaemonidae > Palaemon > Palaemon carinicauda. The sequence goes on from NC_090752.1 coordinate 30,113,010, forward strand.
TTGAGGGAAGGGCCTTAATAAATAAATAGGGAGTAGAGAAGCGAACGTAGATTTTAAGGGAAAGGCCTCAATAAATACCCCAGGAGTGGGGAAGGGAAGGTAAATTTTAAGGAAATTGAAGTCAGAGTTTCAGGGAAGAGCCTCAATAAATACACAGGGAGTAGAGAAGGGAAGGTAAATTTTAAGGGAAGGGCCTCAATAAATACCCAGGGAGTGGGGAAGGAAAGTTAGATTTTAAATGAAGGGCCTCAATAAATAGACAGGGAGTGGGGAAGGAAAGGTAAATTTTAAGGAGAAAGGCCTCCATAAATACACAGGGGGTGGGGAAGGGAAGGTAGATTTTAAGGGAAGGGAAGTTAGATTTTAGGGTAAGAGCCTCAATAGATACACAGGGAGTAGAGAAGGGAAGTTAGATATTAAGGGAGGTCCTCAATAAATACCCAGGGAGTGGGAAAGGGAAGGTAGACTTTAAGGGAAGGGAAGGTAGATTTTGAAGGAAGGGCTTCAATAAATACACAGGTAGTGGGGAAGGGAAGGTAAATTTTAAGGGATTACCTCCATAAATATACAGGTAGTGGGGAAGGGAAGGTAGATTTAGAGGGAAGGGAAAGTAGATTTTAAGGGAAGAGCCTCAATAAATACACAGGGCGTAGAGAAGGGAAGGTAGATTTTAAGGGAAGAGCCTCAATAAATACCCCGGGAGTGGGGAAGGGAAGGTAGATTTTAAAGGAAGGGCCTCAATAAATACACAGGGAGTGGAGAAGGGAAGGTAAATTTTAAGGAAATTGAAGCCAGATTTAGAAGGAAGAGCCTGAATAAATACACCGGGAGTGGGGAAGGGAAGGTAAATTTTAAGGGATTGCCTCCATAAATACACAAGGAGTGGGGAAGGGAAGGTTTATTTTAAGGGAAGAGCCTTAATAAATACACAGGGAGTAGAGAAGCGAACGTAGATTTTAAGGGAAAGGCCTCAATAAATACCCCAGGAGTGGTGAAGGGAAGGTAGATTTTAAGGAAATTGAAGCCAGAGTTTGAGGGAAGAGCCTCAATAAATACACAGGGAGTAGAGAAGGGAAGGTAAATTTTAAGGGAAGGGCCTCAATAAATACCCAGGGAGTGGGGAAGGAAAGTTAGATTTTAAATGAAGGGCCTCAATAAATAGACAGGGAGTGGGGAAGGGAAGGTAAATTTTAAGGAAATTGAAGCCAGAGTTTGAGGGAAGAGCCTCAATAAATACACAGGGAGTAGAGAAGGGAAGGTAAATTTTAAGGGAAGGGCCTCAATAAATACCCAGGGAGTGGGGAAAGAAAGTTAGATTTTAAATGAAGGGCCTCAATAAATAGACAGGGAGTGGGGAAGGGAAGGTAAATTTTAAGGAGAATGGCCTCCATAAATACACAGGGAGTGGGGAAGGGAAGGTAGATTTTAAGGGAAGGGGATTTAGATTTTAGGGTAAGCGCCTCAATAGATATACAGGGAGTAGAGAAGGGAAGGTAGATTTTAAGGGAGGTCCTCAATAAATACCCAGGGAGTGGGAAAGGGAAGGTAGACTTTAAGGGAAGATAAGGTAGATTTTGAAGGAAGGGCCTCAATAAATACACAGGGAGTGGGGATGGGAAGGTAAATTTTAAGGGATTGCCTCCATAAATACACAATGAGTGGGGAAGGGAAGGTAGATTTTAAGGGAAGGGAAGCTAGATTTTAAGGGAAGAGCCTCAATAAATACTCAAGGAGTGGGAAAGGGAAGATAGATTTTAAAGGAAAGGCCTCAATAAATACACAGGGAGTGGGGAAGGGAAAGTAAATTTTAAGGAAATTGAAGCCAGATTATGGGGGAAGAGCCTCAATAAATACACAGGGAGTAGAGAAGGGAAGGTAAATTTTAAGGGAAGGGCTTCGATAAATACCCAGAGAGTCGGGAAGGGAAGTCAGATTTTAAATGAAATGCCTTAATAAATAGACAAGGAGTGGGGAAGGGAAGGAAAATTTTAAAGGAAGGGAAATCAGATTTTAAGGGAAGAGCCTCAATAAATACACAGGGAGTAGAGAAGGGCAGGTAGATTTTAAGGGATGGGCGTCATAAATACCCAGGGAGTGGGGAAGGGAAGGTAGACTTTAAAGGAAGGGCCTCCATAAATACACAGGGAGTGGGGAAGGGAAGGTATATTTTAAGGGAAGGGAAGCCAGATTTTAAAGGAAGAGCCTCAATAAACACTCAGGGAGTGGAGAAGGGAAGGTAGATTTTAGGGGAATGGCCTAAATAAATACCCAGGGAGTGGGAAAGGGAAGGTAGATTTTAAGGGAGGGGCCTCAATAAATACACAGGGAGTGGGGAAGGGAACGTAGATTTTAAGGGAAGAGCCGCAATAAATAGACAGGGAGTGGGGAAGGGAAGGTAAATTCTAAGGGAAGGGCCTCCCTAAATACACAGGGAGTGGGGAAGGGAAGGTAAATTTTAAGGGAAGGGAAGCTAGATTTTAAGGTAAGATCTTCAATAGATACAAAAGAAGTAGAGAAGGGAAAGTATATTTCAAGAGAGGTCCTCAATAAATATCCAGGGAGTGGGAAAGGGAAGGTAGAATTGAAGGTAGGGCCTCAATAAATACACAGGGAGTGGGGAAGGGAAAGTAGATTTTAAGGGAGGGGCCTCAATAAATACACAGTGGTGGGGATTGGTAGGTAGATTTTAAGGGAAGGGAAGGTATATTTTTAAAGGAAGTGCCTTAATAAATACACAGGGAGGGGGAAGGGAAGGTAGATTTCAAGGGAACGGCCAATATGAATACACATGGAGTGGGGAGGAAGGTAAATTTTAAGGGAAGGAAAGGTATATTTTAAGGAAGGGCCTCAATAAATACAGAAGGAGTGAAAAGAGAAGGTAGAGTTTATGGGAACGGAAGGGAGGATTTAAAGGAAGGGCCTCAATAAATAAACAGGGAGTGGGGAAGGTAAGGTAAATTCTGAGTGAAAGGCCTCCACAAATACACAGGGAGTGGGGAAGGGAAGGTAGATTTTAAGGGAAGGGAAGGCAGATTTTAAGGGAAGGGCCTTAATAAATACACTGGGAGTGGGGAAGGGAATGTAGATTTTAAGGGAAGGGCATCAATAAATACACAGGGAGTGTGGAAGGGATGGTAGATTTTAACGGAAAGGCCTCAATAAATACACTGGGAGTGGGGAAGGGAAGGTAGATTTTAAGGGAAGGGCATTAATAAATACACAGGGAGTGGGGACGGGAAGGAAGATTTTAAGGGAAGGGCATTAATAAATACACAGGGAGTGGGGAAGGGAAGGCAAATTTTAAGGGAAGTGCCTCAATAAATACACTGGGAGTGGGAAAGGGAATGTAGATTTTAAGGGAAGAGCCTCAATAAATACACAGGTAGTGGGGGAGAAAACGTAGATTTTGGGGGATGAGCCTCAAAAAATACATAGGGAGTGGGGAAAGGAAGGTAGATTTCAAGGGAAGTAGATTTCAAGGGAAGATCCTCAATAGATACTAAGGGAGTGGGGAAGGGAATGTATATTTTAAAGGAAGAGCCGCAATAAATACATAGGGAGTGGGGAAGGGAACGTAGATTTAAAGGGAAGAGCCTCAATAAATACACAGGGAGTGGAGAAGGGAAGGTAGATTTTAAGGGAAGAGCCTCAATAAATACACAGGGAGTGGAGAAGGGAAGGTAGATTTTAAGGGAAGAGCCTGAATAAATACACAGGGAGTGGGGAAGGGAACGTAGATTTTAAGGGAAGTAGATTTTAAGGGAAGATCCTCAATAGATACCAAGGAAGTGGGGAAGGGAATGTATATTTTAAGGGAAGAGCCGCAATAAATACACAGGGAGTGGGGAAGGGAAGGTAGATTTTAAGGTAAGAGCCTCAATGTATACACAGGGAGTGTTGAAGGGAATGTAGATTTTAAGGGAAGAGCCTCAATAAATACACAGGAGGTGAGGAAGGGGAGGTAGATTTTAAGGGAAGAGCCTCAATAAATACACAGGGAGTGGGGAAGGGAACGTAGATTTTAAGGGAAGAGCCACAATAAATACAAGTGGAGTGGGGAAGGGAACGTAGATTTTAAGGGAAGAGCCTCAATAAATATACAAGGAGTGGGAATGGAACATAGATTTATGGAAAGAGCCTCAATAAATACACAGAGAGTGGGGAAGGGAAGTTGGATTTCAAAGGAAGGGCCTCTATAAATATACATGAAGTGGGAAAGGGGAGATAGATTTTAAGGGAAGAGCTTCAATGAATACACAAGAAGTCGATAAGGGAAGGTAGATTTTAAGGGAAGGGCCTCAATAGATACCTTGCGAGTGGGGAAGGGAAGGTAGATTTCAAGGGAAGGGCCTCAATCAATACAAAGGGAGTGGGGAAAGGGAAGGCAGATTTTAAGGGAAGGGAAGGTAGATTTTAAGGGAAGAGCCTCAATAAATACACAAGGAGTGGGGAAGGAAAGGTATATTTTGAGGGAAGAGCCTCAATAAATACACAGGAAGTGAGGAAGGGAAGGTAGATTTCAAGGTTAGAGCCTCAATAAATACATAGAGTGGGGAAGGGAACGTAGATTTTAAGAAAAGAGCCTCAATAAATACACAGGGAGTGGGGAAGGGAAGGTAGACTTTAACGGAAGAACCTCAATAAATACACAGGGAGTGGGGAAGGGAAGGTAGATTTTAATGGAAGACCCTCAATAAATACACTGGGAGTGGGGAAGGGAAGATAGATTTTAAGGGAAGAGCCTCAATAAATACACAGGGAGTGGGGAAGGGAAGGTAGATTTTAAGGGAAGGCCTCAATAAATACACAGGGAGTGGGAAGGGAAGGTAGATTTTAAGGGAAGGGAAAGTAGATTTTAAAGGGAAGAGCCTCAATAAATACAGGGAGTGGGGAAGGGAAGGTAGATTTTAAGGGAAGGCCCATAAATATACAGGGAGTGGGGAAGGGAAGGTAGATTTTAAGGGGAATGGCCTCAATAAATACACAGGGAGTGGGAAGGGAAGGTAGATTTTAAGGGAAGGGCCTCAATAAATACACAGGGAGTGGGGAAGGGAAGTAGATTTTAAGGGAAGAGCCTCAATAAATACACAGGGAGTGGGGAAGGGAAGGTAGATTTTAAGGGAAGGGGATTGAGATTTTAAGGGTAAGAGCCTCAATAATACACAGGGAGTAGAGAAGGGAAGGTAGATTTTAAGGGAGGTCCTCAATAAATACCCAGGGAGTGGGAAAGGGAAGGTAGACTTTAAGGGAAGATAAGGTAGATTTTGAAGGAAGGCCTCAATAAATACACAGGGAGTGGGGAAGGGAAGGTAAATTTTAAGGGATTGCCTCCATAAATACACAGAGTGGGGAAGGGAAGGTAGATTTTAAGGGAAGGGAAGCTAGATTTCAAGGGAAGAGCCTCAATAAATACTCAGGAGTGGGAAGGGAAGGTAGATTTTAAGGGAAAGGCCTCAATAAATACACAGGGAGTGGGGAAGGGAAGGTAAATTTTAAGGAAGAAGCCAGATTTTGGGGGAAGAGCCTCAATAAATACACAGGGAGTGAGAAGGGAAGGTAATTTTAAGGGAAGGGCTCATAAATACCCTGAAAGTGGAAGGGAAGTAATTTTAAATGAAGCCTTAATATACACAGGGAGTGGGGAAGGGAAGGTAAATTTTAAGGGAAGGGAAGGAAAATTTTAAGGGAAGGGAAATCAGATTTTAAGGGAAGAGCCTCAATAAATACACAGGGAGTGAGAAGGGAAGGTAGATTTTAAGGAAGGGCCTCAATAAATACCCAGGGAGTGGGGAAGGGAAGGTAGATTTTAAGGAAGGGCCTCCATAAATACACAGGGAGTGGGGAAGGGAAGGTAGATTTTAAGGGAAGGGAAGCAGATTTTAAGGGAAGAGCCTCAATAAATACACTCAGGGAGTGGGAAGGGAAGGTAGATTTTAAGGGAATGGCCTAATAAATACACAGGGAGTGGGAAAGGGAAGGTAGATTTTAAGGGAGGGCCTCAATAAATATACAGGGAGTGGGGAAGGGAACGGTAGATTTTAAGGGAAGGGCCTCAATAAATAGACAGGGAGTGGGGAAGGGAAGGTAAATTTTAAGGGAAGGGCCTCCTAAATACACAGGGAGTGGGGAAGGGAAGGTAAATTTTAAGGGAAGGGAAGCTAGATTTTAAGGGAAGATCCTCAATAAATACACAGGAGTAGAGGGAAGGGAAGTATATTTTAAGGGAAGGCCTCAATAAATACCAGGGAGTGGGAAGGGAAGGTAGATTTTAAGGAAGGGCCTCAATAAATACACAGGGAGTGGGGAAGGGAAGGTAGATTTTAAGGGAGGGCCTCAATAAATACAGAGTGGGTGGGGAAGGTAGGTAGATTTTAAGGGAAGGGAAGGTATATTTTAAGGGAAGTGCCTCAATAAATACACAGGGAGTGGGGAAGGGAAGGTAGATTTAAGGGAGGCCTCAATGAATACACAGGGAGTGGGGAGGAAGGTAAATTTTAAGGGAAGGAAAGGTAGATTTTAAGGGAAGGGCCTCAATAAATACACAGGGAGTGAAAGAGAAGGTAGATTTTATGGGAAGGAAGGGAGATTTTAAGGAAGGCCTCAATAAATAACAGGGAGTGGGGAAGGGAAGGTTAGAATTTAAGGAAGGGCCTCAATAAATACACAGGGAGTGGGAAGGGAAGGTAGATTTTAAGGGAAGGGAAGGCAGATTTTGAAGGGAAGGGCCTCAATAAATACACAGGGAGTGGGGAAGGGAAGGTAAATTTTAAGGGAAGGGCCTCAATAAATACACAGGGAGTGGGAAGGGAAGGTATATTTTAAAGGAAGGGCCTCAATAAATACACTGGGAGTGGGGAAGGGAAGGTAGATTTTAAGGGAAGGGCCTCAATAAATACACAGGGAGTGGGGAAGGGAAGGTAGATTTTAAGGAAGGGCATCAATAAATATACAGGGAGTGGGAAGGGAAGGTAGATTTTAAGGGAAGGCCTCAATAAATACACTGGGAGTGGGAGGGAAGGGAAGTAGATTTTGAAGGGATTGCCTCAATAAATACACAGGGAGTGGGGAAGGGAAGGTAGATTTTAAGGGAAGGGAAGCTAGATTTTAAGGGAAGAACCTCAATAAATACACAGGGAGTAGAGAAGGGAAGGTAGATTTTAAGGGAAGGGCCTCAATAAATACCCGGGAGTGGGAAGGGAAGGTAGATTTAAAGGGAGGGCCTCAATAAATACACAGGGATTGGGAAGGGAAGGTAAATTTTAAGGAAATTGAAGCCAGATTTTGAGGGAAGAGCCTCAATAAATACACAGGGAGTAGAGAAGGGAAGGTAAATTTTAAGGGATTGGCCTCAAATAATACCCAGGGAGTGGGGAAGGGAAGGTTAGATTTTAAGAAGGGCCTCAATAAATAACAGGGAGTGGGGAAGGGAAGGTAAATTTTAAGGGAAGGCCTCAATAAATACACAGGAGTGGGAAGGGAAGGTAGATTTTAAGGAAAGGGAAGGTAGATTTAAGGGAAGAGCCTCAATAAATACACAGGGAGTAGAGAAGGGAAGGTAGATATTTAAGGGAAGGGCCTCAATAAATACCCAGGGAGTGGGAAGGGAAGGTAGATTTAAGGGAAGGGAAGGTAGATTTTGAAGGAAGGGCCTCAATAAATACACAGGGAGTGGGGAAGGGAAGGTAAATTTTAAGGGATTACCTCCATAAATATACAGGAGTGGGGAAGGGAAGGTAGATTTAGAGGGAAGGGAAGTAGATTTTAAGGGAAGAGCCTCAATAAATACACAGGGCGTAGAGAAGGGAAGGTAGATTTTAAGGGAAGAGCCTCAATAAATACCCCGGGAGTGGGGAAGGGAAGGTAGATTTTAAGGAAGGGCCTCAATAAATACACAGGGAGTGGAGAAGGGAAGGTAAATTTTAAGGAAATTGAAGCCAGATTTAGAGGAAGAGCCTCAATAAATACACCGGGAGTGGGGAAGGGAAGGTAAATTTTAAGGGAAGCCTCAATAAATACACAGGAGTGGGGAAGGGAAGGTTTATTTTAAGGGAAGAGCCTTAATAAATACACAGGGAGTAGAGAAGGAAGTAGATTTTAAGGGAAAGGCCTCAATAAATACCCCAGGGAGTGGGAAGGGAAGGTAGATTTTAAGGAAATTGAAGCCAGAGTTTGAGGGAAGAGCCTCAATAAATACACAGGGAGTAGAGAAGGGAAGGTAAATTTTAAGGGAAGGGCCTCAATAAATACCCAGGGAGTGGGGAAGGAAAGTTAGATTTTAAATGAAGGGCCTCAATAAATAGACAGGGAGTGGGGAAGGGAAGGTAAATTTTAAGGAAATTGAAGCCAGAGTTTGAGGGAAGAGCCTCAATAAATACACAGGGAGTAGAGAAGGGAAGGTAAATTTTAAGGGAAGGTCCTCAATAAATACCCAGGGAGTGGGGAAAGAAAGTTAGATTTTAAATGAAGGGCCTCAATAAATAGACAGGGAGTGGGGAAGGGAAGGTAAATTTTAAGGAGAATGGCCTCCATAAATACACAGGGAGTGGGGAAGGGAAGGTAGATTTTAAGGGAAGGGGATTTAGATTTTAAGGGAAGAGCCTCAATAAATACAGGGAGTGGAAGGGAAGGTAGATTTTAAGGGAGGCCTCAATAAATACACAGGGAGTGGGAAGGGAAGGTAGACTTTAAGGGAAGATAAGGTAGATTTTGAAGGAAGGCCTCAATAAATACACAGGGAGTGGGGATGGGAAGGTAAATTTTAAGGGATTGCCTCCATAAATACACAGAGTGGGGAAGGGAAGGTAGATTTTAAGGGAAGGGAAGCTAGATTTTAAGGGAAGAGCCTCAATAAATACCAAGGAGTGGGAAGGGAAGATAGATTTTAAAGGAAAGGCCTCAATAAATACACAGGGAGTGGGGAAGGGAAGTAAATTTTAAGGAAATTGAAGCCAGATTATGGGGGAAGAGCCTCAATAAATACACAGGGAGTAGAGAAGGGAAGGTAAATTTTAAGGGAAGGGCTCATAAATACCCAGGGAGTGGGAAGGGAAGTAGATTTTAAAGAAGGGCCTCAATAAATACACAGGGAGTGGGGAAGGGAAGGAAATTTTAAGGAAGGGAAGCCAGATTTTAAGGGAAGAGCCTCAATAAATACACAGGGAGTAGAGAAGGGAAGGTAGATTTTAAGGGAATGGGCCTCATAAATACCCAGGGAGTGGGAAGGGAAGGTAGATTTTAAAGGAAGGGCCTCAATAAATACACAGGGAGTGGGGAAGGGAAGGTAATTTTAAGGGAAGGGAAGCCAGATTTTAAAGGAAGAGCCTCAATAAACACAGGGAGTGGAGAAGGGAAGGTAGATTTTAAGGGAATGGGCCTAATAAATACCCAGGGAGTGGGGAAGGGAAGGTAGATTTTAAGGGAAGGGGCCTCAATAAATACACAGGGAGTGGGGAAGGGAAGTATATTTTAAGGGAAGAGCCGCAATAAATAGACAGGGAGTGGGAAGGGAAGGTAGAATTCTAAGGGAAGGGCCTCCCTAAATACACAGGGAGTGGGGAAGGGAAGGTAGATTTTAAGGGAAGGGGCTAGATTTTAAGGTAAGATCTTCAATAGATACAAGAGTGAGAAGGGAAGTATATTTTAAGAGAGGTTCTCAATAAATACCAGGGAGTGGGGAAGGGAAGGTAGAATTGAAGGGAGGGCCTCAATAAATACACAGGAGTGGGGAAGGGAAAGGTAGATTTTAAGGGAAGGGGCCTCAATAAATACACAGGGTGGGGATTGGTAGGTAGATTTTAAGGGAAGGGAAGGTATATTTAAAGGAAGTGCCTCAATAAATACACAGGGAGTGGGGAAGGGAAGGTAGATTTCAAGGGAAGGCCTCAATAAATACACAGGGAGTGGGGAGGGAAGGTAATTTTAAGGGAAGGAAGGTAGATTTTAAGGGAAGGGCCTCAATAAATACAGAGGAGTGGGAAGGTAGATTTATGTAAGGAAGGGAGGATTTTAAAGGAAGGGCCTCAATAAATACACAGGGAGTGGGGAAGGGAAGGTAGATTCTGAGGAAAGGCCTCAAAATACACAGGGAGTGGGGAAGGGAAGGTAGATTTTAAGGGAAGGGAAGGCAGATTTTAAGGGAAGGGCCTAATAAATACACAGGGAGTGGGGAAGGGAATGTAGATTTTAAGGGAAGGGCATCAATAAATACACAGGGAGTGGGAAGGGATGGTAGAATTTTAAGGAAGGCCTCAATAAATACACTGGGAGTGGGGAAGGGAAGGTAGATTTTAAGGGAAGGGCATTAATAAATACACAGGGAGTGGGGAGGGAAGGAAGATTTTAAGGGAAGGGCATTAATAAATACACAGGGAGTGGGGAAGGGAAGGCAAATTTTAAGGGAAGTGCCTCAATAAATACACTGGGAGTGGGGAAGGGAATGTAGATTTTAAGGGAAGAGCCTCAATAAATACACAGGGAGTGGGGAGAAAACGTAGATTTTGGGGGGAGCCTCAATAAATACACAGGGAGTGGGGAAAGGAAGGTAGATTTCAAGGGAAGTAGATTTAAGGGAAGATCCTCAATAAATACAAGGGAGTGGGAAGGGAATGTAGATTTTAAGGGAAGAGCCTGCAATAAATACACAGGGAGTGGGGAAGGGAACGTAGATTTTAAAGGGAAGAGCCTCAATAAATACACAGGGAGTGGAGGAAGGGAAGGTAGATTTTAAGGGAAGAGCCTCAATAAATACACAGGGAGTGGGAAGGGAAGGTAGATTTTAAGGAAGAGCCTGAATAAATACACAGGGAGTGGGGAAGGGAACGTAGATTTTAAGGGAAGAGCCTCAATAAATACACAGGAGTGGGAAGGGAAGGTAGATTTTAAGGGAAGAGCCTCAATAAATACACAGGGAGTGGGGAAGGGAAGGTAGATTTTAAGGGAAGAGCCTCAATAAATACACAGGGAGTGGAAGGGAATGTAGATTTTAAGGGAAGAGCCTCAATAAATACACAGGAGTGGGAAGGGAGGTAGATTTTAAGGGAAGAGCCTCAATAAATACACAGGGAGTGGGGAAGGGAAGTAGATTTTAAGGGAAGAGCCTCAATAAATACAAGTGGATGGGGAAGGGAACGTAGATTTTAAGGGAAGAGCCTCAATAAATACACAAGGAGTGGGAAGGAACATAGATTTTAAGGGAAGAGCCTCAATAAATACACAGAGAGTGGGGAAGGGAAGTAGATTTCAAGGGAAGGGCCTCAATAAATACATGAAGTGGGAAAGGGGAGATAGATTTTAAGGGAAGAGCTTCAATGAATACACAAGAGTCGAAAGGGAAGGTAGATTTTAAGGGAAGAGCCTCAATAAATACACAGGAGTGGGGAAGGGAAGGTAGATTTCAAGGGAAGGGCCTCAATAAATACAAAGGGAGTGGGGAAGGGAAGGCAGATTTTAAGGGAAGGGAAGGTAGATTTTAAGGGAAGAGCCTCAATAAATACACAGGAGTGGGGAAGGGAAGGTAGATTTTAAGGGAAGAGCCTCAATAAATACACAGGGAGTGGGGAAGGGAAGGTAGATTTCAAGGTTAAGAGCCTCAATAAATACACAGAGTGGGGAAGGGAAGTAGATTTTAAGAAGAGCCTCAATAAATACACAGGGAGTGGGGAAGGGAAGGTAGATTTAAGGAAGAACCTCAATAAATACACAGGGAGTGGGGAAGGGAAGGTAGATTTTAAGGAAGACCCTCAATAAATACACTGGGAGTGGGGAAGGGAAGGTAGATTTTAAGGGAAGAGCCTCAATAAATACACAGGGAGTGGGGAAGGGAAGGTAGATTTTAAGGGAAGAGCCTCATAAATACACAGGGAGTGGGGAAGGGAAGGTAGATTTTAAGGGAAGGGAAAGTAGATTTTAAAGGAAGAGCCTCAATAAATACAGGGAGTGGGGAAGGGAAGGTAGATTTTAAGGGAAGGGCCTCAATAAATACACAGGGAGTGGGGAAGGGAAGGTAGATTTTAAGGGAATGGCCTAATAAATACCAGGGAGTGGGAAGGGAAGGTAGATTTTAAGGGAGGGGCCTCAATAAATACACAGGGAGTGGGGAAGGGAAGTAGATTTTAAGGGAAGAGCCTCAATAAATACACAGGGAGTGGGGAAGGGAAGGTAGATTTTAAGGGAAGGGGATAGATTTTAAGGGAAGAGCCTCAATAAATACACAGGGAGTAGAGAAGGGAAGGTAGATTTTAAGGGAGGTCCTCAATAAATACCCAGGGAGTGGGAAGGGAAGGTAGACTTTAAGGGAAGATAAGGTAGATTTTGAAGGAAGGGCCTCAATAAATACACAGGGAGTGGGGAAGGGAAGGTAAATTTTAAGGGATTGCCTCCATAAATACACAATGAGTGGGGAAGGGAAGGTAGATTTTAAGGGAAGGGAAGCTAGATTTCAAGGGAAGAGCCTCAATAAATACTCAGGGAGTGGGAAGGGAAGATAGATTTTAAAGGAAAGGCCTCAATAAATACACAGGGAGTGGGGAAGGGAAGTAAATTTTAAGGAAATTGAAGCCAGATTTTGGGGGAAGAGCCTCAATAAATACACAGGGAGTAGAGAAGGGAAGGTAGATTTTAAGGGAAGGGCTTCATAAATACCCTGAAAGTGGGGAAAGGGAAGTAGATTTTAAATGAAGCCTTAATATACACAGGGAGTGGGGAAGGGAAGGAAAATTTTAAGGGAAGGGAAGGAAAATTTTAAGGGAAGGGAAATCAGATTTTAAGGGAAGAGCCTCAATAAATACACAGGGAGTAGAGAAGGGAGGTAGATTTTAAGGAATGGGCGTCAATAAATACCCAGGGAGTGGGGAAGGGAAGGTAGACTTTAAGGAAGGGCCTCAATAAATACACAGGGAGTGGGGAAGGGAAGGTAGATTTTAAGGGAAGGGAAGCCAGATTTTAAGGGAAGAGCCTCAATAAACACTCAGGGAGTGGGAAGGGAAGGTAGATTTTAGGGGAATGGCCTAAATAAATACCCAGGGAATGGGAAAGGGAAGGTAGATTTTAAGGGAGGGGCCTCAATAAATATACAGGGAGTGGGGAAGGGAACGTAGATTTTAAGGGAAGGCCACAATAAATAGACAGGGAGTGGGGAAGGGAAGGTAAATTTTAAGGGAAGGGCCTCCCTAAATACACAGGGAGTGGGGAAGGGAAGGTAAATTTTAAGGGAAGGGAAGCTAGATTTTAAGGTAAGATCCTCAATAATACAAAAGGAGTAGAGAAGGGAAAGTATATTTCAAGGGAGGTCCTCAATAAATACCAGGGAGTGGGAAAGGGAAGGTAGAATTGAAGGTAGGGCCTCAATAAATACACAGGGAGTGGGGAAGGGAAAGTAGATTTTAAGGGAAGGGCCTCAATAAATACAGAGTGGGTGGGGATTGGTAGGTAGATTTTAAGGGAAGGGAAGGTAGATTTTAAAGGAAGTGCCTTAATAAATACACAGGGAGTGGGGAAGGGAAGGTAGATTTCAAGGGAAGGCCTCAATGAATACACAGGGAGTGGGGAGGAAGGTAATTTTAAGGGAAGGAAGGTATATTTTAAGGAAGGGCCTCAATAAATACAGAAGGAGTGAAAAGAGAAGGTAGAGTTTATGGGAAGGAAGAGATTTTAAGGAAGGGCCTCAATAAATAAACAGGGAGTGGGGAAGGGAAGGTTAAATTTGAGGAAGGGCCTCCATAAATACACAGGGAGTGGGGAAGGGAAGGTAGATTTTAAGGGAAGGGAAGGCAGATTTTAAGGGAAGGGCCTTAATAAATACACTGGGAGTGGGGAAGGGAAGGAAGATTTTAAGGGAAGGGCATCAATAAATACACAGGGAGTGGGAAGGGAAGGTATATTTTAACGGAAGGGCCTCAATAAATACACTGGGAGTGGGGAAGGGAAGGTAGATTTTAAGGGAAGGGCCTCAATAAATACACAGGGAGTGGGGACGGGAAGGTAGATTTTAAGGAAGGGCATCAATAAATATACAGGGAGTGGGGAAGGGAAGGCAGATTTTAAGGGAAGGCCTCAATAAATACACTGGGAGTGGGAAAGGGAAGGGAAGGTAGATTTTGAGGGATTGCCTCCATGAATACACAGGGAGTGGGGATTGGGAATGTAGATTTTAAGGGAAGGGAAGCTAGATTTTAAGGGAAGAACCTCAATAAATACACAGGGAGTAGAGAAGAGAAGGTAGATTTTAAGGGAAGGGCCTCAATAAATAGCCCGGGAGTGGGAAGGGAAGGTAGACTTTAAAGGGAGGGCCTCAATAAATACACAGGGATTGGGAAGGGAAGGTAAATTTTAAGGAAATTGAAGCCAGATTTTGAGGGAAGAGCCTCAATAAATACACAGGGAGTAGAGAAGGGAAGGTAAATTTTAAGGGGTTGGCCTAAATGAATACCCAGGGAGTGGGGAAGGGAAGTTAGATTTTAAATGAAGGGCCTCAATAAATAGACAGGGAGTGGGGAAGGAAGGTAAATTTTAAGGGAAGGGCCTCCCTAAATACACAGGAGTGGGAAGGGAAGGTAGATTTTAAGTAAAGGGAAGGTAGATTATAAGGGAAGAGCCTCAATAAATACACAGGGAGTAGAGAAGGGAAGTTAGATATTAAGGGAGGTCCTCAATAAATACCCAGGGAGTGGGAAAGGGAAGGTAGACTTTAAGGGAAGGGAAGGTAGATTTTGAAGGAAGGGCCTCAATAAATACACAGGTAGTGGGGAAGGGAAGGTAAATTTTAAGGGATTACCTCCATAAATACACAGGGAGTGGGGAAGGGAAGGTAGATTTTAAAGGAAGGGCCTTAATAAATACACAGGGATTGGAGAAGGGAAGGTAAATTTTAAGGAAATTGAAGCCATATTTTGAGGGAAGAGCCTCAATAAATACACAGGGAGTTGAGGGAGGGAAGGTAAATTTTAAGGGATTGCCTCCATAAATACAGAAGGAGTGGGAAAGGAAAGGTTGATTTTGAGGGAAGGGCCTTAATAAATAACATAGGGAGTAGAGAAGCGAACGTAGATTTTAAGGGAAAGGCCTCAATAAATACCCCAGGAGTGGGGAAGGGAAGGTAAATTTTAAGGAAATTGAAGTCAGAGTTTCAGGGAAGAGCCTCAATAAATACACAGGGAGTAGAGAAGGGAAGGTAAATTTTAAGGGAAGGGCCTCAATAAATACCCAGGGAGTGGGGAAGGAAAGTTAGATTTTAAATGAAGGGCCTCAATAAATAGACAGGGAGTGGGGAAGGAAAGGTAAATTTTAAAGGAGAAAGGCCTCCATAAATACACAGGGGGTGGGGAAGGGAAGGTAGATTTTAAGGGAAGGGAAGTTAGATTTTAGGGTAAGAGCCTCAATAATACACAGGGAGTAGAGAAGGGAAGTAGATATTAAGGGAGGTCCTCAATAAATACCCAGGGAGTGGGAAAGGGAAGGTAGACTTTAAGGGAAGGGAAGGTAGATTTTGAAGGAAGGGCCTCAATAAATACACAGGGAGTGGGGAAGGGAAGGTAAATTTTAAGGGATTACCTCCATAAATATACAGGGAGTGGGGAAGGGAAGGTAGATTTAAGGGAAGGGAAAGTAGATTTTAAGGGAAGAGCCTCAATAAATACACAGGGCGTAGAGAAGGGAAGGTAGATTTTAAGGGAAGAGCCTCAATAAATACCCCGGGAGTGGGGAAGGGAAGGTAGATTTTAAAGGAAGGGCCTCAATAAATACACAGGGAGTGGAGAAGGGAAGGTAAATTTTAAGGAAATTGAAGCCAGATTTTGAAGGAAGAGCCTCAATAAATACACCGGGAGTGGGGAAGGGAAGGTAAATTTTAAGGGATTGCCTCCATAAATACACAAGGAGTGGGGAAGGGAAGGTTTATTTTAAGGGAAGAGCCTTAATAAATACACAGGGAGTAGAGAAGGGAAGTAGATTTTAAGGGAAAGGCCTCAATAAATACCCCAGGAGTGGGAAGGGAAGGTAGATTTTAAGGAAATTGAAGCCAGATTTGAGGGAAGAGCCTCAATAAATACACAGGGAGTAGAGAAGGGAAGGTAAATTTTAAGGGAAGGGCCTCAATAAATACCCAGGGAGTGGGGAAGGAAAGTTAGATTTTAAATGAAGGGCCTCAATAAATAGACAGGGAGTGGGGAAGGGAAGGTAAATTTTAAGGAAATTGAAGCCAGAGTTTGAGGGAAGAGCCTCAATAAATACACAGGGAGTAGAGAAGGGAAGGTAAATTTTAAGGGAAGGGCCTCAATAAATACCCAGGGAGTGGGGAAAGAAAGGTTAGATTTTAAATGAAGGGCCTCAATAAATAGACAGGGAGTGGGGAAGGGAAGGTAAATTTTAAGGAGAATGGCCTCCATAAATACACAGGGAGTGGGGAAGGGAAGGTAGATTTTAAGGGAAGGGGATTTAGATTTTAGGGAAAGCGCCTCAATAGATATACAGGGAGTAGAGAAGGGAAGGTAGATTTTAAGGGAGGTCCTCAATAAATACCCAGGGAGTGGGAAGGGAAGGTAGACTTTAAGGGAAGATAAGGTAGATTTTGAAGGAAGGGCCTCAATAAATACACAGGGAGTGGGGATGGGAAGGTAAATTTTAAGGGATTGCCTCCATAAATACACAGAGTGGGGAAGGGAAGGTAGATTTTAAGGGAAGGGAAGCTAGATTTTAAGGGAAGAGCCTCAATAAATACTCAAGGAGTGGGAAAGGGAAGATAGATTTTAAAGGAAAGGCCTCAATAAATACACAGGGAGTGGGGAAGGGAAAGTAAATTTTAAGGAAATTGAAGCCAGATTTTGGGGGAAGAGCCTCAATAAATACACAGGGAGTAGAGAAGGGAAGGTAAATTTTAAGGGAAGGGCTTCGATAAATACCCAGGGAGTCGGGAAGGGAAGTCAGATTTTGAATGAAATGCCTTAATAAATAGACAAGGAGTGGGGAAGGGAAGGAAAATTTTAAGGAAGGGAAATCAGATTTTAAGGGAAGAGCCTCAATAAATACACAGGGAGTAGAGAAGGGCAGGTAGATTTTAAGGGATGGGCGTCAATAAATACCCAGGGAGTGGGGAAGGGAAGGTAGACTTTAAAGGAAGGGCCTCCATAAATACACAGGGAGTGGGGAAGGGAAGGTATATTTTAAGGGAAGGGAAGCCAGATTTTAAAGGAAGAACCTCAATAAACACTCAGGGAGTGGAGAAGGGAAGGTAGATTTTAGGGGAATGGCCTAAATAAATACCCAGGGAGTGGGAAAGGGAAGGTAGATTTTAAGGGAGGGGCCTCAATAAATACACAGGGAGTGGGGAAGGGAACGTAGATTTTAAGGGAAGAGCCGCAATAAATATACAGGGAGTGGGGAAGGGAAGGTAAATTCTAAGGGAAGGGCCTCCCTAAATACACAGGGAGTGGGGAAGGGAAGGTAAATTTTAAGGGAAGGGAAGCTAGATTTTAAGGTAAGATCTTCAATAGATACAAAAGAAGTAGAGAAGGGAAAGTATATTTCAAGAGAGGTTCTCAATAAATATCCAGGGAGTGGGAAATGGAAGGTAGAATTGAAGGTAGGGCCTCAATAAATACACAGGGAGTGGGGAAGGGAAAGTAGATTTTAAGGGAGGGGCCTCAATAAATACACAGTGGGTGGGGATTGGTAGGTAGATTTTAAGGGAAGGGAAGGTATATTTTTAAAGGAAGTGCCTTAATAAATACACAGGGAGGGGGAAGGGAAGGTAGATTTCAAGGGAACGGCCAATAAATACACAGGAGTGGGGAGGAAGGTAAATTTTAAGGGAAGGAAAGGTATATTTTGAAGGAAGGGCCTCAATAAATACAGAAGGAGTGAAAAGGAAGGTAGAGTTTATGGGAACGGAAGGGAGGATTTAAAGGAAGGGCCTCAATAAATAAACAGGGAGTGGGGAAGGTAAGGTAATTTTAGGAAGGCCTCAATAAATACACAGGGAGTGGGGAAGGGAAGGTAGATTTTAAGGGAAGGGAAGGCAGATTTTAAGGGAAGGGCCTTAATAAATACACTGGGAGTGGGGAAGGGAATGTAGATTTTAAGGGAAGGGCATCAATAAATACACAGGGAGTGTGGAAGGGATGGTAGATTTTAACGGAAAGGCCTCAATAAATACACTGGGAGTGGGGAAGGGAAGGTAGATTTTAAGGAAGGGCATTAATAAATACACAGGGAGTGGGGACGGGAAGGAAGATTTTAAGGGAAGGGCATCAATAAATACACAGGGAGTGGGGAAGGGAAGGCAAATTTTAAGGGAAGTGCCTCAATAAATACACTGGGAGTGGGAAAGGGAATGTAGATTTTAAGGGAAGAGCCTCAATAAATACACAGGTAGTGGGGGAGGAAAACGTAGATTTTGGGGGATGAGCCTCAAAAAATACATAGGGAGTGGGGAAAGGAAGGTAGATTTCAAGGGAAGTAGATTTCAAGGGAAGATCCTCAATAGATACTAAGGGAGTGGGGAAGGGAATGTATATTTTAAAGGAAGAGCCGCAATAAATACATAGGGAGTGGGGAAGGGAACGTAGATTTAAAGGGAAGAGCCTCAATAAATACACAGGGAGTGGAGAAGGGAAGGTAGATTTTAAGGGAAGAGCCTCAATAAATACACAGGGAGTGGAGAAGGGAAGGTAGATTTTAAGGGAAGAGCCTGAATAAATACACAGGGAGTGGGGAAGGGAACGTAGATTTTAAGGGAAGTAGATTTTAAGGGAAGATCCTCAATAGATACCAAGGAAGTGGGGAAGGGAATGTATATTTTAAGGGAAGAGCCGCAATAAATACACAGGGAGTGGGGAAGGGAAGGTAGATTTTAAGGTAAGAGCCTCAATGTATACACAGGGAGTGTTGAAGGGAATGTAGATTTTAAGGGAAGAGCCTCAATAAATACACAGGAGGTGAGAAGGGGAGGTAGATTTTAAGGGAAGAGCCTCAATAAATACACAGGGAGTGGGGAAGGGAACGTAGATTTTAAGGGAAGAGCCACAATAAATACAAGTGGAGTGGGGAAGGGAACGTAGATTTTAAGGGAAGAGCCTCAATAAATATACAAGGAGTGGGAATGGAACATAGATTTATGGAAAGAGCCTCAATAAATACACAGAGAGTGGGGAAGGGAAGTTGGATTTCAAAGGAAGGGCCTCTATAAATATACATGAAGTGGGAAAGGGGAGATAGATTTTAAGGGAAGAGCTTCAATGAATACACAAGAAGTCGAGAAGGGAAGGTAGATTTTAAGGGAAGGGCCTCAATAGATACCTTGCGAGTGGGGAAGGGAAGGTAGATTTCAAGGGAAGGGCCTCAATCAATACAAAGGGAGTGGGGAAAGGGAAGGCAGATTTTAAGGGAAGGGAAGGTAGATTTTAAGGGAAGAGCCTCAATAAATACACAAGGAGTGGGGAAGGAAAGGTATATTTTGAGGGAAGAGCCTCAATAATACACAGGAAGTGAGGAAGGGAAGTAGATTTCAAGGTTAGAGCCTCAATAAATACATAGAGTGGGGAAGGGAACGTAGATTTTAAGAAAAGAGCCTCAATAAATACACAGGGAGTGGGGAAGGGAAGGTAGACTTTAACGGAAGAACCTCAATAAATACACAGGGAGTGGGGAAGGGAAGGTAGATTTTAATGGAAGACCCTCAATAAATACACTGGGAGTGGGGAAGGGAAGATAGATTTTAAGGGAAGAGCCTCAATAAATACACAGGGAGTGGGGAAGGGAAGGTAGATTTTAAGGGAAGAGCCTCACTAAATACACAGGGAGTGGGAAGGGAAGGTAGATTTTAAGGGAAGGGAAAGTAGATTTTAAAGGAAGAGCCTCAATGAATATACAGGGAGTGGGGAAGGGAAGGTAGATTTTATGGGAAGGGCCCTATAAATATACAGGGAGTGGGGAAGGGAAGGTAGATTTTAAGGGAAGGGCCTCAATAAATACACAGGGAGTGGGGATGGGAACATAGATTTTAAGGGAAGGGCCTCTATAAAGACACAGGGAGTGGGGGAAGGAATGGTAGATTTTAAGGGAAGTGCCATAAAAATACACAGAGAGTGGGCAATAGAAGGTAGATTTTAAAGGAAGGGCCTTTATAAATACACAGGGAGTGGGGAAGGGAAGGTAGATTTTAAGAGAAGAGCCTCAATAAACACACAGGGAGTGGG
>NC_090752.1:30140695-30145695 GCF_036898095.1 Palaemon carinicauda
ACCCTATCGTCATTTCCCGCTGCGTTGAGTACAGTAAATCATGACACCCATTAGTATCTTAGGAAGTCTTAACTAAACCAGTGTTCTTTTATCTTGACCCTGGTGTAAGCTTACAGTTGGGTAGCCTTGAGAGGGATCCACTGACATTTTAGTTGTAATACAACCATTGCAGTATTCAACTAAAGTATATTCAATATGTGGAATACTGTATATAAATACCATTGGCATTGGCATACAACACTTTACCTATCAAAATAATATACAGTATATATATATATATATATATATATATATATATATGAATATATATATATATATATATATATATATATATATATATAATATATATATATATATATATATATATATTACATTTATGTATATATTTATATGCATAAATATGCATAATTAACACACACATATTCATATATATATATATATATATATATATATATATATATATATATATATGTATATATATATATATATATATATATATATATATATATATATATATATATATATATATATATATATTTATATATATATATCATGCAGATATAAAGTTGAACCTAATCGAAAAAAAAAAATATCTCGAGATCCCTTCTCAATACCTATTGACCCTGGACCGGGTACTTCAGAAAGATAAGAAAAAAATGAAGCTGTAAAAGAGGAAGATTTTTGGTATTTTGTCCTAATATCCGAACCATCACATCTTCATTACACTGGCAAGATGCTAGACGAGGTAATCCTCACATGAAATAAAGAAGTAATGAGTGATGGCCGGAGCAGGAAATGTGTGCTTATGATGAGATGGAGAAATGGCTTTATATTGGCGCCATTTACGAGTAGGAAAATTCGTTTTCCATGAAAGAGCTATAGGTTTTATTCTATCCTTTAAACCTAAACCATTTATCAGTTACGTCTAATATTATTTCTAGATTTCTATGTACCTACTTATTTTCATTTTGAGTTTTTTTTTTTTTTTTTTTTTAGATTTCTCTTTTTATAGCTTTGTTTTCTATCCTTTCAAGATCAGTTTTGAATAATAATAATAATAATAATAATAATAATAATAATAATAATAATAATAATAATAATAATAATAAGAAGAAGAAGAAGAAGACGAAGAAGAAGAAGAGGAAGACGAGATATTAAATATTTGGTTATATCACAAACATGGGCTTTTAATTCTGGAAAAGCATTTGACAAAAGTTTTTCAAACTGGTTCTATTTGATTGAAACAACAATAAAAAAAAGGGACTTGAGAAATGATATTCTGCTTTTGGATTATATTCTATAGTACTCCGTCGTCCAAGTAGGAGAGAGAGAGAGAGAGAGAGAGAGAGAGAGAGAGAGAGAGAGAGAGAGAGAGAGAGAGAGAGATTCGTCAAAACTATTTCCGTCTCTTAATGAGATGCTCCGGCAAAGTAAATTAATTTTTCCTTTATTCCGCCGTAGAGGATTATTGCAATTAAATTCATAATTGTAATGAAATCTCTCCTGGTTTTACAATAATAGGAAATAATAATATCCTTAACTATCTTTATTATATTTTTTATAATTATCATAATTATCATTATTATTATAGACTTCGTACATAAGTGATATGTCCAAATTCTAGTTACTGTTAGCGAAACATTAGCACATCTCTGAATATCCTGACTTACTCTCTTTCAAGTTCATGGCAGATCACCAACCTGAGGTCTGTATCCAGCCCAGAGTCGACTGATAACTAAACAAAAAGAGTATGGATACACATAACTTCAGAATGGTATTAACAATTAAAGGTTAATTAACAAATTCTATTCCAAAATGGTAATGATTGAAATATGTTGGATTCCGGCTCATATTGGAGTCGTTTAAAGTTTTAAAGTCCGATTAAGAATGACAGAGGCAAGGGACAATATAATGCCCTAGAGACTGATCATATATACAGTACATAATAGTTACCGCCCAAGTCCCCTTACACCCAAGTTAGGACCAAGGAGGACCATGCAATGGTTGCTGATGATTCAGAAGATAGGCTTATAAGCTCCCCCATCCTTAGCTCACTAGAATGGTGAGATTTCTGCAACGAAGGGAACTAACGAATTTGAGCACAACTGGCGTTCACCAATCCAGGCATTACCACAGATGCCGCTGCTAAGTCAGTTATAATTTTATCACAACTTGTCATTGCACTCCTGTTAAGGTTTATGTAACTACTGTACAATAAAGAATCATATGGTAACAAAATGGAAAACTATATGGAATAATTAACTAAAGAATAATAATTTGAAACAAACAAAACGAATTGTCTTACCATGGGAATCCTCAAGTCAGAAGGATAAAAGGACAGAAGTTATTTTAACAAAATTAGGATTTGGCCATACAAGATAGACCCATGGCCTTTTTATATGCACACCTCATGGAACAGTCCACAAGGGCAGTGAGTGTAAAGGTAATCTGACCCCTACGCACTTTTGTTACGATGTGTTGCAATGTGGAATCGTGCCACCTCATACGTGAAAACACCACAAAATTGGCCAACGTCTCGACGTGAGTATGCGAGGTCTTGCGACGTGCCACAAGGTGGATGTGGTGTTTTTTTGCGAGGGGTCACGAGGTGAGTCAAGGTGTTTACGAACTTTTGCGACGTAATGATGCAGTGTGCGAGGTACCTTACCTAGTGTTTGCGAGGTACCTGAGAGGTACCACGAAGTTTGCGAGGTACCTTGAAATGTCATGAAGTTTTACATAAAAAGTGCCTAAGCTACCAGGGGTGTATATATATAATGCTTAATGCCTTTGGAAGTCACTACTTTACTGAACACCATAAAGGATGGATTAAGAGTACTACACAAGACGGGAGGCAGTCAGCATGATTGCCAGTATTCTATTAGTAACTGCTGCCTATATACTCGAGAACTATCCCGAAGGACGACCAGAGGAACCATTTATACAAGTAGAAGAAAGAAGAATAAGAGTTAGAAAAATGATGTGGTGCCGGTAATGGCTGATGTAGAGATCCATATATAGAGATTATGACTAGCTGCTACAAGAACTACACCGAGAAGACCCAAGGGGGTACAAAAACTTCGTCCAGATTAAACTTGGACTGTTTGTGAAGATGGTTGACCACATTTCTCCAATGCTCACCAAGAAACAGAAGAGAATGAGAGATCCTCTAACAGTTGGATTGAAGTTGGCTGTTACCCTCCTCTTCCTGACAAGTGGGGATTCCTATACAAGTCTGCAATATCGTTTCAGTCTCCAAGAGTGCGATTTGCAGATTTATGCCTGAAGTGTGCAAAGCCATTATTGACACCTACCAACATGAAGTCCTGAAGTGCCCCAAAACTCCCAAGGAGTGGAAGACATTGGCCGAAGTATTTGCAAATAAGTGGAACTACCACTGTTGTGGAATGGCACTTGATGAAAAGCATATCCCTATAAAGAAGCCCAGGTAAGGAGGATCACTATACTACAACTACAAAAAATTTCACAGCATAATACTTATGGCCGTAGCAGATGTAAGGTATAAGTTCCTGTACGTCGACATAGGTGCTGAAGGAGGAGCTGGTGATGAAGTGTAAGTGTAACGTTCATAATACCATCGAGCAGAACCGAGTGGGATTTCCTGAGGACAGCACTCTGCCAAATGATGACACTCCAATCCCCTTCCATAAAATAGCATATGATGGCTTCACCCTCAAGACAACGCTGATGAAACCATACTCCCACACATCCCAGGTTCATCATAGGAAGATCTACAGCTACAGGTTGTCTCACGCTCGTCGTGTGGTGGAGAACGCATTTGGTATTCTGCAAATGAGGTTCCGAATTATCAGCACCAACGTACAACAGGAGCCTAAAGTAGTACAACTGATAACCATGTGTGGATGTATCTTGCACGATCTCATACTTGACCACTATCCCTTTGCTCCCAACGACGTTGACCACGAAGATACTCAGCACAACATAGTTGGTAGAGTTGTTGCTGGAATGTTTTCTTCATTGTAGGAGGGGACACCGTTACTGCCTGGACTTCCTCTGGTTATTGTTGTCACTGTAGAGGTTGTGGTTATAGTGTCCCTATCAGAGTAGTAAGGATTTGCCAGAGATTTTGGATGAAAGATGTCCCTTCTGGCGGTCCCTCCAGGGCTGAGACCATCTCCAGCATCTTCCCGAATAAAACCTTAAAGTTCACAGGGACACTCTTCTTAGTCATGAACACAGGTACGTTGCGAAGTCCTGGATCTCGGCCTCAGGTCCTTCAACCTCCTTCTTCTGCGTCAGCATATTGGTCTTCTGCAGGAGCTCCCTGATGTCGTGTCAGGATCTCGCCTGCTCATCTGTTACAGTGGGGGCTACTTTCTCTGATGGCTGGCTCATCCTCTTCAGGATCCTTCTCCTGATGATTGATGCTGCAGACAATCCAGATATCTCCCTCGAGGATTCATCAACATTTACGTCTGAATTGGCCCTTTGTGAGGTAGGAGAGAACCTTTCGTTCGAAAGTGTGTTTTCATGGGCTATGTGTCCCCAGAGAAACTCCCAGGTGATCATGACTTCTTCCTGGGGCACCACTCTTACTCTCCTCCTTCTCTATTTTCCCGAAATCTGTCCTTTTCTTTTCGAACAACTTCCTCCCTTACAGGAATGTGCAGTTGAGATAGGTTGCTGCAAGCTTGGTTTACGGGGTCTCCTTCAGTCTGGGATTGCACCAATACTTGTCCCGCTTGTCGTAGAGAGGTGGATGATTTTTAAGAAACTCAGTAATCTCAGAAATTTGGGCATCTGTGAAGGGGTAGCCTCTGGTATGTCCCTCCTGCTGGGCCAATACCGCTTTGTTTTGGGTTGTTGTAGTCTACTAGGTCCTACTACAGGTTCTTCTTCTACATCAGGATCGTCAGCAAACTCTGTCTCCTGCACCACCGTAGAAGGGGACATCTTCGGCTCCTTGTGCTTGGGCTGGGGCTGCTGGGACTCCTTGGACTGCTTGGTGGTCTGGCAAG
>NC_090752.1:30150695-30153195 GCF_036898095.1 Palaemon carinicauda
CTTATTAGCAGAACACCACAGGAATTGCAATGCTTGCTTACCAGAATGCATAAAATATCACACGAAGTTAGGCTAAAAACAAACAGGTGAAAAACAGAGATGAGAACCGAGTATGCAATGGAAGATGAAATAGCATTGGAATTGGGAAGAATTAAGGAGTTAGAATCATTCCAGTATTTAGGAACTATGATCTCCAATACAGGGTCTTTAGAATTAGAGTTTAGTGAAAGATTGATAAAAGCAAATCAGACAATGCCTAGGTTAAGTGGAATTTGGAAATCACATCTGAAATTGTAAATAAAAAATCAGACCATATATCACTTTAGTGAGATCGGTGTCACTCTATGGACGTTAAACTTGTCAGCTGCAACTAACACAGTGATTACATGTATCGTATAACAAATATATGTAACACATATCAACTATACCTATATTACATATAAAATGTACTAAACACGAGTAACAACTATGTCAAGTTCCGAGTTTAGCAATATTTCTTCTGTCCATATTGTGGGAATAGTAATGAACAGAAAATGAAATACTTGTGAGGGAGCACATCATATCAATATTAATACAAGGTTTATATCAAGTTATTCAAAATTGAGCAAAAATGAATAACCTTCGAGATTAAAAAGGTGAGGAATATAACCCGAAAGTTTGTGTTCAAAACAGACTGATCTAAGACAAAAAATGCTTCCTTTATATTTCGCTGTTGAAAAATATTAATTAATTTTCATAAGAAAAATTCATGTATGAATTCCGCTATTCAAAGAGTTCAAAAAAAAAAAAAAAAAAAAAAAAAAAAAAAAACACTGCAAAATGTTTAAAATCCTCGCCTAAGAAAAGAAAATATGCATAGAATGGAATTTACACAAATCTGGTAAAAAAGCTTTAATATATTTTAGTTAGTCCTGAGTTTTAGGAGGAAAAATTATAGAAAACACGAGAGAGAAAACACATCAAAGAAATTCATTTAGACTAGAGCTTAAGGAGAGAGAGGGTGGGTGTAGAGGGGTATGGAAGGGGGAGGGTAATGTAGCCTTAATCTAGTGCAGGTTACGGTATCCAGTGATCCAAATACACAGGGAGTGGGGAAGGGAAGGTAGATTTTAAGAAACAGGCCTACATAAATAAACAGTGAGTGGAAGGAACGTAGATTTTAAGGAAAAGCCTCGATAAATACACATGAAAGGGGAAGGGAACATAGATTTCAAGGGAAGGGCCTATATAAATACAGAGGGAGTGGGGAAGGGAAGGTAGATTTTATGGAAGGGCCTCAATAAATACACAGGGAGTAGGGATAGGAACGTAGATTTTAAGGGAAGGGGCTCTATAAATACACAGGCAGTGGGGGAAGGAATGGTAGATTTTAAGGGAAGTGCCATAAAAATGCACAGGGAGTGGGGAAGGGAAAGTAGATTTTAAGGGAAGGGCCTCTGTAAATACACGGAGAGTGGGGAAGGGAAGGTAGATTTTAAGGGAGGGGCCTCAATAAATACACAGGGAGTGGGCAAGAGAAGGTAGATTTTAAAGGAAGGGCTTTTATAAATACACAGGGAGTAGGGAAGGGAAGGTAGATTTTAAGGGAAGGGCCTCAATATATACACAAGGAATGGGGAAGGGAAGGTAGATATTAAGGGAAGGGCCTCAATAAATACACAGGGAGGGGGAAGGGAAGGCAGATTTTAAGGGATGGGCCTCTACAAATGCAATGGGATTGGGGAAGGGAAAAGGGCCTCTATAAATATACAGGGGACGGCGAATAGAAGGTATATTTTAAATGAGAGGCCTCAATAAATACACAGAGAGTGGGAAAGGAAGGCAGATTTTAAGGGAATGGAAGGTAGATTTTATGGGAAGGAAAGGTAGATTTTATGGGAAGGGAAGGTAGATTTCAAGGGAAAGACCTCTATAAATACACAGGGGGCGGGGAAGAGAAGGCATATTTTAAAGGAGAGGCCTCAATAAATACACAGGGAGTGGGAAGGGAAGGTAGATTTAAAGAGAATGGAAGGTAGATTTTATGGGAAGGGAAGGTAGATTTCAAGGGAAAGGCCTCTATAAATACACAGGGAGTGGGGAAGGGAAGGTAGATTTCAAGGGAAAGGCCTCTATAAATACACAAGGAGTGGGGAAGGGAAGGTAGATTTCAAGGGAAAGACCTCTGTAAATACACAGGGAGTGGGGAAGGGAAGGTAGATTTCAAGTGAAGGGCCTCTATAAATACACAGGGAGTGGGAAAGGAAGGTAGATTTTAAGGGACAGGCCTCAATAAATATTTAGGGAGTGGGAAGGAAAGGTAGATTTTAAGGGAATGGAAGGTAGATTTTATGGGAAGGGAAGGTAGGTTTCAAGGGAAAGGCCTCTATATATACACAGGGAGTGGGGAAGGGAAGGTAGATTTTAAGGGACAGGCCTCAATAAATAAACAGGGAGTGGGAAGGGAAGGTAGATTTTAAGGGAATGTAAGGTAGATTTTATGAGAAGGGAAGGTAGATTT
>NC_090752.1:30155695-30158195 GCF_036898095.1 Palaemon carinicauda
CCTCTCATGAAAGGGAGAGACAAGGGGCAGTGGCAATGCCCTAGCAATCAGGACAATGCTTAGAGACTGACCATTGCTAAGTCAGCTATATATCTATCACAACTTGGCATTACATTTCCTGTCAAGGTTTATGTAACTATAATGAAGCAGCATATGGTAACAAAATGGTCAAATATCTGGAATATAATGAACTAATAAATAATAATTTGAAACAAACAAAACCAATTGTCTCACCATGGGAATCCCGAGTTCATAAGGACAAAAGGACAGAAGTTATTTTAACAAAATTGGGAATTGGCCATAAAGATTGACCCACGGTCTTTTTATGGACAAACCTCACGAACAGTCCAAAAGGGCAGTGAGTGTAATAATATATTAACCATCAAACTTGCAATTTGTGAATGTACTGTTTCTAAAACACAGAGATTTATCTTTTGGTCAGGAACTGTTATCTGACATTCCATCTGATTCTAAGTATTTCTGTTTTTAAAAGTTAATGTTTTTAGGAAAAGGCTTAATGGGTAAAACTTACGTATTTATTTATCATAAGCCTTAATTTCTAACTTTTTTTTTTTTAGCAATATATACATTTTATCGCTCCAGAATTTATTCGGGTCGCGATGTAGGAGTCTAACTTGACTCCTCCCCTTTAATGATGAAATGTAGGGATGACCTTTGAAGGAAGGGTCAAGTAATCAAGGAAAACCTAAGCAGGAAGAGATTCCCAAAACTTGACAGTGAAGGATTATTGATATCCATAGTAATCTCAAGCCTCAAAATGTTAAGCTTATTTACATGGAAAAAAAAAAAAAAAAAAAAAAAAAAAAAAAAAAAAAAAAAAAAAAAAAAAAAAAAAAAAAATACGAGCGCCTGCCTGACACACCATCAATTCCCTGATTCACAGATTAAGTTTCACCGGAACATACTTGTTCTCGAATGGGATTCGAATCAAGGATTATTTATCATTGAGAAGAAAGTGTTAAGCATTATATAATATTTTCCTGGTATGTCTGTCTACTTGTATGCTCCTTTTTCTTTATAAAATGTCTCTCTGTCTGTCTGTCTCTCTCTCTCTCTCTCTCTCTCTCTCTCTCTCTCTCTCTCTCTCTCTCTCTCTCTCTCTCTCCCGGCTGGGATTCAGCCGCAGGATTCTCGTTACTGATGTGAGAATTTAAAAAATGTTACACCTCATGTTGCTTGCTTTGCAGCTGGTGGATACAGATACACACATTTCTCTATCTCCAATCTCATTTCTTTTTCTTTCTAACCTTTTCTTTCATCTTCTCTCTTCTCTACATATCGACGATACATTTTTACTTTTCAAAAATTTAGATCACATAAGGCAGTTTTTAGATTATTTAAATACAAAGCATCGTAATATAAAATTTACGGACGAAAGTGAACAGGATGATACTTTGCCTATTCTCAATGTCTTGGTCTCTCGGAAACATAATACCTTTGAAACCTCAGTATTTCGGAAAAAAAACAAACACTTTTACAGGACTAATCGCTCATTTCTTCAGTTCGGAACAAAAAATCTACAAAA
This sequence comes from Palaemon carinicauda, assembly GCF_036898095.1. Classification (NCBI taxonomy): domain Eukaryota; kingdom Metazoa; phylum Arthropoda; class Malacostraca; order Decapoda; family Palaemonidae; genus Palaemon; species Palaemon carinicauda. The sequence continues at coordinate 30,157,242 of NC_090752.1, forward strand.
TTAATTCAACAAAAACGTTGTTATATATAGGTTATCATGTATGTTCAACTAATCTGAGGTTTCACGAGGAAGAAAATTTTCTAAAATAATTTTTTAATAACAATGGGTTTCCTCTGAACCTCTATTACAATCAAGTCAAGAAGTTTTTAAGTAAAATTTATAGTCAAAATTTAGCAATTCCAACGGTCAGTGAGAAAAAGTTATGTCTCCTTTCCTTACTATGGTTATGTTTCGGAGAGGTTATGAGTCTTGTGGTTAAGTGTTATCCCCACATAGATTTAAAACTAATTTTTACTAACAAGCTCTCAACTGTGTTCCGATTTCAAATACACTTTACATTGTATACTCTGTAATGAGTGCTACACTGAGAGAACATCTAGACAGCTTCAGTATAGGATGTCGGAGCACACGGGGAGATTGGTGCGAACCAATATACCTTTAAATAAGAAACCAATTTCAGCTATTTATGACCATGTATTTCAATCTGGTCATGCTATTTCTGAGGAAATTTTCAAAATTACAGACAGACATAGTAACGTCAGCCAATTGAGAATCTTATATTGTTTATACATCATCTCCTGCGGGTGACTAGATATATTAGTTATTGAGTCTTTAATATAGTTATAGAGTTATATGTGTAATAAGTGTTTTATATGGTTTTTTGTTCCTTGATTGTTTTGATTCTAGAGCTAGTTGGGCAGTTCTTGGAAGTATATCTCCCTAACTATATACCTAGGATGATTTTTACTAATTTTATTAATTTTACATAATAATTGCGGATAGGCTGAAGATGACAGAAGTGATGTCGAAAGGTACCAAATAAAGATGATAGCAGCATTGACCAATCTATTTCTACTTATATATATATATATATATATATATATATATATATATATATATATATATATGTGTGTGTGTATATATATAAATATATATGTATATATACATATATAT
>NC_090752.1:30160695-30183195 GCF_036898095.1 Palaemon carinicauda
GAAAAACACAACGCTACAAGACCAAGGGTACTAAGAGGGAAAACAGCCAATTGTGTGAAAATAACGTAGTAAAAGGAATAAAAAATAATAACAGATTTAAACTTGAAAATAAATACAAAATAACTTATGACAACTTTCCAAACAAAGAAAATATTTATATCAATTAATTTAGCACGCTTTGTCTGGTTTCAATTGGTCTTTTACGAGGTTAGCAACAAAAAGTCTTTAATTTCTCCATATCTTTATTGAAGCAAAACTATCAGTAGTAAATAACAACCCAGCTGAGATCAGGAAAGACATTTTGAGACGTCTCAGTGCAAGAGGATGATGACCGTCGTGAAAAGATCAATAGGATTCTCTGCCCACAAATCCAACCATAAGAAAAGAGTATCTAGACCGCTTCTCCAAAGCTGACTATCCAGAAAAAAATACAGATTCTGAAGAGATTGGTTTTATAAAGTCTTCTTCCTCTTTCTTCTTCTTCTTCCTAAAGATACGATGACGGTTTTCTTACTAATATTTACTTTTTTCCTCGAGATTATTTCATGTGATTATTTTTAAGAGGAAGAAACATACCTCAACTATGCTACCTGCTGCATTGGTGACCCGGAGTGACAGCTGCCCATTGCCTTCCTACTTACCACTGCACCCTACTCTTTGACGAAGCAGCCCAGCGATCCGTACTCATCTAAACACGCCGCTTCAATGAAACTGCCACCCATTACCAACGTAAAGCATTTGCCTGGTTTCAATGTGCCAAAGTTCAGGTTCGCACCAATGGCGTAATTCACTCAAGCAGTAAAGAACACTATGTTATTGCATCGATTCTCGAGGACACATACCTCTTGGACCAGTATTCACTATCACCAGCCGGCTATATAGCCAAAATTTTTCAACTCTCACAACAACAATAGGGGGATCAAAATGCTTCGCTCGCCTGCAAAACTGGTGCATATGGCTCTCTTCGAGAAGTAACCTACTCCGTGCCCTTTGGGTATGACACCTACCTGAAACTTGCATGTGCGGTCAACCACGACATTGATACCTTGCCCATGAAGAACCCGATGGCAAAGGACAAAGCCCTTATGTACAGCCACTTCCCCAACATCAAGACCTCCATTAACCCCTTCACATCTGACGCAGAGAATAATCATTCAACACCGACTGAAGCTGACATGAATGCGGTATGACACAGACGTCAGCACCGTGACATGCTATTGCAGAGACAAAGCCATCCACCACCTACATATGCTGCCCCTCGCTTACGTCTCAACCAACAACCACTACACCCACTTAATGGTACCTTTCTTCCACTGTTATTCTACTACTATTCCAAATTCGGCGCTGCTGTGAAAAAATGCACGGACGGTTGTCAGTGGCCGAAAAAACTTGTAAGTAGGCCATGGCTTATGGCTATGGCCTCCCCTGTCACTAAACTTTCCTTTGTACATAATGAAGGTACTGATGAGTAGTTTTTGGTAGAAATTGGCACTTGCTATTCCCTTTTACCAATGTCACTCTCTAGGCCACGATGTAGTCCTTCTAAGCCTGCTGATGTCTACCTGTTAGCTGCAAAAGGATCTGAGATCTTCATCACGGGGACGAGACACTCATACTATCGTTTAGAAGTGCAAAATGTCACTGGAGGCTTTTCGTTGCCTACATAACATTTTCAATAATCTGTGTGGATATCCTCACCCACTTCCATCTTCAGATTGACGTGGCATATCAATGAGTAGAGAGCAGAGACTCATACTCATTGACAACTCTGCAACCAGCCCCATCTTACCTTGTACTCAACACTGGAATAGCCACGGATGCCAAGCCCACCTCCTTTTGTCATACTTGTTATATTTCCGACCAGAACTTTGCCAAACACAGAGTTCTCGCCAAGAATGATATTTATCTCCATATCAAGACAATGGGGCCCTGTAGTTTGCAGGATTCAGGTGTTTGACCCGCGATTGTTTGGCCACTACTAAACAAATGTTCGCCGAAATGGAAGAAGTGGGCCTTTGGCAAACGGCCTAAAGCCTTGGGTAGTCACCCCCATACATCGTCCTGAAAAATGATGGTTCCCTGCATGGTTTTGGTGATTACAGGTGTCTCAACATGCAGAAAGAATTGGATCACTATTCGCCTCCCAACATCGATGATGTTACCGCTTACTTGCACAAAGTGAAGGTGTTCTCTACTTTCAACCTACTGAAAGGATATTATCAGGTACCCATGAACCTTGAAGACATTCTCAAGGCCGCCATCACTAACCCTTCAGCACATAGACATTCAATTATTCCTGTTTTGGCCTTTGTAATGCTAGAGCAACTTTTCAATGTCTCATGGATGGCAACTTAGGGGACCTCCCCATCTGCATATGTTATGAGGATGACGTACTTGTGTTTTCCTCCAAATAGGAGCACCTCCATCACCTATGCATCATTCTCGACCACCTACAACAGAGTGGCCTTGTAATCCAGAACAACAAATGTACCTTGTGCGCGAACGAAGTATCATTCTTAGAGCACCGTATCACCACTAAAGGCATCAACCCACACCCCAAGAAGATATCAGCTGTTCAGAACTTCCTCACGCCTCGAACATCAAAAGCACTACAAGAATTCTTTGGCATGATAAAATATTATCACTGGTTCTTGCCAGCCATCACTATCACTCTTGCCCCTGTCTCTTCCTCCCCCAAGAGCTAGACAAAAGACCTGAAATGGGATCCCCTCAAGAAGTGGCCTTCTGCAATGTAAAGAATGCCCTATCAACTGCTGCTGTTCTCACCTTTCCCGTGTCACATGCTCCTCTCCTTCTCTCCACCAATACCATCAACATCACTATTGGTGCAGTAATTGAGTAGATGGTCAACGGTTCGCCCCCCTCCCATTGACCTTCTTCAGTAGAAAACTGTCTAAAGCAGAATCCGGCTACTCTATCTTTGACCACGAATTGCTGGTGACACATTAGGCTGTGTGTAACTTTCACCACTTCTCAGAGGGTACGCCCTTCGTCATTCACACAGACCACATGTCCTTAGTTTACACTTTTACTCGACAGTCCAATGACAGGTTCTCCAGTAAAAGCCAATATCTCTCGACTGTGGCTGAATACAGCTGTACGCTTTAACATGGAGAGTGCTGATTCCCTGTCAAGAAACACAATGCCCGCTAATCACATGGGATTGGGTTACAAAAAGGTCCAGAGTACCCAGCCTGCAGGGCATATGGCACATCCCTTCATTGATGACTCCAACGTCACCCTCCTGTGTTATGTTAGTACTGGTAGGCCACAGCTGTGGATATCTGCCTCTATGCGCCAACAGGTGTTTGATTTAATCCATGGCCTCTCACTATCCCCCGTGCCGATCTACTATACAGCTACTGAAAATTAAGTTTATTTGCACTGTATTACCAGGGAAAACTTAAAGTAAAAATTCTTCTTCCGTCATCACTATTCTTTTTTCAAAAGCCCCATTTAAAGATTATTTTTCTTATCTGAGATAATGTCCTTTTAATGTTGACTGATAGATTTGATTCCTAATATGACAAACTGATGACGCCATTACTATGGTCACACGCCTCAAAATGGAATTACATGATTACATAATTTAAGAAAAAATATTTCTGAAATTCATGGAGATAATTCTCGGGGATGATAAATGGAGTGTACTCGCAAAGTCCATTATTGATAAATAAAAGTATAAAAAATAATGAAATAAACTGACAAATAGATAACAGATTATATATATAAATGTACAAATGAATAGATAACAAATAGATAACAAATAAATAAACCAATAAATGGGCAAACACGTAAATTGACAAATAGGTTATTAAATAAACAAATAAAGAGACAGTGAAATAGATAATTAAATATTAAATACACACATAAATAAAGACAGTGAAACAAATTTTAATCATAATTAAAATTTCTCTTTTTATTCCTCAAGTATCGCTTTAATGAAAATGTTCGATTGTAATTTTGCCGCTTATAGGAAAATTTATTTATTTTTTGTTGCAAAATTTTACGGTGCTTAGAACCCAACTCGAGTGGCTGATCATCATCATATCGAATTCTATAACAATTAAATAAACAAAAAGGTTTTAAGGAAGTCTTTTACTCACAAAGACTTGAAAAACAAGAAATAAAAAATAAAAAAAATCTAAATTAACTATAACACTCCCCCCTAAGAACTTCCGAGATGTCTGTCATTACTGTTATTATGCTTGAAGTTTTGTCTGCTCATTAAGTAGAGATCTGACCCAGCTTTATTTCATTTATTTCACTTAACGCTAAATGAACGAGGAAATATCAAGTTGTTATTCCTTATCTGAAATAAGGAAAACAAATAGTTTTCTTTGGAGACGTATCTATCACAAAAAATAGCAATGATTTGAAAAGAATCTAGAAATACTAAGGAATCCTAAAGTTTTGGATTTTTAGTATGTTCAGTTCCTTCAACAAACTACAAAATACTGTTGGACATTTGAAAAAAATCTAAAATTACCTAAATCATAAAGATCTTATTTAATATAACTCAAGCCATTATTGGTTAAGATTTCTATCTATATTTGAAGATATATTGCTTTATCACTTTTCTCTCCAACAGAAAAGCATGTCATACCACACAGAATGATTTAGGAGGTCGGAGTGATGCATTTGACATGCAGTGACTCTTCACAATCTACAATCTATCCATCTCTGATTTACAAATACTTTTTGTCGTTCTTCTTATTTACCAGTTAGTTAATCTTATCCTTCGATTATCAAATAAACCCTTAAAATACTATAAATATGTATTAAAGCTATCAGGGAAGGTTCCCCCCAAAAAATATTAAAAACCTAAATTTCAGAAAAATATTTCCTCAAACAAAATCTGTCCTTTTAAGATCAAAAGTTCAACAACATGAGGAGACTTTGGGCTTGATAAGAATTGCTGAATGTGTAATATGCGAAAAAAAAAAAAAAAAAAAATACCGCGTATCGGAGAAAAAGAAAGTCTTTTTAATTTCTTACGAATAAAATCTTAAAAGTCAGTTCAACTAGTTATCAAAATCGTCTCTGTCATCTGCTTGATTACCTCCAACCTTCAAGCTTGAAAATATCGTTATGCATCATTTGGAAGATAAAAACATAAATTTTTTTTTATAGTGTACTGTATCAACCATTAGAGGCATTTGTCCTCTAAAGGTATGCTGATGGCTTCTCATAATTATGTATATATATATATATATATATATATATATAAAGTAATTCATGTCAAAAGCAATATTACAGAAACTTGAAACTAACCCTAGGAGTCTTGCACGAGAAACAAGGAGTCATAATGGGTACAAATAAAACTCGAGGGGCACTCACTAGAGAGCATACCTTCGCCACGCTAAACAGTCTTATTTTACTCTTAATCTAACTGCGTACTTGTACTTTGATGCATTTTCTTGAAAAACATAATGGATGTGTCCTAGGGACATACCCCACATGGCCACCAACTTTTGTTTGTATTTTGTAGTTGTGCGTAATGGTGTTCACAAGCAAACGATAAACTAACTAGATATTTGCCATTTACTTAACATTGCAATAATATTCAAAGTACTATTGGGTACTTTTACTTCGATGTATTTTATCCAAAATGTTACAGACGCATCCTTGGGTCATACCCAACATGGCTACCAACTTTGGTCAAAATCATTAGAGTAGTTTATGTGTATATTTGGTCACAAACAATTGAATAAACTAAGACACCTTCGATTCTGGAAAAGATAATAAATTGAGAAAAAGAACAAATTTCAGGGATAATAAAATCACGAGAAGTAAACATATCAAATGTACCCTTAGATGACTATTCATTACTAAGTTATTCCTCCTTTTCTTACTGATGTGATTGCAAAGACTGCAACACTTGATTAAATATCAAGGGAAAAAACTGTTGTTTGGCCCAACTTAGGCGCATTGAGTCATGACAGATTATTCCAATGTCATTTTGCCTTAGGCTGGGAACGGATGCATGGTCCTCTGTCAAGTAAGTAAGGTGTGCCAATGACTGAAAGGTATACATATATATATATATATATATATATATGTATATATATATATATATATATATACTGTATATATATAGATATCTATCTATTTATCTATCTATCTATCTATCTATCTATATATATATATATACTTATTTACATATACTTATATGTATATATATATATATATATATATACATAGTTTTATATATATATATATATATATATATTTTCATACATATACATATATACATATACAAACGTATGTATATATATATTATATATATATGTGTGTGTGTGTGTGTGTGTGTGTATTGTGCCCTTCGTGTTTCATAAACGCTCGGAAAATATAAACAAATATAAATATATATAGATTTCACAAAATCAATTATTACAGATCAAAGCAACGAAGTTTCCTTCCACAATATCTGAAAATTTTTCTGCTTTTCTCTAATTCTTCTTATCTTGAAGAAGCTGAGCTTTGTTTTCCGGCTTTTCATTCATCGTTCTTTTCTTGACAATGAAAATTACGAATGCCTTCCTCAAAGACTCTCGCTAGGATGGATTTTACGTAGGACTTATTTCTCAAAACCAACGAAAGAATAAAACGAGGCGAAACAATATTCTGAGAAGTACACGAAAAATAATCAATTGAAAACTCCTCTATTAATCTTTTTATTTTCTTTTTTTCTTACTCATGACAGAAAATAAAAAAGACAGAAAGACAATCGGTGAGTGGACAAAAGTATAACGATAATCAGTCCCTCCGCAGAGAAGAGTCTCTTGTACCAACCGTTTGCCACACGATCGTACATGAATTATTTTGTATATATTATGCTTGTATCTGCGCTCTTCCCTCGCACTAAAAAGAACCTGAATAATCATGTCTCCGGTTTTCCTCTGTAACATTGTCACTTTCAAGAACATGTATTTTCCTGTTGCCTTGAGGTTTTGTATATAAAGGAGAGTGTTCCTTAATAAAGTACTCAGTTGACTGCATCCTGCCTTTGAGTTCACAACCCTCTCTCGGCCCGTCACATTGGTGATCCTGTATGTCGACTCGCTCCCACCGCCTTCCACCCCCACCCCCTCGCCCCTCCATCGTTGGTACTATAGCGGACTCTACGGCAGTTGGTGCTGCGGCCGCTCCATTCGAACTTTCATCGTTTGCCAGCGGAGAGGCGTTTGCTTGGTTTCAGCGTGCAGAAGTCCAGTTTCGCATCAGGGGCGTGACTCGCTCAACCACCAAAGCGGATTATGTTCTCGCGGCGATACCCGAGGACACTAGCTTTGTGAAGAAGGAGACACCCCAATAGCGTATGACGCCCTCAAAACATACCTTCTGCAGCAGTACTCGCCGTCGCCAGCCGCCCGTATAGCAAAGCTTTTTCAGCTCTCGCAACAACTGTTGGGGGGACCAAAGGGCTTCTCTTGCCCTCAGGATAATGACCAGTATCGCTCGCCTTCAACCTGCCACAGACGGCTCTCCTCGTGAGGTGAACCTACTTCGTGCCCTTTGGATACGACGTTTACCCGAACCTGTAAGCGCTGCTATACCCGATGTCGATAGTTTACCCATAAAGGACTTGATGACCAGAGCCGACGCCCTTATGGACAGCCACTTCAAGACCTCCATCAACGCCTCCACCCCTGACGAAAAGGATGCCTATTCAACGTCAACCGGAGCTGACATGAATGCCGTAGGACATACACGCCTACCCCGTGACGTGCCGAAGCAGCGACAAAGCCGCCCACCACTCACCAATCGCTCGTGCCCCAATAAACGACTTCTACAGCCACTTACTACCTCCCATCCGCCGCAGTTTTGCTACTACCACCTCAGATTTGGGGCAACCGTGAAGAAATGTGCCAAGGATTATCAGTGGCCAAAAAACTTGTAAGTAGGCCATCGCTCATGGCGGTGGCCTCCCATGTTTCTAATCTTTTCTTTTTACAGGATGCAGGAACGGGCGTGCGATTTTTGCTAGACACGGGTGCTTGTCGTTCCCTTTTGCCAAGGAAACTCTTCAAGGCACGACGTAGTCTGTCTACATCTGCTGACGTCCGCTTGGTAGCTGCCAACGGATCTGCGATACCCACCTACGGTTACGAGAACCTCACATTATCGTTCGGAAACGTTAAATTCAATTGGAAGTCTCTCGTTGCTGACGTCACAATGCCAATCCTCGGTGCGGATTTCCTCTCTCATTTCCACCTTCTGGTCGATGTCGCCCACCGACGATTGGTCAACGCAGACTCGTACTTCTCGACACCACTTCAACACACCCCCTCTAACCTCGCTCTCCACATCAGCGCACACACGGATGCCTACGCGTACCTCCTCACGTCGTACCCGGAAGTTTTCCATCCAGAACTTCGCCAAACGCCCACGGTTCCTGCCAAGCACGGCATTTATCACCATATCAAGACCACGGAACCCCCAGTCTTCGCAAAATTCAGACGTCTGGCACCGGAACGATTGGCAGCCGCCAAACTGACGTTCGCCGAAATGGAGGAAATGGGCCTTTGCCAAAGGCCTCCAGCCCATGGTCATCACCCTTACACATCGTTCTGAAGAAAGACGGCTCCCTCCGTCCGTGCGGGGATTACAGGCGCCTGAACATGCAAACAGAACTGGATCACTACCCCCTCCCAAACATTGCCGACATGACCTCTTACCTGCACAAAGCGAAGGTTTTCTCTACGCTCAACATCCTGAAGGGGTATTATCAGGTGCCTATGAACCCAGAAGACATCCCCAAGACCGCCATCACCACTCCGTTTGGTACATACACCTTCAATTACTCCTGTTTTGGCCTTCGTAATGCTGGGGCAACGTTTCAACGTCTAATGGATGGCATCTTAGGGGACCTCCCTTTCTGTGTATGTTATGTGGACGACATACTTGTGTTCTCCTCCTCAAAAGAGGAACACCTCCGTCACCTGCGCATCGTGCTCAACCGCCTGCAACAAAACGGCCTTGGAGTCTGGTACAACAAGTGTACCTTTGGCACCAACGAAGTGTCGTTCTTAGGGCACCGTATCACTCCTGAAGGAGTCCATCCCCTCCCTAAGAAGGTAGCAGCCGTTCAGAACTTCCCCCAGCCCTCGACCGTCAAAGCTCTGCAGGAATTCTTGGGCAAGATCAACTATTATCACCATTTTCTGCCAGCCATTGCCGCCACTCTTGCTCCCCTCTACGCCTCCCTCAAGGGCAAGCCAAAGGACCTGAAGTGGGGTCCTCTTCAAGAAGCAGCCTTCTGCAATGCAAAGAAGGCCCTATCAACTGCTGCGGCTCTTACTTTTCCGATCCCACACGCCCCTCTCCTTTTCTCCACCGATGCCAGCGACGTCGCTATTGGTGCAGTACTCGAGCAGGTGGTCAACGGCTTGCCCCGCCCATTGGCCTTCTTCAGCAGAAAACTGTCCAAGGCAGAATCGGGTTATGCTACCTTCGATCAAGAATTGCTGGCGGTGCACTTGGCTGTCCGTCACTTTCGCCATTTCTTAGAAGGTACGCCCTTCTTCTTTCGCACAGACCACATGCCTCTGGTACACGCCTTCACTCGACAGTCTGATGCCTGGTCCGCCCGTCAACGCCGACATCTCTCCGCCATGGCTGAATACAATTGCACCCTTCAATACGTCCCTGGGAAAATGAATCCCGTTGCCGATGCCCTGTCAAGAAACACGTTGGCTGTCGTTCAACTGGGATTAGATTACAACACCCTGGCTGAAGCCCAACGACAGGATCCAGAGTATCAAGCTTGTAGGACATCCTGCACGTCCCTCTGTTGGGAAGACTTTCCCCTCGAAGACTCCAACACCACCCTCCTCTGTGACGTCAGTACTGGCAGACCGCGACCTTGGATTCCTGCTCCCATACGCCGACAGGTGTTTGATTTCATTCACGGCTTTTCACATCCCTTGTGCCGTTCTACTGCACAGCTGCTGAAGGCAAAGTTTATTTGGCACGGCATTTCTAAGGATGCTAAGGATTGGGGCCGTGCCTGTACTTCTTGCCAAACTTCCAAAGTACATCGACACACGGATTCAGGAGTGGGCACCTTTCCTCAACCTCAGTGTTGTTTCGCACACATTCACGTCGACATTGTAGGCCCCCTACCCAAATCACTAGGACATCGTTACCTGTTTACCGTCATCGACCGCTCCACTCGTTGGCCTGAAGCCATTCCCATGGAAACTGCAACGTCCGCCTCATGTACATCTGCCTTACTCTCTTGATGGATTTCAAGATTCGGTATCCCTGAGCATATTACTTCTGACAGGGGAACCACTTTCACCTCTCAATTGTGGACGTCATTAGCGAACCTCCTGGGCTTCATCCTACATCAGACAACGGCCTACAACCCCGCTGCCAATGGAATGGTTGAACGTTTTCATCGCACCCTTGAAGCAGCTTTGATGTCCCGCTGCAAGGATTGCAACTTGTTTACTCAGCTTCCCTGGGTCCTCCTGGGACTAAAGACCACTCCTAAAGACGCCCTAAACGTCTCGGCAGCTGAAATGGTGTATGGCGACCCGTTGGTCGTCCCTGCTGAATTTTTTCCTTCTACAACCTCCTCCGACGATCTCCAGCGCATACGTCACGTCGTGGGAAAATTTACTCCGTGCCGCCAGACTTACAAGCCCCCAGCGAAGTATCACATATCAACGGACTTGCACTCTGCAACGCACGTCTTCCTGCGCAACGACACTAGCAAGCCACCGCTCATGCCCCCTTACACGGGCCCTTTCCCTGTGATCCGACACAGTCCGAAAGCATTCCTACTAAACATTCGTGGCAAAGAAGACTGGGTCTCCATTGATCGTCTAAAACCTGCTTATCTTCTGCCAGATGACCCGCCTACAGTTCGCCTCTCTAGATCAGGGCGCCCTATTCAACATGTACAGTATGTCATTTTTAGAGAGGGAGCCATGTACCAACCGTGTGTCAAACGATCGTACATAAATTATTTTGTATATATTTTGCTTGTATCTGCGCTCTTCCCTCGCGTTAATAAGAACCTGAATAATCATGTCTCCGGGTTTCCTCTGTAACATTGTCACTTTCTCGAACATGTATTTTCCTGGTGCCTTGAGGTTTTGTATATAAAGGAGAGTGTTCCTTAATAAAGTACTCAGTTGATTGCAACCTGCCTTTGAGTTCATAACCCTCTCTCGGCCCGTCACATTGGTGACCCCTGAAGTCGACTCGCTCCCACCGCCTTCCACCCCCCCCCTCGCCCCTCCATCGTTGGTATTATGGCGGACTCTACGGCAGTTGGTACTGCGGCCGCTCCTTTCAAACTTTCATCGTTTGCCAGCGTAGAGGCGTTTGCTTGGTTTCAGCGCGCAGAAGTCCAGTTTTGCATCAGGGGTGTGACTCACTCCACCACCAAAGCGGATTATGTTCTCGCGGTGATACCCGAGGACACCTTCCCAGAAATGTCCGACTGGCTTTGTGAACAAGGAGACACCCCAATAGCATATGACCCCCTCATAACATACCTTCCGCAGCAGTACTTGCCGTCGCCAGCCGCCCGTATAGCAAAGCTTTTTCAGCTCTCGCAACAACCGTTGGTGGACCAGAGGGCTTCACTTGCCCTCAGAGAAATGACCAGTATCGCTCGCCTTCAACCTGCCGCAAACGGCTCTCCTCGTGAGGTGAACCTACTTCGTGCCCTTTGGATACGACGTTTACCTGAACCTGTACGCGCTGCCATACCCGATGTCGATAGTTTACCCATAAAGGACTTGATGACCAGAGCCGACACCCTTATGGACAGCCACTTCAAGACCTCCATCAACGCCTCCACCCCTGACGAAGAGGATGCCTATTCAACGTCAACCGAAGCTGACATGAATGCCATAAGACATACACGCCTACCCCGTGACGTGCCGAAGCAGCGACAAAGCCGCCCACCACCTACCAATCGCTCGCGCCCCAACGAACGACTTCTACAGCCACTTACTACCTCCCATCCGCCGCAGTTTTGCTACTACCACTTCAGATTCGGGGCAACCGTGAAGAAATGTGCCAAGGATTATCAGTGGCCAAAAAACTTGTAAGTAGGCCATCGCTCATGGCGGTGGCCTCCCATGTTTCTAATCTTTTCTTTTTACAGGATGCAGAAACGGGCATGCGATTTTTGGTAGACACGGGTGCTTGTCGTTCTCTTTTGCCAAGGAAACTCTTCAAGGCACGACGTAGTCTGTCTACGTCTGCCAACGTCCGCTTGGTACCTGCCAACAAATCTGCAATACCCACCTATGGTTACAAGAACCTCACATTATCGTTTGGAATTGGTAAATTCAATTGGAAGTTTCTCGTTGCTGACGTCACAATGGCAATCCTCGGTGCGGATTTCCTCTCTCATTTCCACCTTCTGGTCGATGTCGCCCACCGTCGATTGGTCAATGCAGACTCGTACTTGTCGACACCTCTTCAACATGCCCCCTCTAACCTCGCTCTCCACATCAGCACACCCACGGATGCCTACGCCCACCTCCTCATGTCGTACCCGGAAGTCTTCCGTCCAGAACTTCGCCAAACGCCCACGGTTCCTGCCAAGCACGGTATTTATCTCCATATCAAGACGATGGGACCCCCAGTCTTCGCAAAATTCAGACGTCTGGCACCGGAACGATTGGCAGCCGCCGAACAGACGTTCGCCGAAATGGAGGAAATGGGCCTTTGCCAAAAGGCCTCTAGCCCATGGTCGTCACCCTTACACATCGTTCTGAAGAAAGACGGCTCCCTCCGTCCGTGCGGGGATTACAAATGCCTGAACATGCAAACAGAACCGGATCACTACCCCCTCCCAAACATTGCTGACATGACCTCTTGCCTGCACAAAGCAAAGGTTTTCTCTACGCTCGACCTCCTGAAGGGGTATTATCAGGTGCCTATGAACCCAGAAGACATCCCTAAGACCGCCATCAGCACTCCGTTTGGTATATACACCTTCAATTACTCCTCTTTTGGCCTTCGTAATGCTGGGGCAACGTTTCAACTTCTCCTGGATGGTATCTTAGGGGACCTCCCTTTCTGTGTATGTTATGTGGACGACATACTTGTGTTCTCCTCCTCAAAAAAGGAACACCTCCGTCACCTGCGCATCGTGCTCGACCGCCTGCAACAAAACGGCCTTGTAGTCCGGTACGACAAGTGTACCTTTGGCGCCAATGAAGTGTCGTTCTTAGGGCACCATATCGCTCCTGAAGGAGTCCATCCCCTCCCTGAGAAGGTAGCAGCCGTTCAGAACTTCCCCCCGCCCTCGACCGTCAAAGCTCTGCAGGAATTCTTGGGCATGATCAACTATTATCACCGTTTTCTGCCAGTTATTAAAGCTACTCTTGCTCCCTTCTACGCCTCCCTCAAGGGCAAGCCAAAGGACCTGAAGTGGGGTCTCCTTCAAGAAGCAGCCTTCTGCAATGCAAAGAAGGCCCTTTAAACTGCTGCGGCTCTCACTTTTCCTATCCCACAAGCCCCTCTCCTTCTCTCCACCGATGCCAGCGACGTCGCTATTGGTGCAGTACTCGAGCAGGTGGTCAGCAGCTCGCCCCACCCATTGGCCTTCTTCAGCAGAAAATTGTCCAAGGCAGAATCGGGTTATGCTACCTTCGATCGAGAATTGCTGGCGGTGCACTTGGCTGTCCGTCACTTTCGCCATTTCTTAAAGGTACGCCCTTCGTCATTCACACAGACCACATGCCTCTGGTGCACGCTTTCACTCGACAGTCTGATCCCTGGTCCGCCCGTCAACGCCGACATCTCTCCGCCGTAGCTGAATACAATTGCACCCTTCAATACGTCCCTGGGAAAATGAATCCCGTTGCCGATACCCTGTCAAGAAACACGTTGGCTGTCGTTCAACTGGGATTGGATTACAACACCCTGGCTGAAGCCCAACGACAGGATCCAGAGTATCAAGCTTGTAGGACATCCTGCACGTCCCTCTGTTGGGAAGACTTTCCCCTCGAAGACTCCAACACCACCCTCCTCTGTGACGTCAGTACTGGCAGACCGCGACCTTGGATTCATGCTCCCATGCGCCGACAGGTGTTTGATTTAATTTATGGCTTTTCACATCCCTCGTGCCGTTCTACTGCACAGCTGCTGAAGGCAAAGTTTATTTGGCACGGCATTTCTAAGGATGCTAAGGATTGGGGCCGTGCCTGTACTTCTTGCCAAACTTCCAAAGTACATCGACACACGGATTCAGGAGTGGGCACCTTTCCTCAACTTCAGCGTCGTTTCGCACACATTCACGTCGATGTTGTGGGTTCCCTACCCACATCACAAGGACATCGTTACCTGTTTACCGTCATCGACCGCTCCACTCGTTGGCCTGAAGCCATTCCCATGGAAACTGCAACGTCCGCCTCATGTACATCTACCTTACTCTCTGGATGGATTTCAAGATTCGGTATCCCTGAGCATATTACTTCTGACAGGGGAACCACTTTCACCTCTCAATTGTGGACGTCATTAGCGAACCTCCTGGGCTTCATCCTACATCAGACAACGGCCTACAACCCCGCTGCCAATGGAATGGTTGAACGTTTTCATTGCACCCTCAAAGCAGCTTTGATGTCCCGCTGCAAGGATTGCAACTTGTTTACTCAGCTTCCCTGGGTCCTCCTGGGACTAAAGACCACTCCTAAAGACGCCCTCGATGTCTCGGCAGCTGAAATGGTGTATGGCGACCCGGTGGTCGTCCCTGATGAATTTTTTCCTTCTACAACCTCCTCCGACGATCTCCAGCGCATACGTCACGTCGTGGGAAAATTTACTCCGTGCCGCCAGACTTACAAGCCCCCAGCGAAGTATCACATATCAACGGACTTGCACTCTGCAACGCACGTCTTCCTGCGCAACGACACTAGCAAGCCACCGCTCATGCCCCCTTTCACGGGCCCTTTCCCTGTGATCCGACGCAGTCCGAAAGCATTCCTACTAAACATTCGGGGCAAAGAAGACTGGGTCTTCATTGATCGTCTAAAACCTGCTTACCTTCTGCCAGATGACCCGACCCGCCTTCAGTTCGCCTCTCTAGATCAGGGCGCCCTATTCAATATGTACAGTATGTCATTTTTAGAGAGGGAGCCATGTACCAACCGTGTGTCACACGATCGCACATAAATTATTTTGTATATATTATGCTTGTATCTGCGCCCTTCCCTCGCACTAAAAAGAACCTGAATAATAATGTCTCCGGTTTTCCTCTGTAACATTGTCACTTTCTCGAACATGTATTTTCCTGCTGCCTTGAGATTTTGTATATAAAGGAGAGTGTTCCTTTATAAAGTACTCAGTTGATTGCATCCTGCCTTTGAGTCCACAACCCTCTCTCGGCCTTCACACTCTCTCTGTCATGAGAGATTTTCATAATTGATTTCTTTTCACGACTCGAGGGACGATTCTGAAAATCATGTGACTAAACTTTTTTTTTGGTTTTTATCTTGATCAAAATAACAACGTACTAAAAGCACGTCAAAAAATCTGATACAATGAGTTTTCTTTCCTTTCTTTTGTTGTTTTTGTCTCATCCCTTCGTGTATTACATTCTTCTTTCCCATTTAACTTTAATTTGTATTTACTTGGTTATTTTCATCTCACTTGGACATTTTTCTACTGCCTTTTTAATGAAATTTTTTCTACTTTTTATTGCCATCTTCTCGCTTCTTTTTCCATTGATTGTTTCTTTCTCTTACTGCGTTTCTTCTTTTCTTACTCCATTTACTTCTCTCTTCTTTTACATTATTCTTCTTTCTTATAGTACATTGTCTCCATTTACCCGTCCAAGCAGGATTTTCATATATATGAAAAAAAAATCTGCTTTCTTTTAGATGATGCTTCAGTGAATAACATGAAGTTTGATAGGAATATTTCTATCTCCTATCAAATAAAAGCTCTTGCCTTTTCCCATCATATCAAAGCTGTGCAGATTGGACGGTTGTCCCCCTTTTCTATTTTCAAGATTTTGTTTCAAGAGGAAAATGGGAACTGTTGTAAGGATGGCTTTACGACAGTAAGTCTAAGTGATTTAATAACAAACAAATCTGCTAATATTTTTTCTTGTACCTGTTGTATAAAAGCAAAAGCATCTAGTTAATGACGGTAATCCAAAAATTCTTATCCTCTTGGAGAATAATACTTAGAATATAAAAAAGTAATAAACCCTTCGACTTATGAAAAAAATTAAGATTCTGGAGATGATTTAAAAAACCCAACAACTGTTTTTTTTCAAAAACCAAAAATTAAGCAGAGGCTGAAACACATGAATATACGACGAAGGGGACCTGAGTGATCCCTCAACACACTGTAGTTGGCTTCGACTTCCCTTCTACGCATCCTCTTCTCGCCTTTGGCATGTGAACAACTGACTATTGAAGGGATTTTTCAGATTAGGGAGAGAGGTGGTCTGGTACCTGGAATCTACCATCAACCGCCATCCAGGAAGCTCCCATTCCTAAGCCTTGATCTTTGCAACTTAAACCGTATTCCCATAAGGACCGGGTCAGGCGGAGGAAAACGGATACTTCGGCGGGGCAATGACAGGACGAGTCTATGATTATTCAGGTGAAAACACTGCTCAAAGAGGAGCCGTTGTAAGGGTGGTTCCCTCGAGGCCAGCAAGTTCTTAGATGGAGATACGTTATGCCATTTGCCATTTATCCTTTGATGTACAGACCACAGTATATAAGTGTCGAATGTAGTTTCAGAAAGTATATACATAAGTTATGCCATGTACTATTCGGTTTTCAATATTTGGATAATTTTGGAAGAGGTTTCCTTATATGGACGACGTATATGTAGGCAATATAACAAAACCAACTGTTTTATATTACATAAATACATATATTGTTTATGTCTTTTTCTTTTCCCATGTTTGTCAAAAGTATTGTTCAAGAGTACTATCATATTATCAGAGTTTACAATTACAAATAATACTATTAAAAGAATATTACAAAACAAAGTTGCGGAAAAGAATTCTTTACGGAAACATACCATAAAAATTAAAATGTTTACAACATAAACCAATTTATATCTACTAATCAGAGTAACCTTTCGGAGCGAAATTCTCCTTGACAAAATCTCTTTATAAGAAAAAGCATACAACTTTCGTAGATGCAAGCGTTGTAAATAAATATTTGAAGAGTAAAACCCTTCTTGTTTCGACTTGACGTCCCCTAGCATGGAGCCCACTTCTTTTGCCATAAGTCTAATATGAAAATATAAAATGAGTTTTCTTGGTACAAGCTACAAGACACCAGACAACGTCTTTTGCTAAGGTATTTGTTGATGGAATATTCCTTATATTAATTACCCCACCATTTGTTGCCGAAATACGTTCGAGTGTCAGCCTCGCCATAAGGATATTTCAATATACCAAAGATAAGATTATTGCCCGACTCTTCAAAGAGACATTTTCAAAGATGTCTACTTTGTGCAGAAGCAGAGTAACATTCGTGACTGTTAATCTTTCAACCTTTATTCAGTATTTCATTGGGTTTTCGAACTACATATGGAATACAGTTTTTAAAAAAAGGTTTCATACTTTTTGAGCTGGTTTTGTTGTAAAGTGCTTAAGTGCAACACTTGAAGCACAGTTCCTGTAAGGTCAACTGCTGGCTTTTCCTAACAGAAGAGGATACGGATTAGTTACATATACTGTATACATGCATACATATATACAGTATATATATATATATATATATATATATATATATATATATATATATATATATATATATATATATATATATATATATATACACACACACACACACACATATATATATATATATATATATATATATATATATATATATATATATACACACATATATATATGTATATATATATATATATATATATATATATATATATATATATATATATATATATCATCCTACGCTTATAGATGCAAAGGGCCTCGATTGAATTTTGTAGGTCGTCTCTATCTTAAGCTTTCAATTCAATACTTCACCATTCATCATCTACTTCACGTTTCATAGTCCTCAGCCATGTAGGCCGGGGTCTTCAAACTCTTCTAGTGCCTTGTGGAGCCCAGCTGAACGTTTTGGTGAACTAATATCTCTTGGCGAGTGCGATGAGCATGCCTAAACCAACTACAAGTTCCCCTCATCATGATTTCGTCCACATATGACACTTGAGTAATCTCTCTTATAGTTTCATATCAATTCTCTCCTACTATTTAACTCCCAATATCCTTCTGAGGGTTTTTGTTCTTAAATCTACTAAATCTATTGGAGCTTGTTTCATTGTCATACCATGACAATAAAGTATCAACGGTTTCACTAAACTTATATATAGTCTGATTTTATAAGTAATTTCCGACGATTTCATTTCCAAATTTATTACACACATATACATATATATATATATATATATATATATATATATATATATATATATATATATATATATATATATATATATATATATATATATACATATATATGTATAGATTTATATATACATATGTATATATATATATGTATATATATATATATATATATATATATATATATATATATATATATATATATATACATATATATATACATATATAGACATGGATGGAGTAATGCAAGAACTGGAAGAACAGGAGAGGGTCATAGTGGGGGCAGATTTGAATGGCCATGTGGGAAGTGAGAATGAGGCAATTGGTCGGGTGCATGGGGGCCATGGAATTTGGGAGAGAAACCCAGAAGGAGAGAGTGTAGTGGATTTTGCTGTGTCATTTGACATGGCAATAGTAAACACATTCTTTAAGAAGAAAAGGGAACACCTAATAACTTATAGGAGTGGGGGAAGATGCTCCCAGATAGACTACTTCCTGTACAAAAGGATAAAGCTGGTGGAGGTCAAGAACTGCAAGGTTATCCCAGGTGACCATATAGCCCCCCAACACAGACTGCTATGTATGGACTTAGGCCTAAAAAGGGAAAGAAAAGCTAAAGCTAAAGGGATAAGGAAAATTAAGTGGTACAAACTAGTGAGGGAAGGAGATAAAAAGAGAGAGTTTAAGAGAAGGGTTTTGGAGGATATTGATATAGGAATTGAAGATGTTCAAGAATGGTGGACACGAAATGCAGCAGTAATGAGAAGGCATGGAAAGGAGTTGCTAGGAGAGACATCTGGTATCATATGGGAAGAAAAGGAGAGTTGGTGGTGGAGTGAAGTAATTGAGAAAGTTGTAAAAGATAAGAAGGAGGCAAAGAAGAGATGGGAAGAGTCATAGTCAGGGGATGACAGAGAGAGGCTCAGAGAGAAAAACAAGGTGGTGAAGAAGGTAGTAGCCCAAGCTAAAGCTAAGGCATATGATGATGTGTATAATGAGCTGAGGACAAAGGAAGGATTAAACAAGATGATCAAGCTATCAAAGACTAGAAATAAGAGCACCAAAGATATTACACACATCAAACAAATTAAAGATCAAGATGGTGTAGTACTTAGAAAGGAGGAAGACATTGTAAAGAGATGGAAAGAATATTTTGAACAGCTGTTAAATGAAGAAAATGATAGATTACTAAGAGAGGATGGACAGGCGAACTTTGACATGGTAATGAGTTTCTCTAGGCAAGAGGTAATAAATGCACTGAGAAAGATGAAGAATGGGAAGGCAACTGGGCCAGACATGATTCCTGTGGAGGCATGGAAAGCATTAGGGGATGAAGGAGTAGATATACTGTATGACCTCATGATAAAGATTTTTGAGCAGGAAAAGATACCAAATGAGTGGCGTGGGAGTATATTGATCCCAATCTTCAAAGGGAAAGGTGATGTCCAAGAGTGTGGGAATTACAGAGGTATTAAATTGATGTCCCACACTTTGAAGATACTGGAAAGGATGATAGATGCCAGACTAAGAGAAGAAGTAAAAATAGGTAAAGAGCAGATGGGATTCATGAAGGGTAGGGGAACAACAGATGGTGTATTTTGTCTGAGGCAACTAATGGAGAAATTCCGGGAAAAGCAAAGAGACCTGCATGTGGTATTCATTGACCATGAAAAGGCCCATTTATCTTTAACATAGTGATGGACGTTTTAATAGAAGAGGTAAGGGAGGCAGTACCATGGAACATATTGTATGCAGATGATATTGTTCTGTGCGCAGAGAGCAGGGAAGATCTGGAAATGAAATTGGAAAGATGGAGGCAAGTACTGGAGGATAGAGGAATGAGAATAAGTAGATCTAAGACAGAATATATGTGTACCACCAGTGAGGGGGATGATAGAGAAAGTATTCAGCTTAGGGGAGAACAGATAAAGAGAGTTGATAAGTTTAAGTATTTGGGATCATTTGTTAATGCTGGAGGAGGTATGGAAGATGAAGTTAAACATCGGGTACAGGCAGGCTGGAACAACTGGAGAGCAGCCTCAGGAGTTCTTTGCGACAAAAGAATACCATTGAGATTGAAAGGAAAATTTCATAAGACAGTGGTAAGAACAGCAATGCTGTATGGAACAGAAACAGCAAGCATGAGGAAGACAGAGGAGAAGAAGATGGATGTGGCAGAAATGAGAATGCTTAGGTGGATGTCTGGGGTGACAAGAGAGGATCGGATAAGAAATGACTACATAATGGGGTCGACAAAGGTGGTGGAAATATCAAAGAAAGTGCAGGAAGGGAGGCTGAGATGGTATGGACACCTGATGAGGAGAGATGAGGACCACGTTGGGAGACATACTATGGAGATGGAAGTTCAAGGAAGAAGAAGAAGAGGGAGACCAAGAAAGAGATGGAGGGACTGTGTCAGAGGAGATTTACAGGAGAAGGGGATTGATGAGGCAGAAGCGCAGAATGGAAAAAGATGGAAACGGCTCATCCGCAACGGCGACCCCATATAAAAATGGGAACCAGCTGGGAAGAATATATATATATATATATATATATATATATATATATATATATATATATATATATATATATATATATATATATATATATATATAAATATATATATATATATATATATATATATATATATGTATATATATATATATATATATATATATATATATATATATATATATATATATATATATATATATATATATATATATATATATATATACTGTATAATGTGTGCGTGATAGTTTTTCTCATTTAAACGTGTTTATACAAATAATCATAAAGGCCATAAATACCTCATAATATCGAATTCAATGTACCTCAGGATAAGAAACTCAAGGAGGAATTAACTTTTGGTTCCAATGACTTACCCCAGGTGGTAATTCACTCGAATCTCGAATCTAAGGCCAACTAGAAGCTATTATTATAAAGTTAAAAATTCCCCTTGGGTCTCTGATCCCGAGGTGGTGTGAATTTAGTATAAGAGAGAGAGAGAGAGAGAGAGAGAGAGAGAGAGAGAGAGAGAGAGAGAGAGAGAGAGAGAGAGAGAGAGAGAGAGCGTGTCAATCTTATACATTGTTATGTAACGTATACAAACGATTTTACAAAACAGAAGCGTTTCAACATCACTTTCGTTTATTCAGTTTTGAAATCGATGACAATGTAAATTTCTGAAGTTTCTCGTTTCCTAACTGTATAACTAAAAAAATTCCGTAAAGGTGAAAAAATAGAAACTGAAAACTGAGTATTGATTAAGAATTCTTAAATTCCCAATTGCTAGCGTTCTAAAACTGTCGATAAAAATCTCAAGTAAAAGAAAATGATAATTCAGGCGTCGTTTCAATGTGTCATGCAGCTCAAACTATATACCTATTCATTTCAAGCTGGAAGGGATTCTCTGGTCAAGTGGATTAAATATTTCTTTCATTACCCTTTAATTGCCATTTCATCTCTGAATAACATTTCCAATCTAGATTGAAAAGGCTATGTCCTTGTTCGGTTTTAAACCAACAGACACTTTAACCCATTCATTTGTTTTTCTCTGCATAGTTTATATCTTATTTCGAGTTCGTAAACTCTTGTCAGCATCAAATCTAGAAAAAAAGGAGAGTTGGACGTGAGATTAAAACTTATGCCTTTGAATAAATAAAAGTAAAATCTAAACCAGACTGTAGAGACTGATGGTGACATCAACGTGCAGTCGAAGTATTTAAATCAAACACGAAGATTATCTAGAAATATACTAGTTCGTGAATATCCTCTTAACTAGAGCACACGACCCGTCAAAAATAACGTATAAATATTTAGACAGATATATACACAATCACACACACTTGTATCACATTCTTACCAGAGAATGACTACTCCCTGTACCCTCTACGGGGAGCGCTGAGCGTGCCTGGAAAGAGATTTTATATATATATATATATATATATATATATATATATATATATATATATATATATATATATATATATATATATATATATATATATACACACACACACACACACACACACACACACACACACACACATATATATATATATATATATATATATATATATATATATATATATATATAT
>NC_090752.1:30188195-30190695 GCF_036898095.1 Palaemon carinicauda
CCGAGCAAAAAATTAAAGGGGGAAGGAGGTGATTACAAGTCGGAAAAATTACCAAACTTTCGGAGATAATAAATGGTATATAAGATTAGTATTTTAATGGGATCAAACTAAAACCTCCTTTACTATCAATTTTATGCCATATTTCAAAATGGGCATCTTCAGAATAAAATAGGTTCACTTTTTAAACCAATTTGCAAATTGGAATGAAAAACTGTATTAACAGAAATTACGGACAAGTTTCCTCTTTATCTTATATTGTTTCTTATTGCAAGACATGGATTAGACAATTTGGGTCATTTGTCTAGTAAAAACAGCTGAAGAGGTTGAATTTCCAAATAAGGGCAAGCTATTTTCTTATAAGGAAGTTAATGATTTTTTTTTTAAAGACGCTAAAGGCATTTTGAAGTGTTGGAACAGATTCTATTTCATGATCAGTACACAATATTCGTATTTGTAGAAAACAGTTCTTGCTGGCACAAACATCGCCACCAACAGTTCAACAAGAACAAACTAAAACGCCAAAAGACAGCAGACAGAATTTGGAGAACGCCGTCAGTGGAGACTATCAAAGAGGCATACATCAAACTTATCCGCAGACAGTATCATAATAATAATGATGATAGTAATAATAATAATAATAATAATAATAATGATAATAATTATAATTATAATTATTATTATAATTATAATTATAATCATAATTATTATTATTATTATTATTATTATTATTATTATTATTATTAGTAGTAGTAGTAGTAGTAGTAGTAATAGCTAACCTAAGAACCTAGTTGAAAAAACAGTATCCTATAAGCCTAAGGTCCCCAATAGGATACCAATAGCCCTTTGCGGATAGGAAACTGGGAAATAAATAAACTATATGAGAAGTAAGGAACTATTGAAAATAAAATATTTCAACAAAAGAACAACATTAAAATAGACCTTTCATATATAAACTATAAAAAAGACACCTATGTTAGCCTGTTCAACATAAAAACATTTGCTGCAAGTTTGAGCTTTTGAAGTTCCACCGATTCAACTGCTTGATTAGGAAGAATATTCCACAACTTAGTCACAGCTGAAATAAAACTTCCTGAATACTATGTACTATTAAGCCTCATGATGGAGAAGTCATGAATATTAAAACCAACTGCATAATTAGTATTACGAACAGGATGGTACAGTCTAGGAAGATCTGAATTGAAAGGATGGTCAGAAATATTCAAAATCTTATGCAACAAGCAAAACGAACTAATCGAACGAAGGTGCTAGAGATTGATATGAAGACCAGGATTAAGAAATTCAATAGACCGTAAGTTTCTGTCTAACAAAGTAAGATGAGAATCAGCAGCTGAAGACCAGACAGGAGAACAATACTCAAAACAAGGTAGAAAGAAAGAATTAAAACACCTCTTCCGAATACACTGATTACCGAAAATCTTAGTAGACTTTCTCAATAAGCCAATTTTCTTGTGCAATTGATGAAGAGGCAAACCTAATGTGTTTCTCCGAATTAAATATGTTATCAAGAATTGCACCTAAAATCCTGAAAGATATACAGGGTAAAAGAAACTTTATCAATGCTGAGATCAGGATGTTGAGGAACCATTGTTTTCGACCTACTTACAATCATACTTTGAGTTTTGTTAGGATTCAACTCCATGCCTCATTATTAGTACCATGCACTGATTTTAGGTAGATCTCTATTAAGGGACTAAACAACCCTAGATCTATATTCAGGTTGGAGATGGAATTAATGCAATGGGAGTAGCAATATCTGCATATGCAACGATCTTGTTTTCTATGCCAAACCACATGTCATGTGTATAGTATGATAAGTATTGAGCCAAAAACAATACCCTGAGGAACACATATCGCATTACTATAATCACTATGGTACCCATCAACAACAACTCTTTGCGATCTATTAATCAAAAATTCAATAAACATGTTAGAATAGACCCACCCACTCCCAACAGTGTGAGTTTGAAAACAAGGGCCTATTGATTGACACGGTCAAAGGCAGCTCTAAAATCAAGGCCAATCATACGAACTTCCTGACCATATACAAAGGATTTCTGTACAGCATTGGAGACTGTAAGAAGGCATCACATGCTCCAAAGCAAACTAGGGACAGGCGATTACCTTCAGGAAACTCATTTCGACGCTTTGCTAAAAGACGTTTAAACAATTTACATGATATGGGAGTTATGGAAGTTGGATGGTCATCAGTTGGACTTGGGCTAACACAAAAGCATTTAGACAATGAATTAACATTACCAATTCTCCAACAAGTGGTAAAACAATCTCTTCTTACTAACTTGCGGAAAATAATAGATAAAAACCCAAGGTGAAATATACTTTGTGGTCTGTACCTCCATAAGCATCAAGTTGCATCAAGAGATCTTTAGTTTCCTGAGGTCAAAAAGGAATCAGCCTTATTCAATTTCCCAAAGCAGAAAATCCTGGTACGGCATATCAACTGCAATCTTCGATGAAAGGT
>NC_090752.1:30198195-30213195 GCF_036898095.1 Palaemon carinicauda
AACAGACGCACAACTAAAAACACACACAAATACAAACGCCTTTGTGAAACTCTCTTTAGTTATCTAACTATCAATTCCGAGATTCACAGATTAATTTTCCCCGGAACATCCTCGTCCTCGAATAGGATTAGAATCAAATATTTCTTATCATTGAGGAGAAAATGTTAAATATTATACAGTATATTTCTAGCTTATTTGTCTACTTGTATGCTTCTTTTTCTTTAAAGAATTACCCCCCCCCCTCTCTCTCTCTCTCTCTCTCTCTCTCTCTCTCTCTCTCTCGGCTGGGATTCGGCCTCAGGTTTTTCGTTACTGAGGTGAGAATTAAAAAATGTTACACTAAATGTCGCTGGTCGACCCTTCTATCTCTCTAACCTTTTCTTTCACCTTCTCTCTTCTCTCCCTCCTTCCCTCCCCACTCTCTCTCCCTGTGGAAGGGCACAGGCTAATAAAAAATATGGCCTCAAAACCACAAGGTAAAAATCAACACAAAAGATTACCTGAGCGATAAAAAACGGCATTCATTTTCGGTAAACATCTGAAGTCCTTTTATATTCTCAGACTCTCATTTTCGTCTGATGGAACTTTCTTCCTTTGCTCATTTTCTTTTATTCTCCGCATTTCCTCCTTTTTTATCGTTATTCTATGTACATAATTTCCTAAGCATCCCCATTCTCATTTCAGAATGAAGGGACCTTTGTATCCTCGACGATGATTCCTCCTTTCATTCCCAAAGTTTCGGGCGGACGGTTTGCTGTCCTTATTCCTGATCGAGCTTTTTTTGTCTGTCTGTCTGTCTGTCTGTCTCTCTCTCTCTCTCTC
The DNA here is from genome assembly GCF_036898095.1 of Palaemon carinicauda. NCBI lineage: Eukaryota > Metazoa > Arthropoda > Malacostraca > Decapoda > Palaemonidae > Palaemon > Palaemon carinicauda. Next base: position 30,199,018 of record NC_090752.1, read on the forward strand.
TCTCTCTCTCCTCTCTCTCTCTCTCTCTCTCTCTCTCTCTATATATATATATATATATATATTAGATAAATATAAGTATATATTTACATACATATACACACACACACACATATATATATATATATATATATATATATATATATATATATATATATATATATACTACCGCTAGAGAGTTATTGGGCCGTTTGACTGGCCAACAGTACTACGTCCCACTCTGGTTACGGCTTATTTATTCCTTTGCCTACTTATACACCGAATAGTCTGGCCTGTTCTATACCCATTCTCCTCTGTCCTCATTCACCTAACAACACTAACATTACCAAGTTCTTCTATGTCAAAGCGTTAACTGCTGCACTGAGATAGTTCAAAGCTACTTTCCTCTTGGTAAGGGTAAAAGAGGCTCTTTAGCTATGGTAAGTAGCTTTTCGGAGAAGGACACTTCAAAATCAAACCATTGTTGTCTATTGTATGTTAGTGCCATAGCCTCTGTACCAGAGGCTTTCACTGTCTTGGGTTAGAGTTCTCTTGCTTGAAGGTACACTCGGGCACACTATTTTATCTTATTTCTGTTCCTCTCGTTATTTTGAAGTTTTTATAGTTTACAGTATATAGGAAAGAGTTATCTTAATGTTATTCTTAAACATCTCTTGTAGTTTATTTTCTTTTCCCCTTTCCTTACAGGGTTATTAACCGTGGGTGGCCTTGGGTTTATAGCATCCAGATTTTCCAAATAAGGTTGTAGCTTAGCAATAATAATAATAATGATAATAATAATAATGATAATAATAATGTATACACACACACACACACACACACATATATATATATATATATATATATATATATATATATATATATATATATATATATATATATATATATATATATATATATATATATAGATACACTCACATATATATATATATATATATATATATATATATATATATATATATATATATATATATATATACACATATATATACAGTATATATATATATATATATATATATATATATATATATATATATATATATATATATATATATAGAGAGAGAGAGAGAGAGAGAGAGAGAGAGAGAGAGAGAGAGAGAGAGAGAGAGAGAGAGAGAGAGAGAGATACACACACATATATACATATATATATATATATATATATATATATATATATATATATATATATATATATATATATATATATATATATATATATATATATATATATATATGTATATATATATAGATACAAACATATATACATATATTTATGTATATATATATATATATATATATATATATATATATATATATATATATATATATATATATATATATATATATATATATATATATATATATGTCATCATAATCTCCTCCTACGCCTATTGACGCTAAGGCCTTCGATTAGATTTCGCCAGTCGTCTCTATCTTGAGCTCTTAATTCAATACTTCTCCATTCATCCTCTCCTACTTTCCGCTTCATAGTTCTTGGCCATATAGGCCTGGGTCTTCCAATTGTTCTAATGTCTTGTGGAGCCCAACTGAAAGTTTGGTGAACGAATCTTTCTTGGGGAGTGCGAACTGCATGCCCAAACCATCTCCTTCTACCCCTCATCATGATATAATAAACATATTGAGCTCTAGTAATCTCTCTAATAGTTTCATTTCTAATCTTGTCCGGCCATTTAACTCCCAATTTCCTTCTGTTTCATTGTCATAACATGACTTATGTCCATAGAGTAACATCGATTTCACAAAACTGATATATAGTCTGATTTTTATATGTAATTTCAGACGATTTGATTTCCAATTTTACTTAACCAAGCCATTGTCTGATTTGCTTTTTTCAATCTTTCACTTAACTCTAATTCTAAGGACCCTGTATTGGATATAATAGTTCTTGAATTCCTAAATGATTCTACCTTATTAATCCTTTCTCCTTCCAATGATATTTCATCTTCCATTGCACACTCCGTTCTCATCATCTCTGTCTTTCTATTTATCTTCAGCCCAACATCGTGAGATATTTTATAAATTCTGGTAAGCAAGCATTACAAAGTCCTTTGGTGTTCTGCTAACAAGGAAAGCATCATTAGCATACTCTAGGTCTACTAAATTTCTATCACCTATACAGTCAAATCCTTCTCAATCATCTCTGACTGGTCTATGCATTACAAAATCCACGAGAAGGATAAATAACATAGGTGACAACACATTCCCTTGGAGTACTCTGTTGTTCAGTGGAAATTCATTTGATAAGACTCCATTATCATTAACTTTGTACTTGCTATACTCATGAACAAACTTAATCAAATTCACATATTTAAGAAGAATTCCATAATTACACAAGACTCTCCACAAAATTGGACGGTGCATGCTATCAAAGGCTTTATCATTGTCCAAAAAGGCCATCAAAAGGGGATTTCTATATTCCACGCATTGCTCTACAGTTCTAGAGAAAAAAAAATCATAAAAAAATTACAAAAAAAAAAAAAAATAATAATAAAAAAACCTTTTTAATATAAAGTGTTTAATGAATTAAATTTATTATTAAGTGTAACATAATTAGCATTGATACGTTTTTATATCTACCTTCTCCTTCACCCTCTGCCTCCACCCACTACCAGCTCAAGTCACGTCACTCCAAGGATAAATAAAATTTCCTTTTTCCTTTATGTATTTTTTATTTATAATGTTATTAGAATATATACATGTATATTATATATACGTAGTACTTACTATACTATTTTGTTAGTAACTTATTATGTATATAAAATTTTGATGTTTATACCTGGGGTCTTGCACGCATTAGATAATTACCATAGGTTTCTATTGCCCGCCATACGACGATTTCGCCTTACGATCCCAACTCTGGAACGGAATGTGTGTGTATATATATATATATATATATATATATATATATATATATATATATATATATATATATATATATATATATATACACATATATACACATATATATATATACACACACATAGCTCCCCAAAACGTTTTACATAGAATATTTTATTTCAACTTTTAAATTCATTACAACACTTTCAAATGTAATTACAGCAAAAATTCGTTACAGTTTCCCAGAGAAAAATTAAGGCCAGGTTTTAATTCCAGGACCGTTTGTAATCTACAGCCACGACGAATGAACCATTTTTCTCTTTGATATTAAATCCTACAGCTTTCTCATGCACACATAAATATATATATATATATATATATATATATATATATATATATATATATATATATATATATATATATATATATATATATATATATAATGTAAATGTATATATACACTGTATGTATGTATGTATGTATGTATGTATGTATGTATGTACAGGAAGAAAATTAATGTATTGAATTATAAAGTGCATATATTGTTTACAGTATATCCTCATAATCATCTCTTCCAAAGCCTATTGATGCAAAGGGCCTCAGTTAGATTTCGTTAGTCGTCTCTATCATTTTCTCTCTCCGTGGACTGACTAAATCCATAGAGGATTCCTTGGTTAGATTCATCAAAAGATAGCCAGTTCCTGTAATGCGCAGTGGCTATATACCTACCAATTATTATTATTATTATTATTATTATTATTATTATTATTATTATTATTATTATTATTATTATTATTATCAACTAATCTATAACCCTAGTTGGATAAGAAGGATGCTATAAGCTCAAGGGCTACAACAGAGAAAACTAGCCTGGTGAGGAAGGGAATTAAGGAATAATCTAAACTATCAGAGAAGTAAAGAACAGTTAAAATACAATATTTTATGAATAGAAAAAAAGTTAAGATGAATATTTCATATGTATAAACTATAAAAACTTCACAAAAACAATAGCATGAGAAATAACATATAATAATGTTCCGTAGTGTACCCTCAGGCAACAGAACTCTGCCCCAGGATTGGACTGGATTCGTGATAAGAATTTAGCAGACTTAAAGTATACTGATGATGCTGTCCTTATTAGCAGAACACCACAGGAAGTGCAATGCTTGCTTACCAGAATGCATAAAATATCACACGAAGTTAGGCTAAAAACAAATAGAAGAAAAACAGATGAGAACCGAGTATGCAATGAGAGATGAAATATCATTGGAAGTAAAAAGAATTAAGGAGGTAGAATCATTTAAATATTTAGGAACCATGATCTCTAATACAGGGTCTTTAGAATTAGAGTTTAGTGAAAGATTGAAAAAAGCAAATCAGACAATGGCTAGGTTAAGTGGAATATGGAAATCACATCTCCTGAAATTATATATAAAAATCAGACCATATATCACTTTAGTGAGATCGGTGTTACTCTATGGAGTTGAAACTTGTCAGCTGCAACTAACACAGTGATTACATGTATTGTATAACAAATATATGTAACACATATCACCTATACCTATATTATATATAAAATGTACTAAACACGAGTAACAACAGTCAAGTTTTGAGTTTAGCAATATTTCTTCTGTCCATATTGTGAGAAATAGTAATGAACAGAAAATGAAATAATTGTGAGGGAGCACATCATATCAATATTAATACAAGGTTTATATCAAGTTATTCAAAATTGAGCAAAAATGAATAACCTTCGAGATTAAAAAGGTGAGGAATGTAACCCGAAAGTTTGTGTTCAAAACAGACTGATCTAAGACAAAAATTGCTTCCTTTATATTTCGCTGTTGAAAAATGTTAATTAATTTTCATAAGAAAAATTCATGTATGAATTCCTGCTATTCAAAGAGTTCAGATAAAAAAAAAAAACCACTGCAAAATGTTTAAAATCCTCGCCTAAGAAAAGAAAATGTTATGCATAAAATGGAATTTACACAAATCTGGTAAAAAAGCTTTAATATATTTTAGTTAGTCCTGAGTTTTAGGAGGAAAAAATTATAAAAAACACGAGAGAGAAAACACATCAAAGAAATTCATTTAGACTAGAGCTTAAGGAGAGAGAGGGTGGGTGTAGAGGGGTATGGAAGGGGGAGGTAATGTAGCCTTAATCTAGTGCAAGTTACGGTATCCAGTGATCCAAATACACAGGGAGTGGGGAAGGGAAAGACCTCTATAAATACACAGGGAGTGGGGAACGGAAGGTAGATTTTAGGAAACAGGCCTTAATAAATAAACAGTGAGTGGAAGGAACGTGGATTTTAAGGAAAAGCCTCGATAAATACACATGGAAGGGGAAGGGAACATAGATTTCAAGGGAAGGGCCTATATAAATCCAGAGGGAGTGGGGAAGGGAAGGTAGATTTTATGGGAAGGGCCTCTATAAATACACAGGGAGTGGGGAAGGGAAGGTAGATTTTAAAGGAAGGGCCTCAATAAATACACAGGGAGTGGGGACGGGAAGGTAGATTTTTAAGGGAAATGCCTCTATAAATACTCAGGGAGTGGGGGAAGGAATGGTAGATTTTAAGGGAAGTGCCATAAAATACACAGGGAGTGGGGAAGGGAACGTAGATTTTAAGGGAAGGGCCTCAATAAATACACAGGGAGTGGGCAAAGGAATGTAGATTTTAAAGGAAGGGCCTTTATAAATACACAAGGAGTGGAGAAGGAAGGTTGATTTTAAGAGAAGGGCCTCTATAAATACACAAGGAGTGGAGAAGGGAAGGTAGATTTTAAGGGAAGGGCCTCAATATATACACAGGGAATGGGGAAGGGAAGGTAGATATTAAGGGAAGGGCCTCAATAAATTTACAGGGAGTGGGGAAGGGAAGGTAGATTTTAAGGGATGGGCCTCTACAAATACAAAGGGATTGAGGAAGGGAAGGGCCTCTATAAATACACAGGGGGTGGGGAAGAGAAGGTATATTTTAAAGGTGAAGCCTCAATAAATACACAGAGAGTGGGAAAGGAAGGTAGATTTTATTGGAAGGGAAGGTAGATTTCAAGGGAAAGGCCTCTATAAATACCCAAGGGGCGGTGAAGAGAAGGTATATTTTAAAGGAGAGGCCTCAATAAGTACATAGGGAGTGGGAAGGGAAGGTAAATTTAAAGAGAATGGAAGGTAGATTTTATGGGAAGGGAAGGTAGATTTCAAGGGAGAGGCCTCTATGAATACACAGGGAGTGGAGAAGGGAAGGTAGATTTCAAGGGAAAAGCCTCTGTAAATACACAGGGAGTGGGGAAGGGAAGGTAGATTTAAAGTGAAGGGCCTCTATAAATGCACAGAGAGTGGGAAAGGAAGGTAGATTTTAAGGGACAGGCCTCAATAAATACACAGGGAGTGCAAGGGGAAGGTAGATTTTAAGGGAATGGAAGGTAGATTTTATGGGAAGGGAAGGTAGATTTCAAGGGAAAGGCTTCTATAAATACACAGGGAGTGGGGGAGGGAAGGTAGCTTTTAAGGGACAGGCCTCAATAAATACACAGGGAGTGGGAAGGGATGGTAGATTTCAAGGAAATGGAAGGTAAATTTTATGGGAAGGAAGGTAGATTTCAACGGAAAGGCCTCTATAAATACACAGGGAGTGGGGAAGAGAAGGTAGATTTTATGAGAAGGGAAGGTAGATTTTATGAGAAGGGAATGCAGATTTCAAGGGAAGGGCCTCTATAAATACACAGCGAGTGGGGAAGGGAAGGTAGATTTTAAAGGAATGGAAGGTTGATTTTATGGAAAGGGAAGGTAGATTTCAAGGGAAGGGCCTCTATAAATCCACAGGGAGTGGGGAAGGGAAGGTTGATTTCAAGCAAATGGAAGGTAGATTTTTTGGGAAGGGAAGGTAGATTTCAAGGGAAGGGCCTCTATAAATACACAGGGAGTGGGGAAGGGAAGGTAGATTTCATGGGAAGGGAAGGTAGGTTTTATGGGAAGGGAAGGTAGATTTCAAGGGAAGGGCTTCTATAAGTACACAGGGAGTGGGGAATGGAAAGTAGATCTTATGGGAAGGGAAGGTAGATTTTATGGGAAGGGAAGGTAGATTTTATGGGAAGGGAAGGTAGATTTCAAGGGAAGGGCCTCTATAAGTACACAGGGAGTGAGGAATGGAAAGTAGATCTTATGGGAAGGGAAGGTAGATTTTATGGGAAGGGAAGGTAGATTTTATGGGAAGGGCCTCGATCTTATTTTCTTAAGAAACCTGCAACGTTTATTACGTTGTGGAGACAATGATTGATGAGCAGATTACTGTTGTATTTGTTATTGGTTAATGGTTGTAATGTGCCAGTTTAATCTCTCTCTCCTCTCTCTCTCTCTCTCTCTCTCTCTCTCTCTCTCTCTCTCCTACATATATATACACATACACACACACGAATATATATATATATATATATATATATATATATATATATATATATATATATATATATATATATATATACTGTATATATATATATATATATATATATATATATATATATATATATATATATATATATATATATATATATTTATATATATATTAACATATTTATATACATAAATATCTATCTATATATATACATATATATATATATATATATATATATATATATATATGTATATATATGAATATATATATGTGTGTATACATACATATATATATATATATATATATATATATATATATATATATATATATATATATATATATATATATATATATGTAAGATCCTTTCTCGTTGCTGCTGGAAAGTGAGTCAGGCCCCGGATCCCAAGTGGCATCTGGTGCCTAATTGCCTGAAACGACCTGAACGACCTGAACGAGCGCCTGCTCGTCACCTCCAAGTTGTCTTGCTTGATTTCATCGGCCTGTGGATGCCTGTGTCTTTTGACGCAGACCAGACATTACTTCCCTCTGAGGCTACATTTACAAAGGACTTTTTTACCTGAGAGAGAGAGAGAGAGAGAGAGAGGAGAGAGAGAGAGAGAGAGAGAGAGAGAGAGAGAGAGAGAGATTCGTCAAACGTATTTCTATATCTTAATGAGATGCTCCGGCAAAGTAAATGAATTTTTCCTCTATTTCCGCCGTAGAGGATTCTTGCAATTAAATTCATAATTGTAATAAAATTTCTCCCTGTTTTATAATAATAAGAAATAATAATATTCGTAAGTATCATTATTATATTTTTTATCATTATTATGATTATCATTATTATTATAGACTTCGTAGATGGGTGATATGTGTAAATGCTAGGTACTGTTGGAAAAACATTAAGTATCTCTGAATATCCCGAATTTCTCTCTTTCACGTCCATGCCTGATCACCAACATGAGGTCTGTGTCCAGCCCAGAGTCGACTGATAATTGCACAAAAAGAGTATGGATACACATAACTTCAAAAGGGTTTTTAAAATTATAGGGTTAATTAACAAATTCAATTCTAAAAGAGTAATTATTGAAATATGTTGGATTCCGGCTCATATTGGAGTTGTTTAAAAGTTTAAAGGCTTCTCATGAAAGGGAGAGGCAAGGGGCAGTGGGAATGGCCTAGCAAGTAGGATAATGCTTGGAGACTGACCATATATACAGTACTTATGATTAGGACCAATGTGGGCCAGGCAATGGCTGCTGATGACTCAGCAGATAGACATAAAAGCTCCCCAAATCCCCCATACTTAGTTCTTAAGAATGGTGAGATTTCAGTGACCAAAGGAACTAACGAGTTTGAGCAGGAATCGAATCCCATTCTTGAGATCACCAGTCAGGGACATTACCACAGATGCCATTGCTAAGTCAGCCATATACTTTTCACAACTTGGCATTACATTTCCTGTCAAAGTTTATGTAACTATCATGAAGCATCATATAGTAACAAAATGGCCAAATATTTGGAATAATGAACTAATGAATAATAATTTGAAACAAACAAAACGAATTGTGTCATCATAGAAATCCTCAGTTCATAAGGACAAAAGGACAGGAGTTATTTTAACAAAATTGGGAATTGGCCATAAAGATTGACCCACGGTCATTTTATGGGCAAACCTCACGATCAGTCCAAAAGGGCAGTGATTGTAATAATATATTAACCATCAAACTTGTAATTTGTGAATGTACTTTTTCTAAAACGCAGAGATTTATGTTTTGGTCAGGAACTGTTATCTGACATTCTATCTGATTTTGAGTAGTTTTGTTTTAAAAAGTTAATGTTTTTAGGAAAAAAGGCTTAATGTGTAAAACTTACGTATTTATTTATCATAAGCCTAAATTTCTAACTTTTTTTTAGCAATAAGATATCATATATACATTTCATCGCTTCAGAATTTATTCGGGTCGCGATGTATGAGTCTAACTAGACTCCACCTCATTAATGATGAAATGTAGGGATGACCTTTGAAGGAAGTGTCACGTAATCCAGGAAAACCTAAGCAGGAAGAGGTTCCCAAAACCTGACAGTGAAGATTATTGATATCTATAGTAATCTCAAGCCTCAAAATGTTAAGCTTATTTATATGACAAAAAAAAAAAAAAAAAAAAAAAATCATACGAATATCTGACGAACTATCAATTCCCTGATTCACAGATTAAGTTTCACCGGAACATCCTTGTACTCGAATGGGATTCGAATCAAGGATTATTTATCATTGAGAAGAAAATGTTAAGCATTATATAATATTTTCCTGGTATGTCTGTCTACTTATATGCTCCTTTTTCTTTGTAAAATGTCTCTCTCTCTCTCTCTCTCTCCCGGCTGGGATTCAGCCGCAGGTTTCTCGTTACTGATGTGAGAATTTAAAAATGTTACACCTCATGTGTCTTGCTTTGCAGCTGGTGTATACAGATACACACATTTCTCTATCTCCTATCTCATTTCTTTTTCTTTCTAATCTTTTCTTTCACCTTCTTTCTTCTCTACATATCAACAATACATTTTTACTTTTAAAAAATTTAGATCACATAAGGCAGTTTTTAGATTATTTAAATACAAAGCATCGTAATATAAAATTCACGGAAGAAAGTGAACAGGATGATACTTTGCCTTTTCTTAATGTCTTGGTCTCTTGGAAACATAATATCTTTGAAACCTCAGTATTTCAAAAAAAAAAAAAAAAAAAAAAAAAAAAAAAAAAAAAAAAAAAAAAAAAAAAAAAAAAAAAAAACTTTTACAGGACTAATTACTCATTTTTTAAGTTCGGAACCAAAAATCTACAAAATTAATTCAGCAAAAACACTGTTATATAGATGTTATCACGTATGTTCTACTAATCTGGGGTTTTATGAGGAAGAAAATTTTCTAAAATAATGTCTTAATAACAATGGGTTCCCTCTGAACCTCTATTACAATGAAGTCAAGAAGTTTTTAGGTAAATTTTAGTCAAAATTTAGCAATTCAAACGGTCAGTAGGAAAAAGTTATGTCTCCTTTCCTTACTATGGTTATGTTTCGGAGAGGTTATGAGTCTTGTGGTTAAGTGTTATCCCCACATAGATTTAAAACTAATTTTTACTAACAAGCTTTCAACTGTGTTCCGATTTCATATACACTTTTCAATGTACACTCTGTGATGAGTGCTACACTGAGAGAACATCTAGACAGCTTCAGTGTGGGATTTCGGAGCACACGGGGAGATTGGTACGAACCAATATACTTTTAAATAAGAAACCAATTTCAGCTTTTTATGACCACGCATTTAAATCTGGTCATGCCATTTCTAAGGAAAATTTCAAAATTACGGACAGACATAGTAACGTCAGCCAATTGAGAATCTTCGAGTCCTTATACATCGTCTCCGGCGGGTGACTAAATATATTAGTTATTGAGTTTTTTTTTTATAGTTATAGAGTTATATGTGTAATAAGTGTTTTATATGGTTTTATGTTCCTTGATTGGTTAGTTGGGCAGTTCTTGGAAGTATATCTCCCTAACTATATACTTAGGATGATTTTCACTAATTTTATTCATTTTACATAATAATAATTGCAGATAGGCTGAAGATGACAGAAGTTATGTCGAAAGGTACCAAATAATGATGATAGCAGCATTGACCATTCTATTTCTACTTATATATATATATATATATATATATATATATATATATATATATATATATATATATATATATATATATATATATATATATATATATATGTGTGTGTGTGTGTGTGTGTGTGTGTGTGTGTGTGTGTGTGTGTGTATAAATAATTATACTTTGTTCAGAGAATATTCAATATATTTATGGAATGTATACGTGAAATTGAAGAAAATGTGTGCAAAACTAATGGAAATACAAGAAAAACTAATAAAATACATAAAAAATTTGGAAAAAAAAACCTAAAATTGGGTAAATTACATTTGAGATTGAACGTTATATGTAAAATTAAGGAAACATAAAATTAGGCAAATGGCATGTAATATCTTTGAAATTACATGTAAAGGTAGAAAAATAAGGGTAAAATTAGGGAAAATAGAAGAAATATATGTATACTTAAGGAAACTACATGTAAAAAATAATCAAATATATGTAAGGATAGTGAAAGTACATGAAAAATAGGATAATACATGTATAATTGAAAAGCCGTATGTAACACAATGGGAAATACACGACCATTAAGGGAAATACATAAGAAAATAAGGAAAATAAGTAAAACTAGGAAAAAGAATATAAAACTAAGTTAAATATATGTAAAATCAGGGACGCTAAATGTATGAGTAATTAAAACACATGCAGGACTAAATAGAGTGTAAGTAAAATTAGAGAAAATACATATGAAATTACGAAAACTACAGCCAAAATTATGTAAAATTAATCCAAATTAAGGAAATATCTTCAAAATTAGGAAAACTACATGTAAACTTACAGAAAATACATGAAAAACTGGCAATACATGTCAAATAAAACTAATGTTTATTAGATTGTGAAAGATATAGTACATGTAAAAGTAAAAAAAAAACTTGTATAAAACTAAAGAAATAAGTATAATAAGAAAAAAATAAATCGTGAACTAGGAAAATTAATTCAATATTAGGTTGAATATATTTAAAGCAAGGGAAATACGTAAAATGGGGATTTACCAGAGAAGTTAAGGAAAATTCATGTAAAACTGAAAAGAAATAAATGTAAATTTAGAAATAGAAAAAACTTGGGAAATACATACAAAATTGGGGAAACTACATGTAAGATTAGGGACATTACGTTTAAAACTAAGGAAATTACTGGAGAAAAATACTCAAAGGGCAATATGTTGTTATTTAATAAGAAACATATTTCTTGCAATATTACGAGGATAAGGGGAAATTACATTGGCAAAGATTCATAATAATTCAATAGTAAATCTATGGACATCCTACTGAATGTGATGGTCATGGTCAAGATTATTATCGTAACCATTACTGTAATTGTTACTTTTGAAATTATCATAATAAATATTATAATTACTATCAATATTTTATCGATCGATTTGTTATCTAATACCAATTTTCTCTCCCCCGAACTCTTAATGAAAAAACAGTAACCACACTGCGTCAAAACCGTCTGTATTTCTAAAAGAAAATCTCCGTTTTCAAGATAAAAACGGAATTTGGAAGTCAGACGAACAATGCCTCACCAAGAATCAATGTCTAGTGTCTCTACACCTGTCTATTTAACTTTCTGCCCGTCAGTCCATCTGTCACTTAAGAGTCAGATTTTCAGCTTATATTTTACCTGTCAAATCCAAGCCCCGTCTATCAACATATATCTATGTCGCTCTGTCTGTCATCTCCAATAGACAGATCTTCTCCGTTTCTCATCTGACCTGGTCTGCCCTCCGCAGACTCTTATAGAATACATTTCACTCACTCACTTGTCTGGCTTGATGTCGATTTCACTCTTACAGAAAACCGATCTCTCTCTCTCTCCTCTCTCTCTCTCCTCTTCTCTCCTCTCTCTCTCTCTCTCTCTCTCTCTCTCTCTCTCTCTCTCTCTCTCTCTCATAAACATGTTTATGCAAGCACACAGTTTACTTTTCATCCTATTTATACACCATTTCAAAATTTCACACATCTCTCTCTCTCTCTCTCTCTCCTCTCTCTCTCTCTCTCTCTCCTCTCTCTCTCTCTCTCTCTCTCCCTTATAAATATGTTTATACATGCATACACTCTACTTTCCATCCTTGTTATGCAAAATTTCATATTTTTACACACAGTCTCTCTCTCTCTCTCTCTCTCTCTCTCTCTCTCTCTCTCTCTCTCTCTCTCTCTCTCTCTCTCTCTCTCTCTCTCTCTCTCTCTCTCTCTATTAAAAATACACATACACACATTTTCTCTGTCCCCGTCTTTCCAAATATCTCATACAAAGTAGATATTATTGTTGCAATTGTTATCTTTATCAATATATATTATTATTATTATTATTATCATTATTATTCCCTTTATGAGTGGGCATACCTTAACGCGATGAAAGGGTTTGTGTCGCCATGATCAGCAAAGCTGTACTAGTCAGGGCTTCCCATATTAAGTTGGTTTGCTATGAGAGATCAAACAAAAATCTCCCACCATCACTAATCTACACTCGTCAGTGTGATGATGAAAATGACCAAACGCTACACATGACAAAGAACATGTCTTGCAGTGGACTAGCAATGGCTGCCTTTGTTATGATCATTATTATTACAAACAGATCTGCAACATTCGTTTGAAAAACCCAACGCTACAAGACCAAGGGTACTAAGAAGGAAAACAGCAAATTATGTAAAAATAACGGAGTACAAAGAATAAACAATAATAACAGATTTAAACTTTAAAATTAATACACAATAACTTATGACAACTTTCCAAACAAAGAAAATATTTATATCAATTAATTTAACACGTTTTACCTGGATTCAATTGGTCTTAAACGAGATTAGCCACAAAAAGTCTTTTATTTCTCCATATCTTTATCGAATCAAAACTATCAGTAGTAAATAACAACGCAGCTGAGATCATGATAGACATTTTGAGACGTCTCAGTGCAAGAGGATGATGACCGTCGTGAAAAGATCAATAGGATTCTCTGCCCACAAATCCAGCCATAAGAAAAGAGGATCGAGGCCGCTTCTCCAAAGCTGACTATGCAGAAAAAAATACCGATTCTGAAGAGATTGGTTTTTATGAAGTCTTCTTCCTCTTTCTTCTTCTTCTTCCTAAAGATAAGATGAAGGTTTTCTAACTAATATTTACTTTTTTTTTCTCGAGATTATTTCAAGTGATTATTTTTAAGAGGAAGAAACATATCTCAAGTAACTTTGAGCATAAATTGTTCATTGTGTAAT
>NC_090752.1:30218195-30235695 GCF_036898095.1 Palaemon carinicauda
TCGATCGTTTTGCAGGATTATAATCATGCATTCTCCACTTCTTCCGCCTCTGGAAAGATGAGTATTGGGTCTTTACTATGAGTATATTTCAGCTCATGTTTCACAGTGAAATTAGAGTAATTTATTGTGCTTAGAAGCTAGGCCTGTTAACCTAACCTAAGCGTTTTATTATACGTTCAGACATTTCCCCGATTGCCCTCGTGTATTGTTCTCAATTCAAGTGGAGATATATATCTCCTAGAATTATATAAAATATTATAGTCTCCATGGAGATTTAAGGGTAATCTCTCCTTCCCTCTGAGCGTAGCTTCAGGCTACAACCCTAGTGCATCGTCCCTGAATTTTATTCAGGCATGACTAGCCTAAGGTTTTTTCTGTCCCTTCCCTTAACCGCAGGTTGTGGTATACTAGCAGGTTTTGGGATCCAGTCAGAATCTCAGAGTATTTAGTCTTGTGTTGACGACCTGCCAGCAGGGTGAATGGGTTGTAGGATACCATCATTCCCCTGCTGGCTAGGCTGCCGACATTGGAGGCTAGCCCTCCCTAGCCGCACTTGAAGTGGTGGTAGGATACCATCTACTGCTTGCGATCTAGAAGACTATTCATGTGCTTGCAGCCCCCTAAGCTGAAGAATAGTATTCTTCTTTTGTCTAGTATGGCAGCGGCACTGGAACTCTGTTTCTCCCTTGTTGAGAGGAGGCAGCAATGCGGCCGTCCCCTTAACTGTATTGGCAATCTCTAGGTTGGAGAACTGAGTCTTTCCTGTCACCTAGGATACCGCCGATACTGAAACAGAATTTCTTTAAGGCATGGTAAGACTGACAACTTTGCCAGCTCGTTCTACACCTTATACAGGACCCTGTTCCCTCCCCCTCTGTCCATTTTATGATGGCTGAGCCATTGTCTTTCATGGGGCCGGCGTCCTGCAACCTTACTGTTGCCGGTGGGTTGCCGGGGCCGGCCGTAGCTATGTTAGCTGCAGGCAGCCATGACAATTGCTGGTGGCCATGTTGAATGACGGTGACCATGTGTCTTTCAACAGCTGGCGGCCATGACGGCTGACGGCGGCAATGCATACTGCCGGTAGCCACATCATCTGTCGGCAACTATGGTCTCTGCTGGTGGCTGGCGACTGCCGGCAGCCAAGATGGCGTAGCTGGCGGCTGCTGGCAGCCATGATAGCTGTGAGTGGGAAGCCCTTTTTGTCCCCAAGGTTCTTCAGTTCTCCCTTGGACAGCTAGCCACAGGTTCTGTTTCTGGTGTACCGCCGGCCAGGCCGGCACAGATAGGTGCTGACTCAGACGGCAGCACGCCGACTGTACTGGTACTGCCGGAGGCTAGCCTGCCGGCAGTGTATCGGCGGAACCTTGCCGGCAATAGTACTGTAGCTGGATGGAAGCCTGAATGGTACATTCTCCCCTTCTATTTGAACTTTCTTTCTGGAGAAAGGCAGTAAAATTAGACTTTTACATCCTTAATTACTGTATACATACACAGTAAGGAGTAGCCTTACTCCATGCTATCTCTCTCTCTTTTAGCTAGCATGCTGGATATGCCGACAAGATCTAGCTATTCCGGCGACATGCCAGCTGAATTACAGTATATGCTATACAGGTAGCCACTATATCTGTAGTATAGAATATACTACAGATAGAAAACTACTATATATATTGTACTAGTATTTATTTCCAATATTTCTTGGGTATCCCTACACAGATATTTGCTGAGCCCAATTCCATATAGAATGAATATAATTTCCTTAATATTCTGATTAAAAATCAGTTTTTGGATTACCCTATAATATTAAATATTTTCAAGGCCGGGGTGTTGCACTCCTAACCCTTAAAGGGTAGAGCCTTTATCCTTGAGTCTCCCTGATCAGGAAACTCTATGATTTAATATTGTAGGAAAGGCCACAGCAAATAGGTTGGGTGGGATACACAAATATATGTCTTTATTTTTCCCTAGTCCAGTTGGCGTCATGCCAGCTGGACCGCGCTGTCAAATGCTTGCAACAAAAGCATCATACTTGCTGAACTACAATATAAAATTGTACAGTAATTTGCAATATATATATATGCTGCAAATAGAAAACTTCAGTACGATTATACAGTAGTTATTTCTAACATAGCTTGGGTACCCTTGTGCGAGCTTCTACTGGTACCGCTCCTATACTGAAAGAATAGTATTTCTTCAATATTCTGATTGAGAATCAGTCATCCTGACCCCACAGTGTTAAGAATAAAAAGGGACCGTGAATTTGTCTTCTCTACCCCTAGGGGTAGGAGCCCTTTTAGTTGGCGTTCCTTGATAGAGGAATCTCCCTATAGTTAATACTGAGGGTAAGGTAACAGCATTTGCTTGCAGGGGGTACACAAGTATGTGTCTCCTACTATTCCTTATAGCTTACTATCTTAAGCTATTCTGTTAAAAATGACTTTTGCAAGTTGATTATCAGTGATATAATCCATTATATACTCATTCTGTTTTCCTTTCTTTACAGGAGGAACACCAGATGTCTTGTGCTGCAGTCTTCTGCAAGGCCAAGAGTAAATATTTTTACAGTCATAATATTTGCAGGTTTCATGCCTCCTGTAATATTATTTCCAAATCCCTACATTATTGGAACCCGCAGGTTTGCAATATATGTCAGACATTAATGTCTGAAGGTTTTGAGAATCCTAAGTCTATAGAGACTAGGGATACAGCTCAATACAAATTACGCAACTGGGTGAGAGGCTTCCAGAAAATCTCTCCGGGATGCGTAAGCTACTATTTCCAAAGGCAAGTAAGGAAATAGTGGTGCCTCAGGCACCAATTACATCCCCCGACGGCCAGATAGCCTTTGGAAAGGAGGCCAGGAAGTGCCCGGTGGTAGAAGGGGAAAATGTCGTGTCGGAATTGCCTCCGCCTCTGCCGGCTCTAGAGCTATTGACGTCGACATCTTCGTCATCTACTCCTCTGTTAGAAAGAATGGAACAATTATGTGCCCAAGTGAATAATCTAATAGAGAGCTTTCGTAAACAAAATGAAAAGCGGGAAGTAAAATGCAAGATAAAGCCTCGCAAAGCCTCTCTTGTCGCTTCCCAATGGTCATTCAAACGACCCATGGATCAAGACCTACCGACATGCTCCAAAACCAATCCCTGGAGGTTTGCGGAGCTGATACCGATTTTAAATGGCAAACTCTACATCTCGGAGAAGATAGGTGCTGTTCCTTTGGACAAAATCCAATTTTGGCCAAGCTTTGATGCTTTCCCTAATTGTTTTGTTCGACTGCGGTATGAACCAAAGTTAAGAAAAGGAATGGAATCGAAGGAGGTCATGATTCTCGACCATAAGGCATAGGCTATCCTGTCAAGTAGCCTGAAAAAGGCAGGTTACTCGGAGTCGAAGGTATTCTCCCTGGATAACAGGCACCCTTCCTTTCTTGCTCCTGCTTCAATCTCATTCCCCTTTATGAGGAAGGTATCTAAATCTGTTGCCAAGACAGTGGAGGTGGGTAGGCCATGTCCTGCACTCGAGGAGTGCAAGCCTCTGTCACCAGCCTTTCCCAGACAGGAGAAGGACTGGAAGGAAGCCCATTTAACTTTCTCAGTAAGTAGATTAGATGTGGATGTCGCCAGTTGATAATTTAACGAACGTCTCCCTAAACTATCCGAGTTTCTCTTGTATAATGAACAAGAGACAAAGGAGAGACTTGCAGCCTCCCTTTTTCTACAAAACTTCATAGAGTTGTGTTCAACCTATCAAAATACCCCAGACATGCTCATGGTCCTAGCCAAAATGCATATGGCTGCCTTAGTGAAGGACTTTTACACCTTTATGAAGGCTAGGAGAGCATGTAGAAAGTTTGTATTTGCTGCTGCAACCGTGAAACATGAAACAAGGAAGCTAATATCAGACCTGAAAGGTGTCCTTTGGCAACATACAGTCAATCACCCCCTCCCCTCCTATCTAAGACTTAAGTTACAAATAGTAACGTACATCCTAGGAAAGATACGTGTCGGACTAGACACAGTCCTAAATATCTACATAGGATTGGCAGACTTAGTCACGTAAAAACCAAGCCTAGAAATGGTTCAGGCAACAATGTACCTGGATGAGAGGCTGGGCTGGGCAGCACCCAGAGTGGCTGGTCTATGTGCATCCAAGGAAATGGAAGTCTCGATTCTCTCCATCTCAAAGGTTTCAATGGCTGAAAAACCATTGAAGCCTGTCACATAAACTCTCCTTTCCCTTGGGAATATAAAAGGAGATCGCTAGGTCGATCAAGAGACTCAGATAATCAGTCAGATTTCCAAGAAGCTAACAGGGAAAAGCTCTTATCTCTCCCCGGTTCGCAATAGTGACAAACCTAGTGCTAAGAGCACAGCGGAAAGATGCGTCAAGAGCTTGGAGAAAATATGCATCAAACGCTTGAAGAGATATAAAAAGACCGATATTGGTCCCCCTTTAATCGCTTCTCTGACAAAAGTCAAAGACCAAAAGTCCCATGACTATGCTGGTCCTGTCATGAGTGGGGAAGCTCTTTCCACACAAATCAGACTTCATACGACTGATCTGGGACACCGAAGCGATAATGAGACGTCGCAATCGACAATGCTAAGGATCGTCTCATACAGTCTAAGTGAAATTATCCATCCCTTTCTTAAAGGGATGGGACCTGTCAGCAGTTCATATACAATTGATCCACAATGTGACAGTGGATGCTCTATTTCGGTTCAAGCTGATAGAGTTTCAATGGTCCATGGACACAGACCTATTCCCTCTCAGATGGGAACAAGTTCCGGAACTGCAAATCGACCTCTTCATCACGAGCGTCTTCAAGAAACTACCTCGATATGTAGCCCCATACGAGGATCCTCTAGTGGAGTTTATAGACAGCATGTCTCTAGTATGGAAGAGATGGAGTTAGGTATTCCCGTTCATCTCATCCAATCACCTGCTGAAGGTCCTCAACAGGCTCAGATACTTCCAAGGGGGAGTAGCTCTATTGGCTCCCAAGTAGCCCAAGAACAATCTGTCCTCCTTAATGAAGAAATTGAAGATGAGGCTGGCCCTAGTTCTGAACCTAGGTCTATTTCAGAAGGTTCAGAAATAAATTGCCTTCGTTTTATCATGGAGAACCCGAACCCTTCATTTCATGATTTTCTTGCCCTAGCGGTTAGAAAAAGATTTGAGATTTCAACAGGCAATATAGGATTCTTAGAAGAATAAAAGTCTAAGTCAACTAGAAGACAATATGAGTTTTCTTGGAAAAAGTGGATTGTGTTCGTGAAAGCAAAAGAACCGAAAGAAATTTCAATGAACTTCTATCTGTCCTTCTTTGTCCATCTTCATTAATCAAGGTCTGGCGGCCAACACGATAACTACGTGTAAGTCAGCCTTGACTAGACCTCTTCTATATGCTTTTCAAGTGGATCTGGCGAATGAAATCTTTAATAAGATTCCGAAGGCATGTGCAAAGCTTAGGCCTGCACCACCACCAAAGCCCATCTCTTGGTCTTTGGACAAGGTCCTACATTATGCCTCATCATTGAACAATGAAGATTGTTCCCTTAAGGATCTAACCCAAAAGGTTATCTTTCTGTTTGCTATAGCTTCCGGGGCTAGAGTTAGTGAAATAGTGGCCACATTCAGTTCACAGGAGCGGGAGAACTGAATCTTTTTCCTGATCCAACCTTTCTTGCTAAGAACGAGCTACCCACTAAGAGATGGGGTCCCTGGAGAATATGCCCTCTGAAGGAAGATGTCTCTCTATGTCCTGTAGAGTGCCTAAAGGTCTATCTTCGTAGAACTTCAGACTTCAGGGGAGGACAGCTCTTTAAAGGAAAAACCTCTGGATCAAACTTATCCCTGAAACAACTGATGGCGAAGCTCACCTACTTTATTCGTAGAGCGGATCCTAACAGTACTCCCGCAGGTCATGATCCAAGAAAAATTGTTTCATCACTGAACTTTTTTCAGTCTATGGACTTCGAGCGACTTCGCTCATATACTGGATGGAAATCATCCAGAGTGTTCTACAAACACTATGCTAAGCAGGTCCATGAACTGAAGCATTATGTGGTGGCGGCAGGTAGTGTTTTAAAACCTGCCGTTTAAATTCTGCGATGAACAGCTAATTGACTGGGACTGTCAATTAAAGGGAGAAGGGGTCATCACTTTTAGGGTGACTTCCTTTAAATGAGTGTTATCATGGTGGCACTAATTCTGTTCAAAATCTCAGGTATGGAATTATAAAGATAGCACTAGTGCCGTGTGTATGTAGTACACATTGTCGATAGAATGTAACCGGTACAGAGATCATGAAAAGAAATTTTATTATAAAAAATTTTCTTCAATCTGAGAGTGGCACTCAAGAAAGAAATATAGTCTCTGTATTCGTTACGTGTATGATTCCATTGTCATGCTACATTCGTTTTACGGGTTAACTCATTTAGTCATTTACTAGGAATAAATGTCTATTAGGATGTATTGCATCTGAATTTGCCCGACAATTGCATGTATAAAATGTCAGAATTCTTTGACTTACTAATGTAAGTACTCTTCATATAGTTGTATGCTCACAAACAATAGATATAAGAGACACTGATATTGATTCAGCAATATATACAAACTATGAGACTGTTTGTATATTCAGTGTATACTCATGTTTGTTCATACAATATATGTTAACCTTGAGACCCCTTTTCTACTGTCTAGAATGACTCTTCCCTGTAGGGGGCAGGAAGCACTAACATCGTTTATGATTAGTGATGAAGACGGATAACGGTGACGTCATTTGTCTTAATTGGTCCACATGAACATAGAAATGTTGTCCCAAGGTTAAGGCACTGATGAAAATACACAGATACACTAATACTCTGGTATGCTTCTATCAGAACGACATGGCTTGAGCCCAACGAACGAATTCTGAAGCGATGCGAAAAATCTATTTTTGGGTGAGATGGCCATGTCGTCCTGATGGACCCACCCATCTTTTCTAAAAAGAAAAGATCTTCACAGTATCCCTCCCGAAGTACTGTATCTGTAGCACCATGCTCAATGCTACAAGGAATGTCTGCCATCTTGGAAATGGCGCTGTTGTCATACTCAATAGTAGTACGAGAACGGGGGTAACCTTGACATGGCTCCCCTTCTATTCTGCCACACCCACCTTTTAAGCGTAAACGCTATTAAGGGTGCAGATTGCTATGTGGCGTGTCAAGAATACGTCCTCTGATATTATGCAATATCCTTGAGAGAAAATTTAAGGATATTTGCGCCAGGAGTTAGAATTCTGGATACCTAAAGGTAAAATTCTCTGGGAATATCACTGTAGTACAATTATCCCTTAGGAAGCTACTTTAAGGAACTGCCATCAGGACGACATGGCCATCTCACCCAAAAATAGATTTTTCGCTTTGCTTCAAAATCCATTATATATATATATATATATATATATATATATATATATATATATATATATATATATATATATATATATATATATATGTGTGTGTGTGTATTGTGCCATACGTGTTTCATAAACGCTCGAACAATGCAAACAAATATAAATATATATATAGTTAGATTTTACCAAATCAATTAATACTGATCAAAGCAACGAAGTTTCCTTCCACAATATCTGAAAATTTTTCTGCCTTTCTTTAATTCTTCTTATCTTTAAGAAGCTGAGCTTTGTTTACCTGCTTTTAATTCATCGTTCTTATCGTGACAATGAAAATTACGAATGCCTTCCTCAAAGACTCTCGCTAGGATGGATTTTACGTGGGATTTATTTCTCAAAACCAACGAAAGAATAAAACGAGGCGAAATAATCTTCTGAGAAGTACACGAAGAATAATCCATTGAAAACTCCTCTATTAATCTTTTGATTTTCTTTTTTTCTTACTCGTGACAGAAAATAAAAAGACAGAAAGACAATCGGTGATTGGACAAAAGGATAACGATAATCAGTGCCTCAGCATAGAAGAGTCTCTCTCTCTGTCATCTTTGAAAATGATGAAGAACTTGAGATTTTCATAATTGATGTCTTTTCACGACTCGAGGGACGATTCTGAAAATCATGTGACCAACAATGAGTTTTCTTTCTTTTCTTTTGTTGTTCTTGTCTCATCCCTTCTTGTATTACTTTCTTCTTTCCCATTTAACCTTATTTTGTAATTACTTGGTCATTTTCAACTTACTTGGACATTTTTCTACTGCCTTTTTAATGAAATTTCTTTCTACTTTTTATTGCCATCCTCTCGCTTCTTTTTCCATTGATTGTTTCGTTCTCTTACTGCGTTTCTTCTTTTCTTACTCCATTTACTTCTCTTTTCTTTTACATTATTATTCTTTCTTATAGTACATTATCTCCTTTTACCCGTCCAAGCAGGATTCTCATATATATTAAAAAAAATCTGCTTTCTTTTAGATGATGCTTCAGTGAATAACATGAAGTTTGATAGGAATATTTCTATCTCCTATCAAATAAAAGCTCTTGCCTTTTCCCCTCATATCAAAGCTATGCAGATTGGACGGTTGTCCCCCTTTTCTATTTTCAAGATTTTGTTTCAAGAGGAAAATGGGAACTGCTGTAAGCTTGGCTTTACGACAGTAAGTCTAAGTGATTTAATAACAAACAAGTCTGCCAAGATTTTTTCTTGTACCTGTTGTATAAAAGCAAAAGCATCTAGTTAATGACGGCAATCCAAAAATTCTTATCCTTTTGGAGAATAATACTTAGAATATAAAAAAGTAATAAACTCTCCGACTTATGAAAAAATTAAGATTCTGGAGATGATTTAGAATACCCAACAAGTGTTTTCTAAAAAACCAAATATTAAGCAGAGGCTGAAATACATGAATATATGACGAAGGGGACCTGAGTGATCCATCAACACACTGTAGTTGGCTTCGACTTCCCTTCTACGCATCCTCTTCTCGCCTTTGGCATGTGAACAACTGACTATTGAAGGGATTTTTCAGATTAGGGAGAGAGGTGGTCTGGTACCTGGAATCTACCATCAACCGCCATCCAGGAAGCTCCCATTCCTAAGCCTTGATCTTTGCAACTTAAACCGTATTCCCATAAGGACCGGGTCAGGCGGAGGAAAACGGATACTTCGGCGGGGCAATGACAGGACGAGTCTATGATTATTCAGGTGGAAAGGCTGCTCAAAGAGGAGCCGTTGTAAGGGTGGTTCCCTCGAGGCCTGCAAGTTCTTATATGGAGATACGTTATGTCATTTGCCATTTATTCTTTGATGTACAGACCACAGTATATAAGTGTCGAATGTAGTTTCAGAAAGTATATACATAAGTTATGCCATGTACTATTCGGTTTTCAATATTTGGATAATTTTGGAAGAGGTTTCCTTATATGGACGATCTATATGTAGGCTAGGCAATATAACAAAACTAACTATTTTATATTACACAAATACATATATTGTTTATGTCAATTTCTTTTCCCATGTTTGTCAAAAGTATTGTTAGAGAGTACTATCATATTATCAGAGTTTACAATTACAAATAATACTATTAAAAAATATTACAAAAGAAAATTGCGGAAAAGAATTCTTTACGGCAACATACCATAAAAATTAAAATGTTTACAATATAAACCAATTTACATCTACTAATCAGAGTAACCTTTCGGAGAGAAATTCTCCTTGACAAAATCTCTTTATAAGAAAAAGCATACAACTTTCGTAGATGCAAGCGTTGTAAATAAAGACTTGACGAGTTAACCCCTTCTTGTTTCGACTTGACGTTCCCTAGCATGGGGCCCACTTCTTTTGCCATAGGTCTAATACGAAAATATAAAATAAGTGTTCTTGGTACAAACTTCAAGACGGAAGATAAAATATTTTGCTAAGGTATTTGTTGGTGGAATATTCACTTTTGTTAATTACCTCATCATTTGTTGCCGAAATACGTTCGAGTGTCAGCCTCGACAAAAGCCCATTTCAATATCCCAAACAAAAGATTAATGCCCAACTCTTTGAACTGACATTTTCAAAGATATCTACTTTGTGCAGAAGCAGGGTAACATTCGTGACTGTTAATCTTTCAACCTTTATTCAGTATTTCACTGGGTCTTCAAACTACATATGAAATACAGTTTTAAAAAAAGGTTACATACTTTTTGAGCTGGTTTTCTTTTAAAGTGCTTTACACTTGAAGCACAGTCCCTGTAATGTCAACTGCTGGCCTTTCCTAACAGAACAGGACACGGATTAGTTATATATATATACTGTATACATGCATACATGCATACATATATACTCTATATACATACACACAAATACATTCATATATTATATATATATATATATATATATATATATATATATATATATATATATATATATATATATATATATATATATATATATATATATATATATATATATATATATATATATATATATATATATATATCTATATATATATCATCATTATCGTCATTATCATCCTAAGCTTATATACACGAAGGGCCTCGATTGGATTTTGCTAGTCGTCTCTATCTTGAGCTTTCAATTGAATACTTCTCCATTCATCATCTACTCCGCGTTTCATAATCCTCAGCCATGTAGGCCGGGGTCTTCAAACTCTTCTAGTGCCTTGTGGAGCCCAGCTGAACGTTTTGGTGAACTAATATCTCTTGGCGAGTGCGATGAGCATGCCTAAACCAACTACAAGTTCCCCTCATCATGATCTCGTCCACATATGAGACTTGAGTAATCTCTCTTATAGTTTCATATCAATTTTCTCCTACTATTTAACTCCCACACACACACACACACACACACACACACACACACACACACACATATATATATATATATATATATATATATATATGTATATATATATATATATATATATATATATATATATATATATATATATATATATATATATATATATATATACATATATACATACATACAAATACGTATATATATATATATATATATATATATATATATATATATATATATATATATATATATATATATATATATATATATATATATATATATATATATATATATATATATATATATATATATATATATATATATATATATATATATATATATATATATTCATACATATATATGTATAGATTTATATACATACATACATATATATATATATATATATATATATATATATATATATATATATATATATATATATATATATATATATACTGTATAATGTGTGTGTGATAGTTTTTCTCATTTAAATGTGTTTATAAAAATATTCATAAAGGTCATTAACACCTCTTAATATCGAATTCAATGTACATCAGGATCAGAGACTCAAGGGGGAATTAACTTTGGGTTCCAGTGACTCACCACAGGTGGTAAGTCACTCGAATCTCGAATCCACGGCCAATCAGAGGCTATTATCATAAAGTTAATTCCCCTTGGGTCTCTGATCCCGAGGTGGTGTGAATTTATTATAAGAGAGAGAGAGAGAGAGAGAGAGAGAGAGAGAGAGAGAGAGAGAGAGAGAGAGAGAGAGAGAGAGAGAGAGAGCGTGTCAATCTTATACATTATGTTATGTAATGTATACAAACGATTTCACAAAACAGGTGTTTCAACATCACTCTCGTTTATTCAGTTTTGAAATCGATGATAATGTAAATTTCTGAAGTTTCTTGTTTCCTAACTAAGAAAATCCCCTAAAACTAGAAAAATAAAAATTGAAAACTGAGTATTGATTAGGAATTCTTAAATTCCCAATTGCGTAGCGTTCTAAAACTGTCGATAAAAATCACAAGTAAAATAAAATGAAAATTCAGGCGTCGTTTCAATGTGTCATGCAGTTCAAACTATTTACTAATTAATTTCAAGCTCAAAGGGGTTCTCTGGTCAAGTGGATCAAAGCTTCCTTTCCTTACCCTTTAATTGTCATTTCATCCTCTAACTAACATTTCCAATCTAGATGTGACGTCTATATTCAAGGCTATGTCCTTGTTCGCTTTTAAACCAACTGACAATTTAACACATTTATTTTTTTTTCTCTACATAGTGTATATTTTACTTGTAGTTCGTAAAAACGTATCAGCTACAAATCTAGAAAAAGGAGAGTTGGACGTGAGATTAAAAATTATGCATTTGAATAAATAAAAGTAAAATCTAAACCAGACCGTAGAGACATGTGCTGGCAGCAACGCACAACAAGAGCACCTAAATCTAACACGAAGATTATCTAGAAATATACTAGTTCAGGAATATCCTCTTAACTAGAGCACATGACCCGTAAAAATTACGTATAAATATTTAGACAGATACACATACACACACACACTTGTAACACATTCTTACCAGAGTATGACTACTCCCTGTACCCTATATGGGGAGCGCTGAGCGTGCCTGGAAAGAGATTATATATATATATATATATATATATATATATATATATATATATATATATATATATATATATATATATATATATATATATATATATATATATATATATATATATATATATATATATATAATCAATCACACAGATTCATTTTATATACTAAAAATGGAGTTTCTCGTTACAGTATATTAATAAACGTTGGACCTCTTTCCCCTGCTTATGTCTTATCATTGATTAATCTTCTTGAAAAATGGAGCAAGGGAATCTTCTCTTCTGAAATCAATTATACTTTTATATATGCGAAGTTATGCATTCAATAAAAAGAGTTTCTGAATGAGGACTATTTTTCAGTGAAAGTGATTAACTATTCATTAAATTTATGTGACTAAATCTTTCCAAAAATGGGAAGCAAACTCTGTCACACCATTTTATTTTTTTTTTTTTTGTAGCTCATTAAAAAAATAGATTCGTCTAAATACTTCCTTTCTGTATTGGGTTACAATGTCGAAGGACAGAATGTTGGAAGAGAAAATGTCGAGAACCAAAATATCGACGGACGTAATGTCGATACATAATATACTAAATGTCGACAAGCAAATTGTCGACAGCGAATGTATTTAGAATATATGATTTTTAGGATTTTTAGTATTTCTTTTTTATTTTATACAATTTTATATTTTCAAGTGTCTTTTTTCATTCTTAATTACCCTATTACCGAATTAACTCTAATTACTGCACTTTGTTTTCTTAATTACCCAATTACCTATAATTACTCATTTAACCACACAAACAATTTGCTACGTTGACTTGTTTCAAGGAATACATTCAAATCTTATTTCTTAATTTTCTTTCGTGAAAGTCGTGACTTCAGCATTCCAATCTTAATTTTATTTTTGACAAGGGCTTACGCAGAAATGGAGATAGTTCAAACAAACAAGAGAGGAAAGAGACAATAAAATCTACAGGAGATGTGAGAAAGTAGGACTTCGCATTGGAAGACTAATAAGTAATGGTGAAGTGATATATATAACTCGAGAACATTGCTATCCGCAAGATTTGGTTCAATGATATCTTTTAAATGGATCCACTTTTGGTTTTTAACATATATTGGAAATACATTTGTTTTTGTTCTGTTTCCCCCATGCTGTTGATCATTTTTGTTTTATCTTATAATTCCACCGTGAGTGAACAAAATCTTTTAAAAACCCAATACCTATATCAATGGAATTTCCCCTAAAAAGCTGTACATTTGGACGTCAACAATTTTTCTGTCGAAATTCAGTCCATTATGTGTCGACATTACTTTCGTCGACAATTTGGTTGTCGACATTTAGTCTTTCGAACTATTTAGATGTAAAAATTATTTGGTCTTGACAAGCCAAGTTAAGAGCAAAATATGTAAAATAATTCGATTTGAAATTTAAATATCAATTTTTTTTTTTTTTTTTATTTAGAATAAAACATACAACGTGCTCTCTAATCCCCATTTACCAATCAGCGTGGTATTTCAAGAAAATGGGCCTTATCAAATGTGTAAGTTACTCTTGCAAAGAATAAAATTCTATTGCCTTGCAGTTAAGTAACACAAATCTATTGAATACTTATAATGTTTATATTGTGAAAATAATTCTAAACTTTAAATTTTACTGGTTAAGTTATAGATTAAGTTTCAATGTCTCTCGATTTAGTAATGTGTAAAGCAATTGTTAAGTTGATAATTTCATCAATTAGTTCGGAAGAAATATATCTTTATAAATAAGATTTGACGATTTTGATTTGAAAAAAAGGGTTTTTATTATTATGAATCTTAATTTTCAGAATGCAGCTTATTTTACTACCTCGTGAAGGGAAATTTTGTTTCTAAACTCTCTCTATAAAATAAAAAAAAACGTTAATTTTCATGTTCCTTGAATGCAATAAATACATCCAACCTTTAAGGGAGAGTTTGGTCTGAATTCTAAAATTTTCAATAAAAAGAATGCTTTGATTATGTCTCAGTTCTTTACATTTTATGTATCTATTGACGAGTCGTTTGCTTCAGTTTACTTGCAAGATCGCTTCAGTAAGAGTCAAGTAGGCTAACCATAAAATAAAGGGGGGGGGGGGGGGGGGGGCTTTCAAGTTGGACAAAAGTACCAAATTTTCGGAGATAAAAAATAGTATATAAGATTGGTATTTCAAATAGGTCCAACTATAACATCCTTTGTTATCCCTTTTAAGGCCATATTTCAAAATGGTCATCTTCAGAATAAATTAAGTTCACTTTTTAAAACCATTTTGCAAATTGGAATGAAAAACTGTATTAACAGAAATTACTGACAAGTTCCCCTTTATCTTATGTTTTTACTTATTACAAGAAATGCATTAAGCAATTTGTAATATTTGTCAAATAAAAACAACTGAAGTTAGCGATTTTTTTTTTTTTAAGACGCAAAAAGCATTTGAAGTGTTGGAGCTTTGCCGTACCAGATTCTATTTTATGAACGGTACACAATATTCGCATTTGTAGAAAACAATTCTTGCTGGCACAAACTTCGCCAAAAACAGTTCAACAAGAACGAACTAAAACACCGAGAGACAAAAGACAAAATCTGAAGGAGAATATCGTCAGAGGAGACTATCAAAGAGGCATACACAAATCTTGTCCGCAGCCAGTATTATTATTATTATTATTATTATTATTATTATTATTATTATTATTATTATTATTATTATTATTATTATTATGATCATCATTATTATTATTATTATTATTATTATTATTATTATTATTATTATTATTATTATTATTATTAGCTAAGCTACGACCCTAGTGTAAAAAAACAAGATTCTATAAGCCTAAGGGCTCCAACAAGATACCAATAGTCCTTTGCAGATAGGAAATTAGGGAATAAATAAACTAAATAAGTAAGGAATAATTAGAAATAAAATATTTCAACAAAAGAACAACATTATAACAGACCGTTCATATATAAACTATAAAAAGATACTTATGTTAGCCTGTTCAACATAAAAACATTTACTGCAAGTTTGAGCTTTTGAAATTCCACCAATTCAACTACTTGATTAGGAAGACTATTCCACAACTTGGTCACAGCTGGAATAAAACTTCCTGAATACTATGTACTATTAAGCTTCATGATGGAGAAGTCATGCATATTAGAACCAACCGCATACTTAGTATTACGAACAGGAGGGTACAGTCTAGGAAAATATGAATTTAAAGGATGGTCAGAATTATAAAAAAAAATTATGCTACATGCATAACGAACTAATCGGACAAAGGTACCAGAGATTAATATCTAGACCAGGAGTAAGAAATTCAATAGACCGTAAGTTTCTGTCTAGCAAATTAAGCTGAAAACCAGACAGGGGAACAATTCTCGAAAAAAAGTAGAAAGAATTAAAACACCTCTTCAGGATAGACTGATTACCGAAAATCTTAATAGACTTTCTCAATAATTCAATTTTCTTATGCAATTGATGAAGAGGAAACCCTAATGTGTTTCTCTTAAGTAAATTTGTTATCAAGAATCGCACCTAAAATCCTGAAAGTTATACAGGGTTAAAAAAACTTTATCAATGCTGAGATCAGGATGTTGAGGATCCATTGTTTTCGACCTACTTACAATCATACTTTGAGTTTTGTTAGGACTCAACTCCATGCCATATTATTAGAACCATGCACTAATTTTAAGTAGATCTCTATTTAGGGATTCAAAAACCCAAGATCTACATTCAGGTCGGAGATGGAATTGATGCAAGAGAGTAGCATCATCTGCATATGCAACGATCTTATTTTCTAGGCAAACCACATGTCACGTGTATAGTATGACAAGTAATGGGCCAAGAACAAAACCCTGAGGAACACAGATATCACATTCCTATAATCACTATGGCACCCATCAACAAGAACTCTTTGCGATCTAATAATAAAAAAATCAATAAAGATAATAAGAATACACCCACCCACTCCCAACAATGTGAGTTTGAAAACAAGGGCCTCATGATTAACACAGTCAAAGGCAGCTCTAAACTCAAGGCCAATCGTGCAAACTTCCTAACCATATACAAAGGATTTGTGTACATCATTGTAGACTATTAGAAGGGCATCACATGCGCCATGGCATTTACAAAAGCCAATTCACAAAATAGGGACAGATTATTACCTTCAGGAAATCCATTTAGACGCTTTGCCAAAAGACGTTCAAACACTTTACATAATATGGGAGTTATGAAAGTTGGATGGTCATCACCTGGACTTGGTAATGTGTTGATAGGATGTTTCTATTAACCATAATAATCAACTGGAACATAGATGAAGAATTGTTAGTAATTATTTCCCAGCTGATCCCATCTTTGGTCGTCAATTTTTCTTGGTGGGATTTAATGATACGTTGGTATTCTTAAAATACACTTTAATAACTCTTGTGACTACATTGCTCTATGACAGCTGACTCCTAAGTGTGTATGGAGCGTCATACACAATCTGACAAAACCAAAACATTGCTAAACAAAAGAGCATCGCTCTGAAAAGACTTAAATCCTACTCCAGAACAAAACTATAAAGAATTACATCCTATCTTTGAGGTAATCAACAAATGTTTGAATCCTAATACCTAAATAAATCATTACACTTATGTACAAAGCATAACATGTTTTATTCGTGCAATATGATGCAATGTTGCGCAATACCTGTAACACTTCAAATAATATAGTACATTATTACAATAATACATAACACTTGGACTTCCACAAAAGCATTTATATAATGAAGTAACATTACCAATTCTTCAACAACTGCTAAAACAGTCTCTTCTTACTAACCTGCGGAAAATAACTGATAAAAAACAAAGGAAAAATATCATTTGGGGTCCATAAGCATCAAGGTGCATCGAGAGATCTTCGATTTCCCGAAATCAAAAAGCTAAACTAGTTAGTTTAGTTTAGGCTTAGGAAAATAGGAATGAGGAAGATCAAGTTTCTCATTACTCTTCTTACTGTCAAACATATCAGCCAAAATGGTTACCTTTTTCTTTAGACATTGAATGATAGAGCCATCTGGTTTCAGTAAAAAGGGAAACTGTTGCATCTACAGTACACCAAAGAGTGCAGA
>NC_090752.1:30245695-30253195 GCF_036898095.1 Palaemon carinicauda
GAATCCATGGATAAGCTACGATAATCATTCTCTCTTTGAGAGCAGTGACTAAATCCTTCTTCCCTCACTGAGTGATGCCACCTGCATAGGCGGCAGTCATTGTCTCATTTCATCACTGTTGAGTAGAACGATGTTCTTCCTGTCTCCGGCTTTGAATCATATAGTGACATACTCAAGGTGCCCTTGTCTTGCCGAGGACAACTTCGTCAGCACAGGAAGTCATGCTTCCCAGCTCATTATTTTGAGGAGGACGAAATAACCTGCTCCTCTTAGAACAGTGAACTGTAAGACTCTCAACCCCTCCCACCTCTGTCCTTTCGTGACGTTGTGTCGTCACAAGATTCTTTCGCTGGTATTCTGTCAATCACCCCGGCTTGCTAGGATGATTACGTTACCGGCAGGTGTTCTACCGGCGGCAGTTAGTTCCTTCATCTCACTACCACCTTCCCCCTGACTTCCCTTCCTTCATAGGAAGTTGATAAGAATGGGGGAAGGACTGAGACGTCTTCGGACGGCTTCCAGCGGGAAAGCTAACGTACTTTGGGAAGTCCTCAGCTCTCTCTTGAGTTGCCATTCGCACTCCTAGCCGCCGACTCTATTGCCGGCGATAGGCTAGTTTGTAGATGGGTGGAAGCCAGAATTTGATAGATTCTTTCCACTTCCATTGGAACTTTCATTCTGGTAAGGAGACAGTAGGTGGACTTATAGTCCTCCTCCACTTCCCGTTGTTATGTCCATTCATAATAGTAGGAAACTCTCCTTCCTTAATCTTCCTCTCTTTCTTTCCGTTAGCATCGTCAGGTACTAGCCCAGAACCGGCAGTACCCTTGTGAAAGACCTTTACGCTTTCCTCAGAGAGAGGAGAGCTGGCTGCAGCAACCATCAGGCACGAACCAAGGAAGCTGATTACCTCGAGCATCTGAGGTAAAGACCTTTTCCCACAGGAACTGGTCCAAGAGGTCATTGCGAGGGCAGCAACGTGAACAGGAACCTTCTCCAAAAGTGGGGTATGTCTTTGAAAAGGAAATCTTCTACGGAAGGAGGTCCCCAACCCAAGAAGAAGGGGGCAAGGAGACCACAAAGACTGGCACAAATCCCCGCCATGACCATGACCACAATGCCTCAGACCACCTCCCAGATGGTTCCTCAACAACTGGTAACCCAATTACCAGTCTTCAACCATACCTTTGAGAGGACGTCGACTTCCTTTCGCCCCAGCCAGAAAGGAAAAGGTCCTAAGAGAAGTTCCCCAGGGGGTAACCTCTCTCGGGACTGAGGAGGAAATGGTCGCAGAGGCAAATCAGCAGGTCCCCCAAAGCAATGAGGGGATTCAGGTAGGGGGAAGACTCCATCACTTTTGGGATCACGGCACCTTTGATCCCTGGGCCCACAGCCTAATCAAGAATGAACTCGGGTGGAAATGGAGCAGAATTCCACCCCGCTTTCCAGAATTCTTCCATCACTCCACCCCCTTGTTGGAAGAATGTATCTCAGAACTCTTGAAGAAGAAAGTGATAAAGAAAGCGAAGTCCATCAAATTCCAGGGAAGGCTGTTTTGTGTTCCGAAGAAAGACTCAGACAAACCCAGAGTCATTCTAGACTTATCTCCACTCAACAAGTTCATCGAGAACAACAGGTTTCGGATGCTTAGTTTCCAACACATAAGGACCCTTTCACCAATAGGGGCGTACACAATCCTAATAGACCTTGCAGATGCTTACTGGCATCTCCCGATGGGTCCCCTTTTCTCCTCCTACCTAGGATTTAGACTACAGAAGAAGTTTGTCTTCAGAGCAATGCCCTTCGGACTGAACACAGCCCCAAGGATATTCACAAAGCTAGCAGACACAATCGTCTAACAGCTATGCACCGAAGGTGTTCAAGTGGTAGCATACCTAGACGACTGGTTGGTATGGGCAGCATCCAAGATCACTTGTCTGCAGGCAGCTCAAAAAGTGATCCAGTTTTTGGAACACTTTAGCTTCAAGATCAACCGCAAGAAGTCTCGTCTCACTCCAGCTCAACAGTTTCAGTGGCTAGGAATCCAATGGAACTTAAAGTCACACCACCTCTCCATTCCATCCAAGAAGAGGAGAGAAATAGCAGGATCTGTCAGGAGACTAATCCGTCACAAGAGGATTTCAAGATGCCAACAGGAAAGAATCTTGGGCTCTCTTCAGTTCGTAGCAGTGACAGACCCCGTGCTAAAGGCACGTTTAAAAGATGCGTCAGGAGTCTGGAGGAAATACGCATCAAACGCTCGAAGAGATCAACTAAGGTTGAACCCGGCTTTGTAACGCACGCAATTAAAGCCGTGGTCAACAGCCAAGAGTCTGGCGCGGATAATTCCCCTGCAACCACCACAACCATCAGTGGTGATACATATGGATGCCACACTGGAAGGATGGGGAGGTCACTCTCATGACAAGAAAGTGCAAGGGAATTGGTTGCACCAATTCAAAACATTCCATATCAACATTTTGGAAGCTATGGCAGTATTCCTGATATTGAAGAGACTATCCATTTGCAGATCAATCCATAT
This sequence comes from Palaemon carinicauda, assembly GCF_036898095.1. Classification (NCBI taxonomy): domain Eukaryota; kingdom Metazoa; phylum Arthropoda; class Malacostraca; order Decapoda; family Palaemonidae; genus Palaemon; species Palaemon carinicauda. The sequence goes on from NC_090752.1 coordinate 30,248,238, forward strand.
CAGGTTGGTCCTGGACAATGAGGTGATAGTAAAATGTCTAAATCGACATGGCTCGAGATCACCCTATATCAACCATGTGATATTAGACATCTTCTACCTGGCAAGGAAGAAGAGGAGGCACTTATCAGTAGTTTGCTTACAAGGGATCCGCAATGTGACGGCGGACACTCTATCCAGGCGAAAGCCCATAGAGACAGAATGGTCCCTAGACGCAGACTCATTCTCCTTCATCTCGGGAAAAGTCCCAGTACTAAAGATCGACCTCTTTGCAACGAGCGACAACAAGAAACTATCTCGTTACGTAGCCCCTTACCTAGACCCTCAAGCAGAAGCAATGGATGCCATGTCCCTAAACTGGAACAGGTGGAACTGTATTTACCTGTTTCCACCAACCAATATCCTGCTAAGAGTCTTCGATAAGGTAAGATCCTTCAGAGGGACAGCAGCGGTAGTAGCCCTCAAGTGGCCAAAGAGCAATTGGTTTCCTTTAGTCCTAGAGTTGAATCTGAAGCTGTTTCCACTGCCGAATCCAGTGCTGTCTCAACTGGTCCAGAAGTTGAGTGTCTACGCTTCATCCTCAAGAACCAGCAACCTACATCTCATGATTTTCTCGCCTTAGCGGCGAGAAAAAAGTTCGGAATCTCAAAGGATGAAGTTGACTTTATCGAGGAGTACAAAACACGTTTGACTAGGAGACAATATGAATCGTCATGGAAAAAATGGGTGACCTTTGTGAAAGCAAGGAAAACGACAGAGATATCGATAAATTTCTGTCTTGCATTCTTCATACACCTCCATGAACAAGGCCTGGCCTCTACTACAATTACTTCTTGTAAATCGGCCCTAGCAAGACCACTTCTATACGCTTTTGAGGTGGACCTCTCCAGTGAAATCTTTTATAAGATCCCGAAAGCATGCGCTAGACTCAAGCCTGCAGCCCCACCAAAGCCCATCACATGGCCTTTGGACAAAGTCTTGCACTATGCTTCAAACCTGGATAATGAGGACTGTACTCTAAAGGATTTAACACAGAAAGTAATTTTTCTGTTCGCAAAAGCCTCAGGGCCTAGAGTTAGTAAATTAGTGGCGTTATCTAGACACGAAGGCCATATTCAGTTCATGGATTCAGGAGAACTGAACCTGTTTCCCGATCCTGCTTTTCTTGCCAAGAATGAGGTACCCACGAAGAGGTGGGATCCTTGGAGAATCTTCCTATTGAAGGAAGATGCCTCTCTGTGCCCAGTAGAGTTTCTTAAGGTCTATCTTCGAAGAACTTTAAACTTCAAAGGAGGACAGCTCTTCAGAGGCGAAACTTTGGGATCGAACTTATCTTCAAGACAACTGAGAACAAAGCTCACCTACTTTATTCACAGAGCGTATCCTGACAGTACACACGTAGGTCACGATCCGAGGAAAGTTGCTTTTTCATTGAACTTCTTTCAACATGTGGACTTTGAGAGACTCCACTCGTACACAGGGTGGAAATCATCCAGGGTACATACACGAAGTAAGTACGAGAGATAAAACATTGTGGTGGCGGCAGGTAGTATGATTAAACCCATTGTATAGTGCTGCGATGAAGAGTAGGCTATTTTGGGACTTTACAGTGCATCGGGTGCATGAGTATGCGCACCCACTTACACAGATCACAACTATGGTTGATACACTGTTCTGTGTAGGTGCATTCTGATCAATACACCAGTGCTGAGTGAACGTTTGCGTTACTGTGTCTTTTGCATTTCCGAACATCTGATTATGTCAGATATATTTGGTTTCTTATCTCCATTGAGTGGCGTTATTCTGATCATATATTTGTATATTTTTTCTACACGAGAAAATATGCGTTTTTTTTGTATGTTGTAATGCTGGATCAGATACATACTTTGTTGTAACTACATTTGATAATTTAGTTGCATAATATAATACTTAACTGTATTTGCGTCTTATTACTGCTCCCTCAGTTATAGGCTAATAAAGTATGTAAGAGTTTTACTAAAACCCCCTTAGGGTGTTCAGATTCCTGAAATCACAATAATGTTTTCTAAAGGCATAACCTTACATTCTTAATCTAAGTAAAAGGTATGTTTCAACTCCTTTTGTTCTAACAGGAAATACAAATCTTGAATCCTTATCGTCGACATCGACATATATATTTATATGTATATATATATATATATATACATATATATATATATATATATATATATATATATATATATATATATATATATATATATATATATATATATATATATATATATATAAATATATATATATATATATATATATATATATATATATATATATATATATATATATGTGTATAAATATATATAAGTATATATATATATATAGGAACACACACACACACACACACATATATATATATATATATATATATATATATATATATATATATATATATATATATATATATTTATATATATATATATATATATATATATATATATATATATATATATATATATATATATATATATATTTATATATTGTACCGCTATAGAGACAGTGCTACATCCCACTCTGGCTACGGCTTATTACTCCTCTACCTACTCTCACACCGAATAGTCCGGCATATTCTGTACCCTTTCTCCTCTGTCCTCAGTCACCTAATAACACTGAGATTACCAAGTTCTTCTATGTCAAAGCTTAACTGCTGCACTGTGACAGTTCATGGCTACTTTCCTCCTGGTAAGGGTAAAAGAGACTCTTTAGCTACGGTAAGCAGGTTTTCGGAGAAGGACACTCCAAAATCAAACCATTATTGTCTAGTGTAGGTTAGTGCCATAGCCTCTGTACCAGAGGCTTTCACTGTCTTGGGTTAGAGTTCCCTTCCTTGAGGGTACACTCGGGCACACTATTTTATCTTAATTTTGTTCCTCTTGTTATTTTGAAGTTTTTATAGTTTACACTATATTTGAAAGAGTTATATTAATGTTATTCTTAAACATCTCTTGAAGTTTATTTTCTTTTTTCCTTTCCTTACAGGGTTATTATCCAAATAAGGTTGTAGCTTAGCAAAAATAATAATAATAATGTATATATACAGTATATATATATATATATATATATATATATATATATATGTATATATATATATATATATATATATATATATATATATATATATATATATATATATATATATATGTATATATATATATATAGATATATCTATATACTGTATATATATATATATATATATATATATATATATATATATATATATATATATATATATATATATATATATAATACACATATATATACACACACATATACATATATATATATATATATATATATATATATATATATATATATATATATATATATATATATATATATTATCATCATCATCATCATCATCTCCTCCTCCGCCTATTGACGCTAAGGGCCTCGGTTAGATTTCGCCAGTCGTCTCAATTTAGAGCTTTTAATTCAATACTTCTCCTTTCATCCTCTCCTATTTTGCACTTCATAGTCCTCAGCCATGTAGGCCTGTGTCTTTCAATTGTTCTAGTGCCTTGTGAAACCCAACTGAAAGTTTGGTGAACGAATCTTTCTTGGGGACTGCGAGCAGCATGCCCAAACCATTTTCTACCCTTCATCATGACCTCATCAACATATTGCACTTGAGTAATCTCTCTCAAGTTTCATTTCTAATCCCGTCCTGCCATATAACTCCCAATTTCCTTATGAGGGTTTTGTTCCCAAATCTACTAAATCTATTGGAGACTGTTTCATTGTCATAACATGACTTATGTCCATAGAGTAACACCGATCTCACTAAACTGATATATAGTCGGATTTTTATATCTAATTTCAGGCGAGTTATTTTCCAAATTTTACTTAACCTAGCAATATTCTGATTGGCTTTTTTCAATATTTCACTAAACTCTAATTCTAAGGACCCTGTATTGGATATCATAGTAATTAAATACCTAAATGATTCTACCTCATTAATCCTTTCTCCTTTCAATGATATTTCATCTTCCATTGCACACTCCGTTATCATCATCTCTGTATTTTTTATATTTATCTTCAACTCATCATCGTGTGATATTTCATGATTTCTGGAAAGCAAGCATTGCAAATCCTCTGGTGTTCTGCTAACACGGACAGCATCATCAGCATACTCCAGGTCTGCTAAATTCCTATCACCAATTCAGTCCAATCCTTCTCCACCATCTCTGACTGTTCTACGCATTAGAAAATCCATGAGAAGGATAAAAAACATAGGTGACAACACATTCCTTTGGAGTACTCGGCTGCTCACTGGAAATTCATTTGATAAGACTCCATTATCATTACCTTTGTACTTGATACGCTCATGAACCAACTTAATCAAATTTACATATTTATGAAGAATTCCATAATAATGCAAGACTCCACAAAATGGGACGGTGCACACTATCAAAGGCTTTTTCATAGTCCATAAATGCCATGAAAAGCGGATTTCAATATTCTGCGCATTGTTATACATGTCTCAAAATGAAAATTTGGTCAGTGCAACTTCTGCGTTTTGGAAATCCTGCTTGTTCATCTCTCAGCTTTTAATCAATGTTTCTCTCCACTCTCTTTAGAATAAGCATAATATATATTTTCATAACAACTGACGTAAGTTTTATGCCTCTGTAATTAGTGCAATCAGTCAGATTTCCTTTTTTTTAGCTATTTTCACCAACACTCTTAACTCCCATTCACCAGGTTTTGCCTCTTCATGCCACATTCTACAAAATAAATTTGTAAGTAGTCTGGGAGTCACATAACTTTCAGCTAGTATCACCTCGGTATTTATTTTATCGTACCCCAGGCCTTTCCCTCTCTTTTAGTGTTTTTTTAAAGATAGCATCGATTTAGGAAACACAGAATTCATCCAAATGCACATCAAGGTTTTCTTCAGCTTCAGATATATCAATCAAATTATTCCCTTC